>NC_041383.1:505662060-505834499 GCF_002162155.2 Triticum dicoccoides
CTGTCACACTAGTTAGTACGAAGCAAAACTTTTTAAGTAGCCACAGGAAACAAGTCTGGCATCCATAAACTACATGCAAGAACAAGAGAGCAAATATAGTGCTACAGTTCGAATGCAAATTCAGGGATCAAAATAGTAAATTAAACTGAAAGGACGTTCATCTGCAACATCCATGCATGCATGAAGTCGGCAATGAGTTGGTGTCTACTGTGGTTTGTTTTATCATTGTTTTCCCAAGTAATAGATGCAATGAGTAATTTTGCTTTTCAGTTTTACAGAAGTGTTGTATATATGCGAGAAAAGGTCTTGATCAAGTTGAGCGCTCAGCTATAACTACAGTGCAGAAGCCAGCTTAGGCTTTATTTTGTTGGCGGTAGAGATTTTTATATAGTTAGAGAAGTTCAGAATATATGCACCCAGTACCTGGTTTGAAGAATGGATAGTTATATAAGGAAGCTCAGAATGTATGCACGCAGTAGACAACTTCAAAAATGGGTAGTTATGTTACTTCTTCGTCACTACAGCCTTCATAATCATGTTGTGAATTATTTCAACTAGCTAGATATAGCTCATGTCAGCTATAACAAGTACTTACTAAGGTAAGGTTTGATGTGCTAAAGGCATAGAGGTAATCAAATGGTACATAGTGCCACGGACCAAGTTCAATAGAAAAACAATCGTAGGTATATATAGCTATATGTGGGAAAAGAAAATATAGAAAGTAAGGGACTTATTCCATCTCAAAATTGCTTGAAATAGCTAGGCCACTTCAAGCATGTCTAAACTGGACAGAGTTATAGCAAGTTAATTATGAGCCTGCTGAATAGTCAGCTAGCTGTTGCTATGTTTCGACCATTATTGCATGTAGTAAGAATGATGTTTCATGCTACTTTGGGTGTTCTGATTCCCTTTAGCAGAAAATTAGTACTAGATGCAGATTGTTGATGGCCAGGACATTTGAGCTGTTATTACATTCGAGGAATTGGAGAATGTACACCCTCCATTCCAATGAATAAGGCGTGCACGCTTCCCAAAATCTAACTTTGACCATAAATTAGATAAATAATATATATTTTTGTGACTTCAAAATTATACCGTTGAAAACTTCTTTTCAATGAATTCAACAGTATAATGTTTATCAATCCACATCTGGTTGGTCTAATTTATGCTCAAAGTTAAATTTTAAGATGGTGCGCGTTGTTCACTGAAATGGAGTGAGTAATCATATAGGGAATTGAGCTTAGATCTAAGAAAAAGATGACATGACATTGTAATTAAGGATAAGAGAGGAGATTCTAGTACCATAGTATGGCACAGTATCAATACGCACAGCGCTGTATTGAGATTTTTCAAAGGAATAAATGAATTGACAAATGATACTAGTCTGTATTCTCATTTCATACACTAGTATCATGATGTTGTGCATTTTGAGTGGTCTTAGCTCTTGTTTTTAGGGGTCTTAGCTCTCAATTGATATGAGTGTGGGGGTACATCGGTTTGCAGTACCGAGCTCAAGTGCTCTTTTGTTTGGATCGGGATATCTAGTATTCTTTTAAATTGATGCATACTCTTCTCTTTTCTTGGGGAATCTCGTCAAGTGGGCAGGGAGTTTATGTTGATTTATTAAGATTGGTCTAGTTTACGAGGGAAACTAGACCAAAACCATACAAAGAACGGCCGAGTAGAGTACAACCATGTAAAACCCTGACAAAGGAGAACACTACTTAACCTAGGCCAAAGGCACGTGAATTAGATAATAGACAAAGGTCCATTGGCATTTCAGAATTTCTTCTCCTTTCAGGGCCTATCCGAAAGAGAATCCGGGACCAAATCAGAATAGGACGAACGAACCGGCCTCCGCGGATATCTTTGCTTCCGAACAAAACCCTGCAATCAAATAGATTGTCCCAAGGGTGCCATATTCTAGGAGCCCAAGTTATGTTATTGAAAATTCGTTCCTTTAGCAGTTCCAGTTTTAGCATTCCGTTCCCTTTTTTGAAAACAATAGAAGAAGATGTCGATTGGAGGCACTAACACCCCTCGAAGCGCACCTGCCAACCACAAGCTGGCATCCAACGTCAAATACAACATTTGCCTTGAACGGATATCTCTGGCAACTCCTCCAAGGTGACAGTTGATGCTATTGTCATCAGCACTGACCCATGTCGAGACAAGGGGTTCACCCAAAGCAGTCACAACCCCACCGAATTAAACTCTGGGGAAGGATTTCGACCACGTCTGCAGCCACCACAGCTGCCTGACCCCGATTGGCCATGGTCCAACGAAGAAGATGGGGGCTCTTAAAAAGATGAATCCAAGGAGGAAGATGTGCAAGCACCATCATGCTCGACACTGTAACTCGTCGGTACGAGGCTCTTGCCCAGAGTGTTTCATCCTTCCACCATGTTTGCATCCAGTGGCAAGCCCATGCTGGATAGACCGGAGAGACGCATCCTTGTTGCTATCACCACAACACCGCATCATCTTGGAGACCAACATGTGTCAGCTTACTTCCTGCTCATGCCCATGAAAAAACAGAATAATTGAGATGTTGTGGTGAAAAATCTCATTGTCTTAGCATGTTTAGTCACTAGCTAGGTACGTATCTAGTCCATATTCTCTGCTTAATTCTACAATTTACTTGGTCAACCATTATTTATTGCGCCAACCTCACCATTCTTGATGTATAGTAGCTCAGCCCTTGACCACATTGTGACACTTGACCAAGATTCATTGTGAACTTCTTTTGTGCGACAAGAATCATAAATTCTTTTTATTCCGAAATTTTAGGTAAGGTGATCAAGTGAGGTGGGGGTGCATAGAGGTGGGTGGCTTCATTACAACTCTCCCATTCATGATGAATCATACTCCCCTTTATTTTCTTCCTTTTCTCCTGACTTATCGACATTTAGCCATTGCCCAAATCATTAGATCTTCTAGGTCTGCCCAAAGTCAAACATTTGATGTCATGCAAGTCCTCATAATCATCCATCTTTATTGCTACTTTTAATGAATGAAGTATTGTATCTGTGAGGGCAGGGAAAAGTAACACTTGTGCAAAACCAACAATCAGCAAAAGGCCATTCGAGGTGGTTAAGCCCATGTACGATCATTACTATGTCTAGTGGGGTGAATAGACTACAAGAATGACTCTTTTCCAATTTTAAGTTTATGACAGTTTTTAGCTATTTCTATTGGTAGCCTACAAACACCTACACAAGCAATTCTACAAGAGTACAACAACGGAAGACATTAGCGGGTATATGTAAAGAGTAATGGTTAGGAGAACACGGACACGTAGAGGCTCGACAAAGATTTTTCCCATGTTTCATATAGTTGGCGCTATTCTACTCAACGTTGATGGAAGCTTCGAACCACGAAGGTTCTAGGATCACTTAAGATCCCAGTTGCGAGATCCACGAAGGACTACACCCATGAAAGGTCCATAAAGGAGCAACTAACCTAGGCCAGCATGGCATACGACCACAAAGGTCTAGCCTGAATCGAGGTAGATCTTCACGAAGTATGCAATCTTCAGGCCTATACAAACATCTTGGTTCCTTCACACCATGAAGGCTCCCAAGCACACCTAGTCGGTCTAAGAGAAGCACACCCTCCATATATATATTGTACCCAAAAAAATCAATCTTACTCGACATTAGACTAGAGACCTCCATAGGCTCAAGAATGAAATGACTTATGCAGGAAATGAAACATGAGACGAGAACGGAGTACGAATGAGATATACCATGATATCAACAATTAAAATATCCCAAAATAAACCCGCATACAAACCAATAAATCGAACCTGGAAAGATTGGGCAACTATGGATGGTCGATGGAGAACTTGGCGATGGTGGCTTCGGTTTTCCATCCCTTGGTGTGGTGGTGAAATGGAGACTACGTATATCTTGGGGAACTTCTATATGTTATCTCCCACTCTGCTCTCGTTTTTTGTTTGAGTTTATATGTCAATGCGGAGGCAGACAAAAACTTAAGCACTGGGGCACACACCAATGCAAGATAGTGTGATCCTTGCATAGTTAGACCATGACAACCAACTGGGCCATACAACAACCCTCTAGCTAGTGTGTCTGATGCACCGCTTGTGACATTTCTTCTTCTTGAGCTCCCTTTTCGGGTGATTTCATTGATTGTCATGTCTTCATAAGACATCAATTGTCGACATCTTAGGAATACATGTACATCAAAAACTTATGTCATAGATACAATAATAAAAAGTTAGATAAGGTGCAAAACCCCACATGAAAATATGTAAGGAAAGTGCATGCATCAACATCCACCTACATGATTCATTGAAAGACCTTACTAATACATCCATCTTTCTTACCTCTTGACTGGATAAATCATATTTGGGTACCGTTTCTGACAAAATAAATGCCAATTTGTCATACCCACACACGATCGCAACACCCTTGATAGTAGTCCAAGTAAATTTAATCTCAATGCTATCTAGTAGTTGCATTTTCGAGCGTCTCCCTAATGATGATGAGTTAAATCTCATACATTTTTATTCTAGAATCCTCGGTTCTTATCTTCACTTAAAAATGTGTCTTCTTCCATTGGGTTTAGCTCACCGGACAACCAACACCGCATATTTGGCTAGCCTGGAAGCCCAATATCCCAACGGCAACCATAAATAAAAAGAAGATTCACTTATCTCTAATTGTCATCTTCTTACAAACATATCAATCGTGTCACTTTTGAACCCAGGTGCTACCACTTTTTCATCTAGCAAAGATCTAAAAGAATCTACTTCAATGTAAGCTAGGTATGACTTTAACTTTTTTGGAACATATGGGAGTAGGAATACAACTTATTCTATTAAGATAACAATCCTAAAAAACACCCGAGTGGAACTCACTACGGAAAATATGTTCTACACTATCCAAGGTTGTCGATTTACCCTCCCATGTTTCTGAGCCTGAGATACAACATTCACTCAATTATGTTCACACGTGTGTGTTCTTATATATGTGCATTTACATCCTTTAGCTGTAGTGTATCCCACTCAGAATATTTTTAGTGAGGAGATAATTCATTTAGATAAATATATGTATTGTTTAAATTTGATAAAGAGCATCCATAAAAGCTTATGAATCAAAAGTTGTTGTGGTCAAGTTTTAATGGATTATGAGATTACAATAAATTCTAACAAAAATTACATAATATTATTTGGCTCTAGCAACTTAAGCGATCTAAAACCACAACAACTTAAGTGGTCAAGTGAACTCTATGCGGCCTGGATTCGAGATAATGGCAAGAAAACAAGGAAAAGGTCTAGTTTATTCATGATTCACAAGTGTTGCATTTGTATGAATAATCCATCGTACGTTATTTTTTTGGTCCTTTTGGACTCTAGGGCTTCAAAAACCAAATCACTTAACCCCTAATTAGGTCAATGTTTTGAGGTATATTGCCCATGTGCCATTCATTTGACCAACTCTCGATGTGATATCCCATATGTAGCAATTGTCACTTATCTTGTCTTCCCCATGTCACCTTAATGTCTTCATCTTGAGTTTCCTTCACTTCTTTCCTCTCACACATTCTTATCAATTTCTCACCAACAACTATGTTTCTCCCCAGCACTATATGATACCAAAAAGAGATTGCATTGAGAAGCACACCGATCAAAATATGGTGCAACCATGGTTTAACGCAAAATTATAGAGAGAGACTCGAAATGAAGAATGAGAATCCTAGGGGATATTTAGTTTCTAGCGCAATTTTTGTGGTTCATTATGTCATTTTCTACGTATGATGACAAGTGGGAAAAAATAGTGAAGTAGTAACATGGTTACCACGTGAATGATATCATCTTCATATCCCACATTAGGGTTAATTAATATATTTTATGTTTTAGGGGTTAAATCAACCCAAGAAATAGTTTGAGAGGTTGTCCAGATAAATGCGACACTTTAAGCAAAAAATATACTTCTTTGAGAATAAATAAACAATTTACCATTAATCACTAGCATGTGCAACGGCAAAATGATTTACCCAACATCACTTCTCGACAAAGTTTAATCATGCGGAATATTTTGATGTGTCTCTTTTTAAGATGGTAGTGTAGGATTAGTTAAGTATGTCTCGAGGGGATGAATAGACTACTAAGCAAAAGGGTTTTTCTTTTCCAAATTTTAGTTTCCTTGGCAATTAACCTTTTCTACGGTGGTCAATCAAGGACCCTACACATGCAAGTCTACAAGAGTATAGGCAGCCGAAAGTAAAGACTTGAAAAAGTAAAATAAGAGTAGAGGAGGAATGCATACATAGGGTGGCTCGGTGAAGATTGTTCCCGTGATTTGGATAGTTGGACTATACTATTCCATGTTGATGGAGGCTTCAATCCACAAAGGATCTAAGCTCACGAAGATCAAGGTTGTGAGTTCCACTAAGGAACTAGCCCATGAAGGACAATGACCTGCGAAGGGTCCACGAAGGATCAATCAACCTATGTCATCATGGCATACGTCCACGAATGACTAACCCTAGTCGAGGTTGATCTTCATGAAGTACACGATCTCCGGGCCGTTACAACTTGGTTTCTTCACAATCTTAAATACTCCCAAACACCTAGCCGATCTAGGAGGCGCACACCTACATAAGTAATAATATTAAGGTTGCTTAGTGATGAATCACTTGCTCTTGTGCTTCAAAATATGATATCTTCCACACACAAACTCTCTCAAGATTTGGCATTTGGATTAGAGAAGTAGGGGTGGGAAGCAAAGAGGTGGCTTGATGGTTGGAGTAGAAAGCCCTTTGAAATCAACAAAAGAAGGTGGAGTTCTCTCTCGGATCACAGGACATGAGTAGGGTTTGCTTCGAGTGAATTGATGGGATAGGTGGGGTATATATAGGCTCGACCAAAAATATGATCATTACAAACACTTTAATACAAGTCGAAAGCTTCAGGTTGTTAGCTCGGAATAGACTTAAAGGTGCCAACTTTCAAATGAATGGGATGGTACGACCGGGTAACATGTAACTACTTCAAAAATTCCGACCAGATGTGTTCAAAAAAAAATTGAGAGGGCAACAGAAGAGGTTTTGCCAAATGCTTTGGTGGTTCCGGATGGAGTATTTGGCAGCTCCGAAGTGCTAGAGTTGCATGTTTGCAACGGCTATATCTAGACGAACTGCTCATCAGTTCCAACTGGAAGAGCTTGGCAACTCCAAGGTGTGAAACTTAGGTACATATAATGGAGAAAATGGAAGCTTTTGAGGGAATTGGAGTTTAATCTTTAAGCAGTCAAAGGAAGAAACACATGTTAGCAACCACCTTCCCCTTTATAGTAACAACATGTCAATGGACTAAATGTGATCTTGGATCAGTAAAATGGAAAGGCTAAGTCCTTGGCTTGTCCAACACTTGTCTTCATGAGAATTTGTGGGGGCACCTTTTATGTCCTTTGTTTCAACCTAAGGAAACTCCTGAGACACTTTAAGGTAGATAGCTTAGCTCACCTCTAGTGGTTTGTGCGGTAAGACATGAATCGCTCTTGGAATACCATCTCATTCTAGGTTGAGAAGAAGACCATCAAATTACCAAAAATAAGTATTTAAGGAATTGATATATGAACCAATCATATATAGGCATTGAAGTATCTTCCTCATATAGGAATTGTTCTGGATTTTCCAGAGATTTGCTACTCATGTAATACCAAACACAAGTTTATCAAGAAGTATCTTCCTCATATGAAGGTTCCACATGCATTGTGGGTTGTACTCTATACGAATCGACATTTTCTCCTATGTGCATTTGTCACTATCTTCAAAATAACACTCATGCCAATGGTATATAATATTCACATATCTAGTTTTAGGAACATATTGGCAAACTCTTTACATGCACATATTTTGTTGCGAGAAAGGAAGAGCTCGGAGATGTCGGACCCTTAGCCCGTGTTTATTTTCATCTCTTTGAGTTCAGATTTCAATAGTTCCTTCGGTCTAAATCAACCTCCTTGATGTCTCCACTAGTCAACATCCTTTTTTAGTGAAACCAATTGATATATATACGTGTCAGTACAGCAAACACTCTCTTTACAAACAAGAGACTTTTATTCCAAAGGTATGATATCAAGGGTAAAAAGAGGATGTTTCCTTAGAACATGTGCAACTTCCACTAGAACATGTGCTTTAGTGTTTTAGTCCCTCTCCGAAAGCTGAAACAGGCCTCCTGAAAGTGATCTTTCTTCTAAGAAACTCAGTAAGAATCTTTGAGAGCTTCAAGTTAGTCCAAGGACATCTCAGAGCCGAAGATCAAGGGTTAAGGAGGCAGCCTCATACATGACATTCCGTTTATTCTGAGTAGGGCCTTCGAGCACTTGGACCAATGAGCCCACAAGTTATCCTTCCATGTCCCTGCACCGGGTACTTCCTCCGTTTCAATTTACAAGTCCTGCGCGTATACCTAGGTTGTCAATTTTATCATCCTAATATAAACTATATAACACAAAAATATATTGTTTGAAAATAGAACATCTGAAGTTTATATTGGTATATTTTTTATAATATATGACTTGTGTTAGGTTGGTCAAATTGACGACCTAGAGGCACATCCTGTAAACTGAGAGAGAGGGAGTACTTCTTACTGCAATCTCCTTGTCATGACAGCCTGCCATCAGCGTCAATCTTGGCAAGATGCCCCTTAGGCGAGATACACTTCTTCTCCTAGTTTGTTCCTCTCCTGAAAATAACGACTTCATCTATCCCCGCAGCATAGCCAAAAATTCGAGGCCATCCAGTTATTGCTTATTTGTTGATGAAACACATGGTCAACATTGGCTTTTGAAATTCATCATCATGACATACCCACTGGATCACCGACGCTGTCGTCAAAACCTCTGCCAAGTCACCAATAACCAAAATTGCCATCGTCGTTCATCCCTTGAATAGTTCGTCAGTATGTGCTGCAAATAACCAATCTTTGTGGGATCTTTACGTTCCAGATCACCGGGCAAACTTTTTATTCTTCCACCACATGCAACTGGCTCAAGCAGCTTGTTCTTAGTTTCAGTGATTATACAGTAATACGACCACACAAAGAATCATCCAGTTTTCTAATGATGTGTGGTCCAAAATCCTCTTGTACTCAAGAACTTGCTGAAATACGTAGCATTGCCTCCTTATCTCTTATCATTAAAATTGCTGATCTAGTAGCTTCACCTTCCATCAATCATTAGATCCATCTATCAACTCCCAGACCCTACATAGAGGATTTAGTGACTTTCAAAACATCGGACTAAGATTAATTCTATAGGGATCTAGTTCTATCTCCAAATCAACATATCATCAGCCGACTCAAACCTCTTAGGGCCTCTCTCAAAAGGATTTTTCATGGGAAATTCAAAGGATTGGTATATTTACAAAATTTTCCTATGTCTGGTCCTTTGATTAGTAGGATATTCTATAAGAATTTTTTTTCCACGAATTTGTTTGTACACATATCATAGGAAATTTAGTATCCACTAAACCTCTTGAAAAGACGCTTTGTTTTGAGTGTGCGGCAGTGAAACAAACCAAATCTTGTAGGATTAAAATATACATGATATTGCAATTATGTGTTTCTCATATTCATGTGTTTTTAGAATCATGTGAATTAACCTCCACTGAAGGCATTAGACTCGGCAGACAGCATGGGGTTCAACTTAATAGGCGTAAGTCTAAAGCAACATAGATTTGCAATACCCTTTTCTGACAAATCGTGCTGGCTCATCATAGAGTTAAAGACTCAGGAGGCTCGTCATCAGCCAAACTAAAAAGTGATAGTAGTTCGGCCCATGTAAACTGGGAAAAGGCCCTCACATTCAAGATCCAGCTCCAAACTGTTCACCTCAAACTGACTACTAGCTCCAGACTGTTCACCTCAAACTAACTACTGTTGCAAGGTCTCAGACAAGAAAATATGTGAGCTATTGGACACAGAACACCACCACCGATGATCAACTGCTGACCAAATGGATAAGATTTCGATCTCTACCAACTCTTATAAATCTTAATAAATCCCTGTTGAATGGCATGGATATTGTGCCAACCCCAAGTGTTGAAAACGCCTTTATACAATGAAAGGTATTGGCAGAACTGCTGTTATTGCCTACATACAAACTGTAGGGTTTAGCAGAGCCAGATTAGAACTCTTGACAGATATATACACTACTAAACGAATCCAAGCCAACCAAAATGGCCTTACAGTGGTGCACCTGATGAAACTAGTTTGTGAGCATCAAACTGAACTGCAATTTACTTGACTCTTGAAGCTTATTTGAGGTGAACCTAAGGTTCTGCTGTCTGCAGCACCGTTTGTTTTACATTCAAATGGCCCATCAGATCAACTACAGAACTAAACATTAAAGCTCAACTAGAATGGTATCAACCAACACGAGTATATTTCTCACTAAGATAGCTCGTCGTCCCTTCTAACAGAAGGCTCAAATACTTTGCTAAATTCTGCAGTTACAGAACAACCTCGAGGATTATAGGCCGCAAAACGATGCAAATGTTGGGGCCAAGAAGAAACAGCAAACGGGCTAGGAACTCTCATGTAGGTAACCATTTGAAAAGAGCTCTTGTGCATACAGCTCTCGTCGAAATCCTAACCTTCTTTGAACCTCGGACAGAAAATGGAATGTGTAAGACCAACATAACAGAAACTCAGAAGGAATAATGGGAGCTAAGGGAACATGTACCTGTGCCCATCTTCTGAAAAAGATCCACAACACATACAAATCCTTCAGTCTATACTGAAACTTGTGAGATGAACCCCAAATACTGAAACTTGTGAGATGAACCCCAAATGACAGTTCTGTATCAAACAACTGCAACCTTCTACTGCCACGTGAAATCTTCTTCCAGCAGAATAATCACCATTTTCCAGACCAGTTCTGCCTCTAGCTCATACTTCTTTAGAAGCTCACATGCTAACAGGTTAATTTGCCTCACAGAAGCATTTGTGAGAATTAAAGATGACTAAGACAACAAATCATGTGGGGTGTATAAATATATGTTCAACCTGATATCACTAAGTCAATTTTTTTGGGTGCGCCTTGACAGTCATTGGACTGAAGCACCCAAAGGAAACAAAACCAAAGGTTTCCCACTTGGAATATGTTTTATTCTATAACCTATTTGTCCCTTCAACATTTACTGTATGAATTATACTCGGTCAGATAAAATTGCATATATTACCATGTGATTCAGTACTTCCATGACACTGATAGGGAATCATGCTTTTCACCATGTCTCTTTTAATACTTTTGGCAAACCTGATGTGGCATTACTTAACTGTAAGTTCAAATTCCATAGTTCTGGCAAAGGGAGGCAGCAAGCTTGAGACAACAACTGCACAACTTGCAAGAAAATCATCGGTATGGCCCCGAAAACCTGAAAATTTTCCATATTTATATATCAGAAATTTGTCAAATTTACAAGAGGATCATGCTATCAGCACAAGCGAAACTGCACAGGTGTACACCATCCAGCAACTAGAATCTTTAAATGTGCCATGAATGAAACTAAATTCTTTCAGGAAAATAATTCATGATACTCAATTACGAAGGATACAAGAACTCAAAATGCACAATAGAGTCCATGCATTAATAGCTATTCACTGTGTAGAATATTTATTTTGCGACAAATTATTGCATTCGAATGCAGATAGCCTTTGCATGTAAAGATGAAACTTGGTTTCATAGACAATAAGCCAAACGCATAAGAATACAATATTTTGTGTAGGAGCTAGGTATGCTGACTCCACAGAACAATCCTCTGCTTATGTGGATGTCAGTTTTCACCTCTAGAAATGAAAGAAATATAAAGATGAAATTAAATTAGTAATTTCCCATGCAAACCAATGGCCAGTTTTAAAAACTTCAGCTATTTACTGTTACTGTCAGAGCACTCTGGTTTGTCAAATCCCCACCCAGCAGAAAATCAACAGTAGCATTCTACAGAAGCCTAATCCGTAAGACCGTAACTACCTGAAAAAGATAAAACTTACAAAGATCTAATACATTGAAATACAACATTTCACTAATTCACAGTTGGATCAGACATGCTAGAGGCTGTGGAAATATTCTGAGAAGTACCCTATATACATTCAGTCAAAACAGACGCAACATTGTTTAATTGCAGGCAGTTGACGGGACAAGATCTTTCTGGAATGGGTGTCAAGGAACTGCAGACTCTAGAAAATCAACTGGAAATAAGCCTGCGTTGCATCCGGACAAAAAAGGTCAACATGCAAAACACTTGTTATATATACACCTCACAGGCTCCTCCAAAAAGACTAACAGAGAGCATTAATGTTTCTTTCAGGACCAAATCTTGATTGATGAGATTCATGAACTGAATCACAAGGTACTGCAACATTTATCAGTCTGAAACGTGTGAAATATTTCAGCAAACTGACTATTGATGGTTTATTTGCAGGGGAGTCTTGTCCACCAAGAAAACATGGAATTATACAGAAAGATTAACCTAATTCGTCAAGAAAATGCTGAGTTACAAAAAAAGGTATTGATTTAATTATGATAGTTGAAATCACACGAATAATTTCGATGATTGACTTTTGTTTAATTCTCTGCTCAGCTCTCTGAGACGGAGGCAGCGACTGAAGTTAACCGAGATTCAAGAACTCCATACAATTTTGCAGTTGTTGAAGATGCCAATGTTTCTGTTGATCTTGAACTCAATTCACCGCAGCAACAAAATGATGTTGAGCATACTGCGCCCCCTAAACTAGGGTACATGTTTGTTTTTTTCTGCACAGGATCTATTGACTCTTTTCTCAGCTCATTATAAGTTTCAATCACAAATTTCTTTGATTATGACTTACATTAACTCTTGCAGATTGCAACTACATCCATGACGATCGTGGGGTATGGGATTACTCCTGTTGTTATTATTCTCAAGGGATACAATTCAGAGCAGCCAGAATACTCTTGGTTGTAAAGAACCTAAACCCATAGCAAGACATAAGTGGTTCGCATGACGACCGATTGATAAACGGTAGTGTAAATCTGTTACAAATAAAATGTACTCCATGGAAGGATTAATCTGTTGTGCAAATGGTTGTATTAGAACTATTTAACACATTCTGCGAGTTTGTTCAACTGCATGAGCGGCTAGCTTATTGACAAAAGGTGTGAAGTGTGGATTGAGCAAAATTCAGTTACCACTTTTTTCTGTCTTCATTCTTAGAAAGTTCTGTGGTGTGTGACAGGGTTTACATTTCTCCATTTCATTTGTAAGTATGCCAGTGTTTGCACGTTCACTATGCTAATAAAAGTATCACTCAGGCACAGAGAAATTAACTGGAAATGAATACTATGGCAAGAGAGCCACTAGCTTAGCTAACAGGTTGAAATACTTTGTCCGTTCATACATCACGGTAAACAAAGATTGTTGGTTAGCAATATTGACCTGATTAGCTAAAGGTTTAATAGAAAAATAATGATATATCCTGGAACTCGATGCCATGGGTCCCTATAGCTCCGGATATATAACGTGTATCTTTTTTATCAAAATTTTAAACTTTCACCAGAAGTTTCTTCTACGATCTTTTGTTAATAGTTAGAAATCACAATCATGAGGAACTACTTCAGAATACAAATCAAATGCTACAAATTTTGCGTCAAGTAACCCACATATCAGTATACTATAGTTCTTGGTCAAAGCATGAACTTTGACAATTAAAATACACCTAATAATACCTGAGGGGAGTAAATATTACCGCCACATCAATATATGAATTCATGAATAACAGGAACAGATTTATCTATAAGTTCGTATTAAATACAAAAATTGCTCCTCGATACTCCAGGACTGGTTCAACCATTTCTCTATTAAAATAGTTTCAAGTAAGTCAGGTTCTCGGGTGTACAATACACACGTATCTGTCAGCAGCATTTGTGATTCACATGCAGATAAAGAAGCTCCAGATCAACTGAATTTATCATACCCGGAATTCTTATCTTTAGCAATGTTTCGACAAATCATGTTAATTTGAGCAAACTGCACGAGCACTAAGGCTACAAAGTACCGATACATATCTATTAAAAATGATCTGTAAACAAATATAAATATATACAGAAATCGATGTCATTTTCTCATGAATATAAAGTGTCTTGTGCAACTTGTGATTTTCTTGTTGTGATCTGCATGCAGATAAAGCAGCTCTAAACCAATTAAATTTATTATATCCTGGATTCAAATATTTCTATAGATGAATTTCAGCAAATGTTAAGAAAAAACATGTGAATCTGAGCACTGGGCAAACAGAAAACTCAAAAAGAAAGTTAGGACACATTATCTAATTACATAGTAAGAGTGAGTGAAAACATATGTCATTTTCTCATGAATAATAGAAAGAGTATGTATTGTACAACTTACGATTTTCTTGCAAATTATGCAGTTGCTGTCTCTAGCTTGCCGCCTCCACTTGCGGAAACTAGCACAAAAGGAAATAAATAATTTAGATCAAAAGTGTAGTTGAAGTGAAGTAACTGGTACTGCTATTGTTGGTGATAACTGATAAGCTGCAGAGCCCCGAGAGTACTGGCTCTATGAAGTATTATCAGGCTTGTTGCCTAGCAAACAAGATGATGTTCAAAGGGAAAGGGAAACTTGTCGCAATGCAGTATATAGTATATTTCGAAAGGGAATATTAAATATATTAGTACCCAATCTGAATGTGCTTTACGTAGTTGCGTCACTACCAGATATCATGTTGAACAAGGAGAGAAAATGATGGGGAGAAATAATGAAAGTGGCAAAGGTTTTGTGTGAGCAGAGGGACTTGGTCTCTAACAAATTTGTAGATTTAGCCAGTATTTCTAGGGCCAACAGCTATCCGTATACATCCGATGCTATATAATAGTACAGAGCACAATTTTATTAAGTCAAAAGTTATATTAAGAACAAGGAAACCAAAACACCAAAATTCTTAACTAACAAGGAGAGATGGTGGGAAGAGTTAGAAACTACTTGATGTTCAAACTTCGTAGCAATACTACAAGCATCTCTTTCTTAGTCCATTCAACAAACGATAGGACAAAATAACATCTAACAGCATTCTGATTCTGTTGGTGCTCTTCACAACAGACAAAGGTGTCCAACCCCAGGTTAATACCACTGATAACACAAATATCTCCTGGACATCATTATGAGTTATCAAATCCTGAAGAAATTTACATCTGTAAAGTGTTATAACAGCTTAGCCAACTCAGATATACTCCTGAAAAGAGAGCACGTTGAATAAAAAGACGGCCGTTCAGGGTGTGACTCATATCCCAGTCCTATTTGAATTTGAACTAGGAGCCCTACATTAATAAGGAGTTCTACTTGCTGCAGAAGGAGGACAAGCAAGGAACCGTATAAAATCACCAGGTAGCAACCAGATCCAAGGACAGAGCAAGGAAGAAACAATTGTCAGGGCTTGAGAGGATAAGAGGTTATGTTCTTTAGGATTAGATTCTTGTGTGTGGCTGGGGCAAGAATCAGTTAGTTTTAAAAGGTTTGAGAGGGACAGTCCTTGTATTCTTTTGAGGCTGTGCTTTGAGAATGTGCAGTTAGCTTTGCCAAAGCTTTTCTCTCTTGCGTGATTGTTCACCATAATTTTATACTACAACATGATGCTTGACACATTGCGGATTTTTACACTCTACAGAGCTAAAAGAGATCTAATTAAGCACTAAAAGACATGTTTTTGAGAAGCTACCCTAACTACTATTGCTAAAAAACATTTGCTCACATGCTTGATGGCCAAGTATTAAGCTAAGGCAGCTCAGCTCTAGTTTCTTATCTGAACAGTATACAGTTTCTTCAGAGGTAATACAGAACTGTTTAGAATAGCCTTCAAGAAAGGACAAGCACCTTTGGCTCTCAGGTGTATACGAAAATAATTTAGTAATTGCAAAAAAAGTCAAAAAAATTGGAAACTTCGTTGGAAACAAACTTGACCTTCTGTTGTACTTATATTAAAAGTTTCATCAAGGATTGATTTTCATGGTATTCTGGATGGAAAAAAACTATATCAACACTATATAGAAGTTATTATTCACACTTTTTGTCCTCAAATTTTTTATTTATGTTTCCCTTGAAGACGACGCGAGTTTTTCCTTCGCGAAACTTTTTATACTAGTAAAACAGAAGGTCAAGTTTGTTTTTTAAAAAGTTTCAGATTTTTTTACTTTTTTCGCAATTACTATTTCTTTTCCCATATCAGGTGCATACACACCCGAGGGCCAAGGGGTATTTCCCCTTCAAGAACTAGAAAACAAACAGGAATACTTGTTAATATAACTTGCTCCTGGAAGAAGCTTTTTGTTAAGGCAGACGGCAGACCAGTAGAAGCCTCTCTACAAACCAATGTAATCATTTGGTTCTGTTGCAGAAGTCTGAACATCAACAAATGACACAGAGCCTCCGCCAACTCAAGTAGATTTGTACTAATTATTGCATATCGAACACAGAAATGTCAAAACACCAATGGCAGCTACTAAGGTGTACATGCAAATTGCAATGCTTGAATACAGAGCACGCCAACCCCACAAACCACAATTTCCACAAAGATGTTGGTCAAATCACAAAGAAGGACCAGTGTTGTATTTTCCTTTCCAATTGGTGAAAACTAATATACTTTGGCAGTAGCATGAAACATGCAACGGATCATGATGTTTAGTGAAACAATTCATCCATACACATGCTTTAAATTTTAGTGAAACAATCCAATTTTCCAGTGACCATTTTATACGCCAAACCTCCACCATTGCAATAATAATTGCCTTCTCAAAATCTGAAGCTACTGCTGGTAGGAGCTAAGACCCTACCGGGTCTAGGGCGTAGGTTGTAGGGGAAGGAGGGGCCTGGACGTGGCGAAGCTCGCGGTCGCCGGCGGCAAGGCGCCGTCGTGCGCGAGAGGGAGAGGCGGCGGCGGCGCAAGAGGCGGCTAGGTTTAGGTCTCCCGGCTCCCTAAGGGAAGCCGAGCAAATAATGATTGCTTCTTGCTTGATTAGATTGATACATCTCCTCTCCTTATATAGAGAGGTTTACTTGACTCCTAAGCAAACGATCCTAATACAATAAGATAATTGGGCTAAGCCCCTAATAACAATAAGATAACTTGGGCCACAACCCACTGGGCTAAGCCCCCTAATTTCCGGTCATAACACTTCTCCCCGCCTGCACAAACAGCTCGTCCTCGAGCTGTAAGGTGGGGAAGCGCTTGCTGAACTCCTCGAGGTGATCAACCAGCGTCAAACACCTTCGCGACAGCTGGGGCGGCCAGGTCGGCGGCGACGGCGTCCTCCGGAATGTAGTCTGCAGCCTCCAGGTAGAAGAGTCGCAGGCAGACGTGGCCGGGCATGTAGGGCTCGTCGCAGTTGAAGCACAACCCTTGGCGGCGACGCTCGAGTAGCTCGGCCGAGGTGAGCCGGCGGAACGGGCGTGCCGCGGTCGCAGCGAGGGGTGCCGCGGAAGCCTGAGCAGGCCGACCCTGCGCGGGAACCTCCGGCCAGGGTAGCGACCAAGCGGCCCGGGACGATGATGCCTGCTGGATGGCCACCTCGCGGCGCTCGAACGCGCGGGCATAGTACATGGCCGTCAGGAGATCCTGGGGTCCCCGAAGCTCCACATCCACGTGGATGTGATCCGGAAGTCCACTGACGAAGAGGTCGGCCCGACGCGTGGCATGCCAGGACCTGGAAACGGTCGGCGAAGTCCTGAACCGTGGAGGTGAAGGGAAGGCGGCCTAGCTTTGCCAGGCGGCTCCCGCGGATCGGCGGCCCAAAACGAAGGAGGCAGAGCTTGCAGAAGCGCTCCCAAGGGGGCATGTTGCCCTCGTCCTGCTCGAGGGCGTAGTACCAGGTCTGTACCGCGCCGCGGAGGTGGTAGGAGGCGAGCCAGGTACGCTCCAAGGCGAGGGTGCGTTGCCCGCGAAAGAACCGCTCGCACTGGTTGAGCCAGTTGAGGGGGTCCTCTGTGCCATCATAGGTAGCGAAGTCCAGTTTGGCAAACCGCGGCGGTGTCTGAGTCGGAACGCCGTGGCCGACTGGCTCGGATGTGCGAAGCAGCGAGGAGTGGGGCGCCCGGTCAGCATGACCGCGGCCCGAGAAGTGCCCCGCCGAGCCGGAGGGGTCGCCGAACTGAAGAGTAGGCGCTGGCGGTTCTCCCGCCGACACGTAGACGGGTGGCGGCGATGATCCGGTCAGCCAGGCCGGTATGGGGGACGGCGACGGTGGGAAGCGCACGTGCTGGATCGGGACGCCTGTCTGCGTGGGTGACCCGGGCCCCGTGCTGGGCAGTGGCGGGGCCGGCAGCTGCGGCGGCACGGACCCGGGTGGTGTGGTCGGTGCAGCGAGGGTCGGGGCCGGCCACTGTGGCCAGGGAGGCACGGCAACGGCCGTCGATGGGCCTGGCAGCTGGAGCTGCGGCTGCCCGGACCCGGGAGGCGTCGGGGGCGCGGCGATCGCCGGGCCGGCCACTATGGCCAGTGGGGGGCGACGGCGGGCGACGGCTGACCGGGCCAGTGGTGGTGTAGAGGCCCGATCGGCGCGGTGGGGGCCGCGTACCAAGGCAGCGCGGCCGGACCGGTCACGGCGGCCGACGGCAGGGGCGGCGGCTGCCCGTAAGGCCCAGCGAGGTAGAGGTGGATGCCCTGGACGGCGATGACGAGGTCATTAAGGATGCCGGTGATCTCCGTCGGGGAGTAGACGGCGGCCTGCGGCACGGGGAGGGGCGGCGACTGGCCGGTGGAGGCCCCCGCGGTGGAGTCGATCGGCGCGGTGGAAAGCGCTAGTGGCGCGGTGGAGAGGGGCGCTGCGGAGAGGGCGACGGTGGTGGACAGCGGCGCGGTGGGCAGCGGCAGGGTGGGTGGTGGAGCAGACATGATCGGACCCAAGCTACCTGATACCAAATTGGTAGGAGCTAGGACCCTACCGGGTCTAGGGCGTAGGTTGTAGGGGAAGGAGGGGCCTGGACGTGGCGAAGCTCGCGGTCGCCGGCGGCAAGGCGCCGTCGTGCGCGAGAGGGAGAGGCGTTGGCGGCGCAAGAGGCGGCTAGGGTTAGGTCTCCCGGCTCCCTAAGGGAAGCCGAGCAAATAATGATTGCTTCTTGCTTGATTAGATTGATACATCTCCTCTCCTTATATAGAGAGGTTTACTTGACTCCTAAGCAAACGATCCTAATACGATAAGATAATTGGGCTAAGCCCCTAATAACAATAAGATAACTTGGGCCACAACCCACTGGGCTAAGCCCCCTAATTTCCGGTCATAACACTTCTCCCCGCCTGCACAAACAGCTCGTCCTCGAGCTGTAAGGTGGGGAAGCGCTTGCTGAACTCCTCGAGGTGATCAACCAGCGTCAAACACCTTCGCGACAGCTGGGGCGGCCAGGTCGGCGGCGACGGCGTCCTCCGGAATGTAGTCTGCAGCCTCCAGGTAGAAGAGTCGCAGGCAGACGTGGCCGGGCATGTAGGGCTCGTCGCAGTTGAAGCACAACCCTTGGCGGCGACGCTCGAGTAGCTCGGCTGAGGTGAGCCGGCGGAACGGGCGTGCCGCGGTCGTAGCGAGGGGTGCCGCGAAAGCCTGAGCAGGCCGACCCTGCGCGGGAACCTCCGGCCAGGGTAGCGGCCCAGCGGCCCGGGACGATGATGCCTGCTGGATGGCCACCTCGCGGCGCTCGAACGCGCGGGCATAGTACATGGCCGTCAGGAGATCCTGGGGTCCCCGAAGCTCCACGTCCACGTGGATGTGATCCGGAAGTCCACTGACGAAGAGGTCGGCCCGACGCGTGGCATGCTAGGGCCTGGAAACGGTCGGCGAAATCCTGAACCGTGGAGGTGAAGGGAAGGCGGCCTAGCTTTGCCAGGCGGCTCCCGCGGATCGGCGGCCCAAAACGAAGGAGGCAGAGCTTGCAGAAGCGCTCCCAAGGGGGCATGTTGCCCTCGTCCTGCTCGAGGGCGTAGTACCAGGTCTGTACCGCGCCGCGGAGGTGGTAGGAGGCGAGCCAGGTACGCTCCAAGGCGAGGGTGCGTTGCCCGCGAAAGAACCGCTCGCACTGGTTGAGCCAGTTGAGGGGGTCCTCTGTGCCATCATAGGTAGCGAAGTCCAGTTTGGCAAACCGCGGCGGTGTCTGAGTCGGAACGCCGTGGCCGACTGGCTCGGATGTGCGAAGCAGCGAGGAGTGGGGCGCCCGGTCAGCATGACCGCGGCCCGAGAAGTGCCCCGCCGAGCCGGAGGGGTCGCCGAACTGAAGAGTAGGTGCTGGCGGTTCTCCCGCCGACATGTAGACGGGTGGCGGCGATGATCCGGTCAGCCAGGCCGGTATGGGGGACGGCGACGGTGGGAAGCGCACGTGCTGGATCGGGACGCCTGTCTGCGTGGGTGACCCGGGCCCCGTGCTGGGCAGTGGCGGGGCCGGCAGCTGCGGCGGCACGGACCCGGGTGGTGTGGTCGGTGCAGCGAGGGTCGGGGCCGGCCACTGTGGCCAGGGAGGCACGGCAGCGGCCGTCGATGGGCCCGGCAGCTGGAGCTGCGGCTGCCCGGACCCGGGAGGCGTCGGGGGCGCGGCGATCGCCGGGCCGGCCACTATGGCCAGTGGGGGGCGACGGCGGGCGACGGCTGACCGGGCCAGTGGTGGTGTAGAGGCCCGATCGGCGCGGTGGGGGCCGCGTACCAAGGCAGCGCGGCCGGACCGGTCACGGCGGCCGACGGCAGGGGCGGCGGTTGCCCGTAAGGCCCAGCGAGGTAGAGGTGGATGCCCTGGACAGCGATGACGAGGTCATTAAGGATGCCGGTGATCTCCGTCGAGGAGTAGACGGCGGCCTGCGGCACGTGGAGGGGCGGCGACTGGCTGGTGGAGGCCCTCGCGGTGGAGTCGATCGGCGCGGTGGAAAGCGCTAGTGGCGCGGTGGAGAGGGGCGCTGCGGAGAGGGCGACGGTGGTGGACAGCGGCAGGGTGGGTGGTGGAGCAGACATGATCGGACCCAAGCTACCTGATACCAAATTGGTAGGAGCTAGGACCCTACCGGGTCTAGGGCGTAGGTTGTAGGGGAAGGAGGGGGCTGGACGTGGCGAAGCTCGCGGTCGCCGGCGACAAAAGGCGCCGTCGTGCGCGAGAGGGAGAGGCGGCGGCGGCGCAAGAGGCGGCTAGGGTTAGGTCTCCCGGCTCCCTAAGGGAAGCCGAGCAAATAATTATTGCTTCTTGCTTGATTAGATTGATACATCTCCTCTCCTTATATAGAGAGGTTTACTTGACTCCTAAGCAAACGATCCTAATACGATAAGATAATTGGGCTAAGCCCCTAATAACAATAAGATAACTTGGGCCACAACCCACTGGGCTAAGCCCCTAATATGCCGGTCATAACAACTGCATAAACGCATAGTTGCTACAAAAGCACCGAAGACGTTCAAAAACCTAGTTGAAACTGAGTAAGCCGTCCAAAGAAATACAATTACGATATTTCTGCAGTTGCTCTTCATTGAATTGTACATTCACGGCCGAGAAGGGTACACTGAATTTTAGTGGCATATAGGAGCATAACCCGTGGCATACTTATACATGAAGTATGCATGAAGAGCATGCAAACCAAATACAAATAGGGTATTACAACCCAAAGCTTGTGGAACCATCACAACTAGGAACAAATGATGTGCAAATTATAATCCACTTTGCAAAACAAAAATATACCATAACACAGATTTGGCAGGAACTCTCATCCTCCTCCATTTCTGGTCATTATACTTGAGATGTCCACGGTTATTGTTCACAAAATTCATAATCATGAAACAACAAACTACAACACAGCTTAAGTTTCTGATACTACATCTATGGCTCTCAGCGCTCACAACATGATAACATACAGGATACCACATGACTAAAAGCACGGCATCTCTAGAATCAAGGAAAACTGTGACACCCACCAACAACAATGCAGAACTCGAACTGCATCTCCAACATTATGGCACAAATTTCAACATCAAGCGCGACAACTAAAATAAATCTCCTAAGATTGATTCAAAACAGCAAATCCTCGCATCGCAATGCAAAAACTCAGCAACGCCAGTTCTACTTCTAGTATCATTTTCAGTACCCAAAATCAAATAAAAAAATATCAAGCGCAGCCTGCACCTGCGTCTGGATCAAGCAAGGAGCTCGTAATTTTATGCTAAGAGGTTAGCTAATCGAAGTTTTAACACGGGAGATAACAAAAACTACACAGAGCTGCACATGCATACAATTAACTCAGCAGCTACACTCGATTACCTAGGAGGGAAACAAAATCACGCAGAGTAACTGGGAGATGGTAATAGATTTTTCACCTGAAACGCCGACCCTGAGCTTGAGCTTGAAACCCTAGACGGGGTAGACACCAAAATCAAGGCCAAAGCTCGCAACCGGATGGGATGGGAGCGGTGGTTGAGCAATGGTGGGCAGGTCGTGAGCCGGCGGCGACTACGATTTGGGAGGGGGGATCATGCACCAGCTGCGCAGATGCAACAGCAAGCGGCAGCTGGCTACTGTACAAGGCAGGGCCATGGAAATCGATCTCTCCAATCCGAGACCGAGAGGAACGAGGCAGGCCAGCGGGCACCAGCCGGGGCACGGCGAGGCGACGCGAGGCGAGGGATTTGAGCTGGATTTTGGTCGGATCGATTGATGCGGGAAGCAAGCGACGGGGCGGTGGCGCTCTTGTAGGGCGGAAGGTGGAGGCGGGTTCGGCCGGAGGGGCGAGCAAGTGGGGGTTTTGGCCTTTTTGGGCAAGTAAAATATGCGGCCGACGAGCGGTGCCTCGCCCGGCCACGTCGCCCCGGCGCCATTTTCAAGGGGCGCTGCTTCGCGCACCCCGACAGGTGTACCTCCGCCACTGCCGATGGGGGGCAGCCATTGGGAGGCGACGCCGGCTTGCGCTCCGTGGGGTGTCGCCGGAACCGGGCAAGTGGGGCATGTGGCCTCGTGCTCGCCTGTCCGCGGTTGGTGATGCGGCTCGTGGTGGAGCAGTGGCCGTTGGATGCGGAAGGGAAGGGTTGCGATCCTCCGTGCGGGCGACACCTGTCCCCGCGTGCGCTTGTCGGGTCCGACCGGATGGCGAAGGATGAATCGGGTCAGGGGATTTACGCCTTTCTAGCGAGGGTGGGTTGGTTAGTTCAGTCATTGTATCGGAAGTACTATCTCGAAAAGTTGCAACTTGCATCAAAATCCCACGGCACGATTCATGATTAGGACATCTCTAAGAGCATCTCCAGTCGTTGGCGCCCCAGGAGCGTGTAAAATCGCCGCCTCGGGGCGAGCCGGCGCGAACAAACGGCCTGGGGGCGAGTTGGTGCCCAGTCGCCGGCCCCAGGATTGCCCCGGACATGTCTAATTTAAAAAAAAAACATTCGGTGAAGTTCGGTTAAAACACGGCTAAAATTCGGCAAACTTTGGCATATATTAGACATGTTCGCGGCTTACAGCAAATTTATCTAAAAAAAGAAATCGCTGAACGCGGAGTAGTCGCCGTCGTCGCCGCCATCCTCGCCTCCGTCGTCGTCGGCTTCTCCTATTTGACGCGGTCGTCCCTGCTGGACCCCTGCCCGGCGTCGCCATGGCGGACTGGTGGCGGCGGCGGTGCGTCGTCGTCGTCGTTGTCGTCGAGGATGACGACGCCTCCTTCGTCGCGGCCCCGACGGCGCTGCTCGAAGCGCTGCAGGGCGGCGCACTGGCGCTCCATCTTCATCTTCAGGTAGTCCTTGCGCGCCCATTTCAGGGCCGCCTCGTCGTCGAGCTCCACGCCGCCGTGCCCCGTCTTCACGGCGGGGAGCCCCGGCTCGGTTTTCACGGCCGCGAGCCTCGGCTCCGTCTTTGGCTTGACGAAGCGCGGTGGAGCCGACGAGGAGGCGCGCCGGCCACCCTCGTTAATGACGATGCCGGCGCTACGAGTGCGCCGACCGAGCGGCGTCTCCGCCGCGGGCTCGGCCTTGACGTTGAGCAACGCCGGAGAGCCGGAGGAGTGGGAAGAAGAGCATGAGGAGGAGTGCGAGGAGGAAGACGAGGAGGAACCGAACCTCCTAGGCATCCATTACCGGCGTGTCGATGGTGGGCCGGGGTGGCCGACGGAGGGTATGCCAGCGGCGGTTCGTTGTCGCCCTCAAGGTACGCCAGCACGCCCTCGAGCGTGCGGCCAGGGGCGCCCCACCACATGCGGCGGCCCTCGTTGTTCTTCACGTCGCCGACCACCGGCGCCCCATTGGTGGACGCCAGCCTCTGCTCCTGAGGGCGCTCGAAGTACGCCGCCCACGCCGCGTGGTTATCGGCGGCGTACTGGGGGAGGGCGCGCTGCTCATCGGTGAGGGAGGTGCGCACGAGGTCGACCTCGGCGGCGAAGTAGGGGGGCACGCCTCGGCAGCGGGCAACGGGGGAACGGGCACTCCCCCGTTGCTGGGCCTCCACCCCGTCGGCCCGGCACGCATGTCCGGCTGCGCCGGATGTTGGCCTCGAACAAGAGCCACGACTCCTGTTCGTGGAGCGAGCGGCGGTCGAAGCCGTTGGCCGCCGCCGCGTCGCCAGGGAAACGTGCGACCATCGGGTGTCGGAGTGAGGGAGAGGGAGGGAGAGGGAGGGCTCGGCGGCGGCGCACGGGAGAGGGAGAGCTCCGCGGCTAGGGCGGGTGTGGCCAGAGGCGAGGGAGGCGTCGCCGCGTCGCCCCGTGACGCGCCGCCCGTGATGAGGAATCAATGGCAAGGCTGACCGGCGGCGGCAGCGCGGCAGCCTTGGCATTGATTCCCGCGGGAACCGAGGAGATGAGGACGACGAATCGCCCGTCTCACTGACTCGGCGGGCCCGTGGCTGTTTCGTGCCAAAACCACTCGCCCCGGCGCCCCCGGCGCGCCGGGTTCGGCCTGTGTCCGCCAGCGCTGATTTCGGCCCAAGCCGGCGAAAAGGGGGCTCCTAGTCCATTTTTTCGGCGCCGGCGCAAAAAATCGCCTAGGGAGGCCGTTCTGGGGGCGCGGCTGGAGATGCTCTAATGCTAGCCTCCCAACCGTGATGAGTTTGTTTGAAGCAGAAAGTAAAGAACGAGAGAGTTGAATGAAAGATGATCCGTCAATCTTTATTGATGATAGAATTGGGGTATTTATACCCAGGCAAAAGTACACATGATGCTTGGCGGTCAAGTAGACACATAGTTACTTGAGAGCCAAAGAATTACATAGTTGCCTTAAGAGGCAAAGGAAGTACATGGTTGATTGGGAACCAAGCAACCTATCTAACAATTAACTTAATCCTAATTAGCTTAATTAATAAGCAACTATTCTATTCTTAACACTCCCCCTTGTACAACGCCTCTTCTTGAGTATATCCATCATCTTGATAAATTCTTCGAATAATCTTGAATGTCTCCTCCAAAAACCCCGTGGAAAAAATATAAGGAGAATAGTGCAGATATGTTGCTAAAACCCCTTTAAACCCAGTGGAAAAATAGCAAGGAGAAACTTATGCAACATATAATGATTATTGTATCTTGATAACTCATATGAGAAAAACCTTTGGAGAAGGAGAAAACTCATTGGTGGGTTTAGAGAACAATTAATATGTCTTTAGTACTTTCTTTAAAAACCTCGACAGGGAAAGTAGAAAGCATGACATATGATCTTTGAGAAGATATTGCCTCGCCTCATTAACCATTATGAGAAACTTTGAGAGAAAACTCATAAGGAAAAAGACTGCGATCTGATATGCCATTAAAAACTCCTTTAAAACCTAGTGGGAAAATATAAGGAGAAAATGATATGACATATACAAGCACTTGTGTTCATATCGTATCATTAAAAACATCTTATGACATATACAAGCACTTGTGTTCATATCGTACCATGGATTTTGGTTCTGGGCCCAAAAGGTTTTAGCAATTTGAGAAGAAATATATGTCGACAAATGTAGTCTTTAGTTTATATGATTCTGATGGAACCATCAAAGTTTGTGGATAAAATATTTATTCCTTTTTTACTCCTTGTGATTTCCTACAACAAATGGAGTCAAGGTGCTTTGATGTCCCGGCACCAAAACATTTGTGCACATTTATGCCGGGCTTTGGATTATGAGCATCTAGTGAGGTGTCTTTCAACTTGATGTTGAATTACATTTACTGGCTGAGGATTTGATTTCCTCTGTTTCTGCGGAAGCATATGAGAAGTTATATCTCGTATTGTCAGTTTTTCTCCCCCTCTTGCTCTCATTTGGGGAGAAGAGTGGTTTATCGGTACCACCACTCTTTCTGACACTTTCCTGCAAGAATATAGAATTTAGTAACACCTTGTTATCAGTAAATGTATGTGGCAGATTTGCAATGTGTTGTAAATATATGATTCTCTAAACTTCCAGTTCAGATTCTTTGAGTACGTGGATATAAGGATTGAATGTTAATAACATTTATAATTTATTTCTCGGCATTCTTTGTGGTACTTATCTCCCCATAATGCCAGAAAATATCCTTATTGCTGATGCAATCAGCATACGGGCTATGAATAATTTTAATTGACGGATAAACTATTATTCCTCACATAGATCCCTAATTTTCTGTGAGTGCCCATTGATGTACGCTGGAGTGGTGATATCGGTATGTAACCGAATTACTGCAGATAGGAAATACTTTGTTGATTTCCACGTAGTAACTACAAGGGGAAAGTTGTAGCATATATAGTTGGTATGATTTTGATCATACTTACGTTGTGTAAGGCCGTATGTGTCCAACAAGAGGCTGGTAAATTTACAATTCTTTAAAAGTGGTCATGTAATTCATTTGACTATCTTTGATAAGAAATATAGTTAAACCATTATGGGTATGTACACAGGGTATTGAATGCAATGAGAAAATTCTTGTGAAATGAGTTCAACGACATTATCCATTCGAATGAGTTTATCCTTTGTTCGGGAGAGCTTGCTCCTACTTTGATAAGTTAAGCAATTTACTGGGTAAGATCATGGTTGTGTGCGATAAGAGACACACTTAAAAACATTTTATGAATGTGTATATGAGTACCATGAAGTATCTAAATTAACCCAGATAATGGTTCGACATTTCACATATATCTTTTGAATGTGTTTAAGAAAGAATAAGTGTCTCATTTAGAATTTTAAGGTGAGAGTTCCTTAAAACAGATTTCCCCTATGGCACATGTGGTGCACAAATAATCTGATGATATGGCGAATATTTTGCAACTTGTTAAGTTGTGACCAACAGAATTATCAATAATTATTTAATCATCCCCAAACCAGGATGGCTAGAGGATATTAAGCGTAATATTTAATTTATTAATACTTAGAAAATCATTGTGTATGCAACAATATTGAGTATGAATTGAAACATACATTCAAATTTATCAAATATTGTATCCAAGGGATATGATTTCGACATTTTACTATATGTAGTAGTACAAGTATAGGCTAATGATATGTTGGGATAATTAGGAGATTACCTGAGGTCTCCGATATTATTGAGTGGAAATAAGTTCATCCTCCATTTTCTGCACTAGATTTTTGGTCCTCCTTCTGATAAAGATTTTGAGAACAATCCTCTTTGCAAATTTTCAAATGTACCCCATTGAACTTATTGGCCTTTTAATAAATTTGTGGTGTGGTTCGACCATATGTTTGAGGGTTTGGTAGTCATAGGTACAATATTTATATAACCACACATTTGACAAACTTGAGAGTTATCTTTTGATCATTTGAAAAACAATTGATTCCTATTAAGAGATAATTTTGTCTTTCGTTGTCTATTAATTAGACTCCACTGTACTTTGAGTTCCTCATGGTCCTATTTTGTGACCACTAACTTGCATATCATTCTCGGTACTAGCAAGAATTTTAAATTATGGTATAGCACCCATTGGGTGAATCTGATGATTTTAAGAAATTCCATGTTTTTTGATCATGAAAATGGTAGTACCATGTTAAGAGGATGTAAAGTGCATTAAGGGATTTTCAACTGGCTTTGTATATAGGAAAATATTTGATCACGAGATCTCAACTTGAAGTTGATTAAGTGATAAATTCGTGAGCTGCAATAGACTTGAGGTCTTGAAAAACGAATGGGTGACCATTCGCGATGTGCTCACTGCAGCATGTTTCTCTTAGGAGAAAAATAGGGTAAATAGATATTCATCCATTGTATGCTTAGTTGGAGAACTAAGTGAAGTTGGTGACACATAAAATGCATATGAGTGTTGCAACTTTAGAGTTGCCACCAAAAACATAGACGTTTAACATTGGTTAGTCACTATGAAAGTATAACCACAATGTGATGTGGACATTGCAAAAGTGTTGATACACTCAATCGTTGCTATAAATTATGGTATCCACCTTGATCGACTGACGATACTATAACCAGAAATAGTGACATAGGCTCCACTTCCATGTTTTTTTACCAATGTAATAGAAGGTAATCACCGGGTATGCAAATATTTACGTAATTTACTATGACATATTCAAGCCTAGTGAGGCTTGAATTAGCGCAAGAATACCATTTCGTTATATAGTGATTGCCCATAAATAATATTTACAATGAGAGTAAATCATTTTAGTGAACAACAACAAATGCTTCTGAGGAGCAAGTTTTGTAAATGTAGCTGATGCTATCAGGGTCTTATGTGTATACCACAAATTATATAGATAATACTTTGAAGATAATCACCGAATGCGGTGTAGATCTCGCAGTAATAGGATGCATAATTTGACTTTTGTCAGTAGATGCTCATGGTTTCTATTACCTTGTGTTTACTATAATATTAATATTTGGAAGAGCACTTTGAAGGTAGTCATCTTGTGAAAATTACAAGATGTAGACCTCGCAGTATTGGTGGATAATCTGCAAATGGTGCAGTAGATGCCAGCAATACCTTGTGATTCACAAATCAAATTTTGGTTAGTCATATTAAGTATGACACACTATCATTCTTGTTTGAATGTATGTCAACATTTGCAAGAAATATACTTTCTATTGCAAAATTATAGTTGTTGTCCCAAAACTGCATGTCATAGGGAATGTGTGCGATAAAGACATGATGTCTTGAAGATTCTGAAGGAATATGGTCTGGAGTGTAAGAAAAACATTCTTTTGCATTACTAAGGTTATACATATAGATGTAAAAAAACATATTTATGCAATACATGAAGACCTAAGGGCTTCAAAGTGTAGCCAACATATTTCTGTAATTTTATTATCGGATAGTATAATGATTAATCCACAAAGTATTCTAAGCCTGAGGGCTCAAATGGGATATGTAAGGGCTTGTCTGTGATATAATAAAGTTAGAGCACTAAACTGCAAAAATAGCGAAAGGATAAGGTTCCTCATCGCTTTCCTTCCTGTACGTGGATGAATCAAACTTCATGTACATGGATAAGAATCAAACTGATTCGTTGGGTATCCTGTGCTGGCCGATGGCTATTTCCGCCACCACAGAGGAGGAACGGGATCCTTTAACATTGAGAAGTAAAGTTAGAGAAGCTACAGTACCCTAACTTCCCTTCTTTCAATCCATATGACTAAGGCTAAAATTACTTGAATTAATTTAAAGATTAATGATATTTTGTTACATTTATAGTAACTACATACAAATAAAATGATGGTGAAATAAAACTAATTTTAATTATTTATATTTACGGTAAATACCAATAGTAAACAACATGCTAACTAACTACTAACGGTCCCAACTTTCCTTCTTCATTTTGAATTAGGCTAGCACTATAGCAGCATGACATTCCTTCTCTATGTTAGAGGATTTGTTCCCCACCGGGGAGGGTGCCGCGTTGTGGCTGGCGCGAGGATGCCGCGGTCAAGCGTGAGTGAGAGGTAGGGTCGTCGCGCTGGATGGAGCCCTTTCGCCAAGCATCGCCGATGGTCGCGTATTGAGGACGTGCCGCCGAGACTCGCGTTTTGTCAGTTGGAGCCGGCCGATGGCCGTGATGGGGCTGCACACCGGAGGGCATCGCCCAGTCGTGTGCCGACCATTGGCTGCTACGGTCGTGTCATGCCCAATATGCGATACTATCCTAAAGAGACTCGAAGGTCCCACCAATGATAGAACCGCATATTGAAACGCTTTTGCAAGGTGGATATCATTACATCAACATTACATAATAGATGGGGATACATCCAATACATCGAATGACACAAGAATAAAACAATATATCATACATGAGAACAATATCCGACTACGGATGAACCACAAATAGAAGCTCAAACGACATCCACCCTGCTAGCCCAGGCTGCCGACCTTGAACCTATCCCCTGATCGAAGAAGAAGCAGAAGAAGAACTTCAAAAACAAGCAAACATCGCTCTCGCGTCATGATCATCGTACAACCTGTACCTGCAACTGTTGTTGTAGTAATCTATGAGCCACGAGGACTCAGCAATCCCATTACCATGGGTATCAAGACTAGCAAAGATTAAAGGGAAAGGAAGGGGTAAAGTGGTGAGGTTGCAGCAGCGACTAAGCATATATGGTGGCTAACATACGCAAATAAGAGCGAGAAGAGAGCAAGCGGAATGGTCGTGAAGATAGCAATGATCAAGAAGTGATCCTGAACTCCTACTTACGTCAAACATAACCCAAAACCGTGTTCACTTCCCGGACTCCGCCGAGAAGAGACCATCACGGCTACACACACGGTTGATGCGTTTTTAATTCGTATCTGGTGTCAAGTTATCTACAACCGAACATTAACAAATTCCCATCTGCCCATAACTGCGGGCACGGCTTTCGAAAGATAATACCCCGCAGGGGTGTCCCAACTTAGCCCATGATAAGCTCTCGTGATCAATGAAGGATATACCTTCTCCCAGGAAGACCCGATCAGACTCGGAATCTCGGTTTACAAGACATTTTGACAATGGTAAAACAAGACCAGCAAAGCCGCCCGATGCGCCGACAATCCCGATAGGAGCTGCACATATCTCGTTCTCAGGGCAACACCGGATGAGACATCCTACGAGTAAAACCAGACCTCGAGTTTCCTCGAGGGGGCCCCGCAGTCTGCTCGGTTCGTACCAACACTTAGACAAGCATTGGCCCGGGGGGGCTAAACTAAAGATGACCTCGGGTTGGACGACCCAAGGGAAGGGTATAGGTGGTGGTGAAGCAAATGGTAAAACCAAGGTTGGGCCTTGCTGGAGGAGTTTTATTCAAAGCAAACTGTCAAGGGGTCCCATAAATCACCCAACCGCGTAAGGAACGCAAAATCCGGGAACATAACACTGGTATGACGGAAACTAGGGCGGCAAGGGTGAAACAAAACACCAGGCATAAGGCCGAGTCTTCCACCCTTTACCAAGTATATAGATGCATTAATTAAATAAGAGATATTGTGATATCCCAACATAATCATGTCCACCATGGAGCAATCTTCAACTTCACCTGCAACTAGTAATGCTATAAGAGGGGCTGAGCAAAGCGGTAACTTAGCCAAACAATGATTTGCTAGGAAGGGTGTAAAGGTCAGAGGCTGACATGGAAATTTGGGAGGCTTGAAGAACAAGTGATAGGTAGCGCAGCATAGTGATAGAACGAAGCAACTAGCATAGCAATGATAGTAATGAGATCCAAGGTGACGGTCATCTTGCCTGAAATCCCGCAAGGAAGAAGAACGAGGCCCATGAAGAAGACAAACAGACGTAGTCGATCGGGTCCTCTCAATCGCAACGTTACCGGGACTAAGAAGCAACACCGGAAAGAAGCAAGGAACATAGTAAACAACCATCACATAAACATGGCATGATGCGCAACCAAGTATGATGCATGTCCGGTTTAAAGAGGCATGGCATGGCAAAGTGCAACAAACAAAACTACAAGTTAAGTGGAGCTCATTCCATTATTTAGTTCTCTCTCGTTATGCTACTCATCAATATTAAATGTTGGTTAACATGGCAAGAGGTGAAGTATAAGTAAACTAACTATTTAGGCAAGTTTAAATGAGGCTGGAACAACAAACAACAATTCCGGAAAAACCCCATATGCATATTTTAGATTTGGTACTGTTCTGCCCTAAAACATATTTTATTGTTGTTAAACATGCAAAGTAATGCCACCATGTTAAACTATGCATTTTTTCACCCCATTCACATATAAAGTTTATTAAATTCGGAGCTACGGTTAATTAGTTATGAAATAAATCATTTTAACATGGCATTTAAACAAATTTAAACAAACAACATTTTAAACATGGATGAAAGTGGCATATTATTAATCTACACAAAATTCTAAGCATTTTACATATATAAAACATTTTAATCCGATGCACGGTTCATGAGTTATTAAATGCATGAAGCAAGAGGGTTTTTCTGCAAATCTGTAAAACTGTAATACACTGGATAATTACTAAAATTGCTGGACAGGAAAAAAAACTTAACGGGATGAAACAAGCTGGCCCAACAGGAGAAAAAACAGAGGAGGGGGCGCTGGGGTGTGGCCTCACCCATGGGCTGAGGCCCGATTGGAAGCAGAGGGAGGCCTGGCGCTGGCTGCGGCTTGGAGAGGCAGGGCGCGGTCAACACGACCACGACCACGACGAGCAAAGCTCGTCTAGGTTGCAGAGAAGGTAGGAGTCGGGTCGAGGCAAACCAAGACGGGGCACTCCGGCGAGGAAGATGGATGGCGACGCCGGGTAGGATCTGGCAGAGGCGAGGGACTTGGCGCTCGAGATGGACAGGAGGGCGCCATCCTCGTCAGGAGCTGCTGAAGACGACGGCGACAGGGAGAGAGGACTACGTGTGAGAGAGAGAGCAGAAAGCAGAGGAGGCAGGGAAGGAGGGCGGCGACGGAACCTGCTAGTCGCTAGCGGCGGCAGAATGAGGTGGCGACGGGGTTCGCAGGGGGGGTCGAAGAGGAACTTGGTGCTGGGTCGTCCTCCTCGCGCAAGGGCGAAGCAGAGGAGGCGAGCAGAGCTCCGGCGAGCGGGGCGAAAGGGCGGCGAGGTCTTGGGCGTCTGGATCTGGCCAGGAATGGGCTTGAGGAGGCTAAGGCGCCATGGCGGCATCCATGGTCGGGCGGTGCTGCTGCTTGAAGGAGACGAAGGTGCGGCGATGGATCGAGAGAAGAGGCCGGCCATGGTGTCCTGTGGAGGCAACAGAGAGAGAAGTGAGAGGGAGAGAGCGCAGCGAAGGGAGGAGAAACAGGGGATGAGGGAATCCAGAGGAGGCGCGGGTCGGAGGTGGTCTCGGGCGCTCAAGGTTGTGGCCTCAATCGCAAACTGGATCGAGCACCGGCTGGAAGCGGGGTGGAGGGCGGCGCTCCGTACTGCTGCTGCTGCTTGGGTGGCCGGCAACCACCGGCGAGGCAGAGGCGCGGGGACAAGGAGGCACAGCCTCGTGCGTTTTCCCGGGCGCGCGGGCTTGGGAGAAGGAGCTCGAGCTCCTGGTTGCTGCTGGTCGAGGAGGGCCGTGGGGATCTCTGGTTGGTGGGGATTGATGGATGGATGGATCGACGGGACTGGGTGGCAGGGGAGATCGAGGAAGAAGGAGGCTGCGATTGGTCTCAGGTGGAACTGGATCAGGAGGATCCCGAGGGAGAGAAGGCAGGTAGGTGGTGGTGGAGGGATTCGGAGGATGGGACAACTCCCCTATATTTTAGGGTTGCTCTATTTATATAGGTAGGGATTAGGGCAGGGGTTAATCTGTCCCTCCGATTAAAATCAGACGATCGAGAAAAATAGGCTAGGGAGTCCAAATAAGAAAACAGAGATGTTTTAGAGATGTTAGGGGATGATCCGGATCCGTCGGTGATGACTGAGCGGGTCGGGTTTGGGGCAGGCTCGGACGCGCGCGCGAGGGGGCTGCGAGCTGGCAAGAGAGGTTAGGTGGTCACAGTCAAGAGGGAAGTGAAAACCCGATTGGTCTCGGAACGGTCAAAGGAGGCAAGGGGAACGCGACAACTACGAATGGGCTAAGAGTTTTTATGAAAACATGTCGATGCAATGCACATGATGCCATGAGATGAAATGCATGACATGAACCAAATGCACAATGAAAACAAAAACCCGACCACGAAGGAAATATCATATCGCATCTTCGAAAAACGCAAGAGTTGGAGTTACGAATATGGAAAGTTGTATCCGGGGCGTTACAGGTCGTTGCTTGGAACTGCGCCGGGACGGGAGGATAGCGACAGGGCCGAGGGCCGCTGTGCGCTTCGGGATGGAGGCTGGTGCTGCCTCCGGTTGTTAGGGTGTGTCGTTGAGATCGAGGCCTCGCCGCGCTGGGCGTCACTGTTGCAATTAGAAGAAATGCCTCCGCGATGTGGATGAAGTACAATGACAGCAGCTGCGTGGTCCTGTGCTTCAATGGAAGAAAAGGAAAATGGGGAACGTACTGGTACTTCTTCTCTTCTGGTTCATGATTGATCAATTCTCAGTGAGATTCGCGTAAGTGCATATACATACAGGAGATGAACAAACCAATGTTAGATTATAAATTCAGTGCAAGAAGACAAGATCAAATTGTCAAATCTCTTATTAGTTTTCCCATTTGTACGAGGAACATCTCGTCTTTGCTGTTAGCTTTTACGCTCTTGGTAAAGGCTAGCGTGACTGATAACGTGTTTGAAGCAGAAGTAAAGAACGAGAGTGTTGAATGAAAGATGACCCGTCAATCTTTATTGATGATAGAAGGGATATTTATGAAGGAAATATGCCCTAGAGGCAATAATGAAGTTATTATTTATTTCCTCATATCATGATAAATGTTTATTATTCATGCTAGAATTGTATTAACCGGAAACATGGTACATGTGTGAATACATAGACAAACATAACGTCACTAGTATGCCTCTACTTGACTAGCTCATTAATCAAAGATGGTTATGTTTCCTAACCATAGACATGTGTTGTCATTTGATTAACGGGATCACATCATTAGGAGAATGATGTGATTGACATGACCCATTCCGTTAGCCTAGCACTTGATCGTTTAGTATGTTGCTATTGCTTTCTTCATGACTTATACATGTTCCTGTAACTATGAGATTATGCAACTCCCGTTTACTGGAGGAACACTTTGGGTGCTACAAAACGTCACAACGTAATTGGGTGATTATAAAGGAGTACTACAGGTGTCTCCGAAGGTACATGTTGGGTTGGCGTATTTCGAGATTAGGTTTTGTCACTCCGATTGTCGGAGAGGTATCTCTGGGCCCTCTCGGTAATGCACATCACTATAAGCCTTGCAAGCAATGTAGCTAATGAGTTAGTTACGGAATGATGTATTACGTAACGAGTAAAGAGACTTCCCGGTAACGAGATTGAACTAGGTATTGGATATCGACGATCAAATCTCGGGCAAGTAACATACCGATGACAAAGGGAACAAAGTATGTTGTTATGCGGTTTGACCGATAAAGATCTTCATAGAATATGTGGGAGCCAATATGGGCATCCAGGTTTCGCTATTGGTTATTGATCGGAAACAAGTTCTAGGTCATGTCTACATAGTTCTCGAACCCGTAGGGTCCGCACGCTTAACGTTTCGTTGATGATATAGTATTATATGAGTTATGTATATTGGTAACCGAATGTTGTTCGGAGTCACGGATGAGATCATGGACATGACGAGGAACTCCGAAATGGTCCGGAGATAAAGTTTGATATATGGGATAATAGTGTTTGATCTCCGGAAGAGTTCCGGAATTCACCGGAAGGGGTTCCGGATGTTTCCCGAAATGTTTGGGTACGAGAACACGTTATTTGGGCCAAAGGGGAAAGCCCACAAGGTTTTTGGAAAGCGCAAAAGGAAGTTTTGCGGAGTCCAGGGGCCAGACACCAGGGTCCCTGGCGTCTAGGTCCAGACGCCGGGAACCCTGGCGTCTGGCCCTGGAGTCCGAGAAGGACTCTTGCCTTTCGGGTGAAACCTACTTTGTGGAGGCTTTTACTCCAAGTTTCGACCCCAAGGCTCAACATATAAATAGAGGGGCAGGGCTAGCACCAAAGACACATCAAGAAACACCAAGCCGTGTGCCGGCAACCCCGTCCCCTCTAGTTTATCATCCGTCATAGTTTCCGTAGTGCTTAGGCGAAGCCCTGCGGAGATTGTTCTTCATCAACACCGTCACCATGCCGTCGTGCTGCCGGAACTCATCTACTACTTCGCCCGTCTTGCTGGATCAAGAAGGCGAGGACGTCATCGAGCTGAACGTGTGCAGAACTCGGAGGTGTCGTGCGTTCGGTACTTGGATCGGTCGGATCATGAAGATGTACGACTACATCAACCGCGTTGATAAACGCTTCCGCTTAGCGATGTTCAAGGGTATGAAGATACACTCCCCCTCTCATTGTTATGCTTCACCATGATCTTGCGTGTGCATAGGAATTTTTTTGAAATTACTACGTTTCCCAACAGTGGCATCCGAGCCAGGTTTTATGCATAGATGTCATATGCACGAGTAGAACACAAGTGAGTTGTGGGCGATACAAGTCATACTGCTTACGAGCATGTCATACTTTGGTCCAGCGGTATTGTGAGATGAAGCGGCCCGGACCGACATTACACGTATGCTTACGCGAGACTGGTTTCACCGTTACGAGCACTCGTGCTTAAAGGTGACTGGCGGGTGTCTGTCTCTCTCACTTTAGTTGAACCGACTGTGGCTACGCCCGGTCCTTGCAAAGGTTAAAACAGCACTAACTTGACGAACTATCGTTGTGGTTTTGATGCGTAGGTAAGAACGGTTCTTGCTAAGCCCGTAGCAGCCACGTAAAATTTGCAACAACAAAGTAGAGGACGTCTAACTTGTTTTTGCAGGGCATGTTGTGATGTGATATGGTCAAGACGTGATGCTATATTTTATTGTATGAGATGATCATGTTTTGTAACCGAAGTTATCGGCAACTGGCATTAGCCATATGGTTGTCGCTTTATTGTATGAAATGCAAACGCCCTGTAATTGCTTTACTTTATCACTAAGCGGTAGCGATAGTCGTAGAAGCAATAGATGGCATAACAACAACGATGCTACGATGGAGATCAAAGTGTCGTGCCGGTGACGATGGTGATCACGGCGGTGCTTCGAAGATGGAGATCACAAGCACAAGATGATGATGGCCATATCATATCACTTATATTGATTACACGTGATGTTTATCCTTTATGCATCTTATCTTGCTTTGATTGACGGTAGCATTTTAAGATGATCTCTCACTAAATTATCAAGAAGTGTTCTCCCTGAGTATGCACCATTGCGAAAGTTCTTCGTGCTGAGAAACCACGTGATGATCGGGTGTGATAGGCTCTACGTTCAAATACAACGGGTGCAAAACAGTTGCACACGCGGAATACTCAGGTTAAACTTGACGAGCCTAGCATATAACAGATATGGCCTCGGAACACGGAGACCGAAAGGTCGAGCGTGAATCATATAGTAGATATGATCAACATATTGATGTTCACCGTTGAAACTACTCCATCTCACGTGACGGTCGGACATGGTGTAGTTGATATGGATCACGTAATCACTTAGAAGATTAGAGGGATGTCTATCTAAGTGGGAGTTCTTTAGTAATATGATTAATTGAACTTTAATTTATCATGAACTTAGTCCTGGTAGTATTTTGCAAATTATGTTGTAGATCAATAGCTTGCGTTGTTGCTTTCATATGTTTATTTTGATATGTTCCTAGAGAAAATTGTGTTGAAAGATGTTAGTAGCAATGATGCGGATTGGATCCGTGATCTGAGGTTTATCCTCATTGCTGCACAGAAGAATTATGTCCTTAATGCACTGCTAGGTAACAGACCTATTGCAGGAGCAGATGCAGACGTTATGAACGTTTGGCTAGCTCAATATGATGACTACTTGATAGTTTAGTGCACCATGATTAACAGCTTAGAATCGGGACTTCAAAGATGTTTTGAACGTCATGGACCATATGAGATGTTCCAGGAATTGAAGTTGATATTTCAAGCAAATACTCGAGTTGAGAGATATTAAGTCTCCAACAAGTTCTATAGCTAAAAGATGGAGGAGAATCGCTCAACTAGTGAGCAGGTGCTCAGATTGTCTGGGTACTTCAATCGCTTGAATCAAGTGGGAGTTAACCTTCCAGATAAGATAGTGATTGACAGAATTCTCTAGTCACCATCACCAAGTTACTAGAACTTCGTGATGAACTATAGTATGCAAGGGATGACGAAAACGATTCCCGAGCTCTTCGTGATGTCGAAATCGACGAAGGTAGAAATCAAGAAAGAGCATCAAGTGTTGATGATTGACAAAACCACTAGTTTCAAGAAAAGGGCAAAGGGAAAGAAAGGGAAACTTCAAGTGGAATGGCAAACAAGTTGTCACTCCCGTGAGGAAGACCAAAGCTGGACCAAAGCCTGAAACTGAGTGCTTACACTGCAAAGGAAATGGTCACTGGAAGCGGAAATGCCCTGAATATTTGGTGGATAAGAAGGATGGCAAAGTGAACAAGGGTATATTTGATATACATGTTATTGATGTGTGCCTTACTAGTGTTTATAGTAGCCCCTGAGTATTTGATACTTGTTCGGTTGCTAAGATTAGTAACTCGAAACAGGAGTTACAGAATAAACAGAGACTAGTTGAAGGGGAAGTGACGATGAGTGTTGGAAGTAGTTCCAAGATTGATATGATCATCATCACACACTCCCTATACTTTCGGGATTAGTGTTAAACCTAAATAAATATTATTTGGTGTTTGCGTTGAGCATGAATATGATTTGATCATGTTTATTGCAATATGTTTATTCATTTAAAATCAGAGAATAATTGTTGTTTTGTTTACATGAATAAAACCTTCAAATGGTCATACACCCAATGAAAATAGTTTGTTGGATCTCGATCGTAGTGATACACATATTCATAATATTGATGCCAAAAGATACAAAGTTAATAATGATAGTGCAACTTATTTGTGGCACTGCCGTTTGGGTCATATCGGTGTAAAGCGCATGAAGAAACTCCATAAAGATGGATTTTCGGAATCACTTGGTTATGAATCATTTGATGCTTGCAAACCGTGCCTTTTGGGCAAGATGACTAAAAGTCCGTTCTCCGGAACAATGGAACAAGCTACTGACTTATTGGAAATAATACATACCGATGTATGCGATCCAGTGAGTGTTGATGCTTGTGGCAAGTATCGTTATTTTCTGACCTTCACAAGATGATTTAAGAAGATATGGGTATATCTACTTGATGAAACATAAGTCTGAAATAATTGAAAGGTTCACAGAATTTCAGAGTGAAGTGGAAAAATCATCGTAACAAGAAAATAAAGTTCCTGCGATCTGATCGCGGAGACGAATATTTGAGTTACGAGTTTGGTCTTCAATTAAAACAATGTGGAATAGTTTCACAGCTCACGCAACCTGGAACACCACAACATTATGGTGTGTCCGAACGTCGTAACTGCACTTTATTGGATATGGTGCGATCTATGATGTCTCTTATTGATTTACCATTATTGTTTTGGGGTTATGCATTAGAGACAACTGCATTCACGTTAAAAGGGCACCATCTAAATCCATTGAGACGACACTATATGAACTGTGGTTTAGCAAGAAACCCAAGTTGTCGTTTCTTAAAGTTTAGGGCTACGATGCTTATGTGAAAAAGTTTCATCCTGATAAGCTCAAACCCAAATCGGAGAAGTGCGTCTTCATAGAATACCTAAAGGAAACTGTTGGGTACACCTTCTATCACAGATCCGAAGACAAGATATTCATTGCTAAAAATGGATCCTTTCTAGAGAAGGAGTTTCTCTCAAAAGAAGTGAGTGGGAGGAAAGTAGAACTTGATGAGGTAATTGTACCTTCTCCCTTATTGGAAAGTAGTTCATCACAGAAATCAGTTCCAGTGATTCCTACACCAATTAGTGAGGAAGTTAATGATGATGATCATGAAACTTCAGTTCAAGTTACTACAGAACCTCATAGGTCTTCCAGAGTATGGTCCGCACCAGAGTAGTACGGTAATCCTGTTCTGAAAGTCATGTTACTAGACCATGATAAACCTACAAACTATGAGGAAGCGATGATGATCCCAGATTTCGCAAAATGGTTTGAGGCCATGAAATCTGAGATGGGATCCATGTATGAGAACAAAGTGTGGACTTTGGTGGACTTGCCCGATGATCGGCAAGCCATAGAAAATAAATGGATCTTCAAGAGGAAGACGGACCCTAATAGTAGTGTTACTATCTACAAAGCTAGACTTGTTGAAAAAGGTTTTTGACAAAGTTCAAGGTGTTGAATACAATGAGATTTTCTCACTCGTATCGATGCTTAAAAGTTTGTCCGAATCATGTTAGCAATTGCCACATTTTATGAAATTTGCCAAATGGATGTCAAAACTACATTCCTTAATGGATTTATTAAAGAAGAGTTGTATATGATACAACCAGAAGGTTTTGTCAATCCTAAAGGTGCTAACAAAATGTGCAAGCTCCAGCGATCCATCTATGGACTGGTGCAAGCATCTCGAAGTTGGAATATACGCTTTGATGAGTTGATCAAAGCATATGGTTTTATACGGACTTTTGGAAAGACCTGTATTTACAAGAAAGTGAGTGGGAGCACTACAGCATTTCTGATAAGTATATGTGAATGACATATTATTAATTGGAAATGATGTAGAATTTTCTGGAAAGCATAAAGGAGTGTTTGAAAAGAAGTTTTTCAAAGAAAGACCTTGATGAAGCTGCTTACACATTGAGCATCAAGATCTATATAGATAGATCAAGACGCTTGATAAGTTTTTCAATGAGTACATACCTTAATAAATTTTTTGAAGTAGTTCAAAATGGAACAGTCAAAGAAAGAGTTCTTGCCTGTGTTGCAAGGTGTGAAGTTGAGTAAGACTCAAAACCCGACTATGGCAGAAAATAGAAAAAGAAAGAGAAATCATTCCCTATGCCTCAGTCATAGGTTCTATAAAGTATGCTGTGCTGTGAACCAGACCTATTGTATACCTTGCTCTGTGTTTGGCAAAGGAATACAATTTTGATCTAATAGTAGATCACCGGACAGCGGTCAATAATATCCTTAGTGAGGACCAAGGAAATACTTCTCCATTATGGAGGTGATAAAAGAGCCCGTCGTAAAAAGTTACATCGGTGCAAGCTTTTACACCGATCCAGATAACTCTAAGTCTCAATCTGGATACATATTAAAAGTGGGAGCAATTAGCTAGAGTAGCTCCATGCAGAGCATTGTAGACATAGAATATTTGCAAAATACATACGGCTCTGAATGTGATAGACCCGTAGACTAAACTTCTCTCACGAGCAAAACATGATCATACCTTAGTACTCTTTGGGTGTTAATCACATAGCGATGTGAACTAGATTATTGACTCTAGTAAACCCTTTGGGTGTTGATCACATGACGATGTGAACTATGGGTATTAATCACATACAGATGTGAATATTGGTGTTGAATCACATGATGATGTGAACTAGATTATTGACTCTAGTGCAAGTGGGAGACTGAAGGAAATATGCCCTAGAGGCAATAATGAAGTTCTAGGTCATGTCTACATAGTTCTCGAACCCGTAGGGTCCGCACGCTTAACGTTTCGTTGACGATATAGTATTATATGAGTTATGTATGTTGGTAACCGAATGTTGTTCGGAGTCATGGATGAGATCATGGACATGACGAGGAACTCCGGAATGGTCCGGAGATAAAGTTTGATATATGGGATAATAGTGTTTGATCTCCGGAAGAGTTCCGGAATTCACCGGAAGGGGTTCCGGATGTTTCCCGAAATGTTTGGGTACGAGAACACGTTATTTGGGCCAAAGGGGAAAGCCCACAAGGTTTTTGAAAAGCGCAAAAGGAAGTTTTGCGGAGTCCAGGGGCCAGACGCCGGGAACCCTGGCGTCTGGCCCTGGAGTCCGAGAAGGACTCTTGCCTTTCGGGTGAAACCTACTTTGTGGAGGCTTTTACTCCAAGTTTCGACCCCAAGGCTCAACATATAAATAGAGGGGCAGAGCTAGCACCAAAGACACATCAAGAAACACCAAGCCGTGTGCCGGCAACCCCGTCCCCTCTAGTTTATCCTCCGTCATAGTTTCCGTAGTGCTTATGCGAAGCCCTGCGGAGATTGTTCTTCACCAACACCGTCACCACGCCGTCGTGCTGCCGGAACTCATCTACTACTTCGCCCGTCTTGCTGGATCGAGAAGGCGAGGACGTCATCGAGCTGAACGTGTGCAGAGCTCGGAGGTGCCGTGCGTTCGGTACATGGATCGGTCGGATCGTGAAGACGTACGACTACATCAACCGCGTTGATAAACGCTTCCGCTTAGCGATCTTCAAGGGTATGAAGATACACTCCCCCTCTCGTTGTTATGCATCACCATGATCTTGCGTGTGCGTAGGAATTTTTTTGAAATTACTACGTTCCCCAACAATTTATACCCAGGCGAAAGTACACATGATGCTTGGTGGTCAAGTAGACACATAATTACTTGAGAGCCAAAGAATTACATAGTTGCTTTGAGAGCCAAAGAAGTACATGGTTGCTTGGTTCCCAAGCCTATCTAACAATTAACTTAATCCTAATTAGTTTAATTAATAGCAACTATTCTATTCTTAACAGAGCTAAAGGTCAATCTAGATGGAGCCTTCACTCAGCTTTAGTGGATGGGGTGTGGCCGTCCGTGATTTTGACGGTTAAATCATCACTGCGTGAGCAGGGAGACAGGAGCACACTCAGGATGCGTTTCAAGCTGAGCTAAATGCAATGGGGGCGGTGGTTGCACTAGCATCAGACCTGGGTGTACTTCGAGTAATCTTCGAGAAGGACTCGTGGAGTACTTGCTGATGCGTTGGACCTCCAGAAGGTGGATTCCTCACCGTGCGATGTAGTCATAGAGGACATTAAGTTTCAGCTGAAACTAAGGTTTGCCAAGCATAGTGATATTGTGCGTGCTTGCAGCCGGAATGTAAATTCTGTTACGAATGAGCTTGCTCACATTGGTAGTACTTGTCTACCGAATGAGTGTATGGAGTGGGAGAACAATGTACCGCCCTCAGTGGCTGAACGTGCTTTCGGCGATTTGCCTGTGCACCGCTAATCTATAAAGCTTTGTTTTTGTTTTAAAAAAAGGTAATATAACGAGTGGTGCTTAAACTTGTCCTCGATGTTCACTTTAGTGCATGAACATGAAAAATACGCCAAACTGATTCTAGAACTTGGCACGAGCGTACAAATACGGTGACATCGGTAGAGTACAATGCGTTGACATGGCATTGTATATTAATTAACATGCACACATGACGTGAAACCCACTTCCAACAGTTGGCTTGCTTTATATACGTCTCTATGACAAGTGAGCCCCATATGTTAGAATAAAGGAAAAATAAATGATAAAAATTGTCGCCGCCTGGATTTGAACATGCGTCGTCGCGCTAGCAGAACCCCGACGGTAACCACTACACTAGTGATGTTTCGATTTTAAGTATGAATAATGATACTGTATATTGGAAACCAATACACTCGTATACTTAAATGGGATGCAGTTTATGCGGACCATCTTGTACATACTAGCTTTTTACAGATTTTTAGTATTTTTAAAAAGTATTAAATTAAAATGATAGTAATAAAATAAAGTTCAAACATTCGTGTGTTATAAATATTATAGCTACACAAAAACATATTAGTAAAATGTTCAAGTAATTTTAAAAATTATTGACGTATTATTTTTGAAACAAAACATTAAATATAATAGTATAACTATTTATAAAAATGTTTGTATAATGTCTAATAATTATTTTTTATAAAGATAATAAAATCATTATTATTTAATTATATCAACATTTGAATAATCATATGCACAATTTTCTAATTCATATGTTTGTTGCTTAAGAATTTTTTATAATTTAAATTTTTCATAATTATTTAAAAATTTATGCTATAAATATTTACATGTGACTAGATTTTAATTATATAGAAATTAAGAATATATACCACAAGCGAAAGTTATCACAAGTGAATATTAATCAAATATTTGTATTAATAATTTTGTATAATTTAAATATAAGCCATGAGGTACTTTTTTACATTTACTAAACAATTACAGTTTTGTACTGTATTTACTAACTGTTTTAAATAGGTAAGTTTATATTTTTAAAAATTACATGAACGCTTTTTATGTAAGTTATTTTATATGTAAGTATAATAGTTATAACACATGAATATTCAAATTTTAACTTTTTCTAATGTGATTATAATTTACAAATTAGGGTACACTGACTGCAGCCCATTTAAAAGCCACGAACGTGTGCCTACACACGACATTAAGTTTTTATCGCTATTGGACATAAGAAAGTTAATGGCGCGGTTGCTTGTGCAGTCGTTTTGCTCGCGCTACATCGCAAGTTCGAGTGCCATCATCTACAATTTTAATGTTAATTTTCCCTTTGTGATAACATGTCGGGCCCACTAGTGAGAGTGACACATTTACGGTGCCACGTTAGGGCATTATGTGCTGACATGTCGGGCCCACTAGTGAGAGTGACACATTTACGGTGCCACGTTAGGGCATTATACGTCTGTTGATTGAACTAGCCTCGTATTTGCATGCTCATGTCAAGTTCAAGCATTTACGATGCCACGTTAGGGCATTATATGTCTGTTGATTGAACTAGCACCGTATTTGCACGCTCATGTCAAGTTCTAGAACCAGTTCGGCGTATTTTCCAAATTCAACCACTAAAGCGAACATTGATGACAAGTTTAAGCACCACCGCTGATATTACCTCTATGGCAATGGGATGTGGATGTGGATCCCTCAAATGCAAAGGATAAAGCATTGACAAAAGCTTCAAGACTCTACATTTTTTGTTAAGTGATCAAAGATCGTATTGAGTCCATAGAAAAGTCAAAATAATTAAAAGGGGGTGAGGTTTCGATCATGAATCTTTTGCTTAAGTGCTTAGAGATATTGCTCCAAACCCTCGGCCAAACCCTCATATTCCTATCTATCCAAAACCCTAAAGTCAATCTCGGTCCCACCGGTACACATCTATCCGGACCCATCGAGATACACTTGATAGAGCCACTGCCTGAACCCTAGCAGCTCGGTCTCACCGAGATGACATTCGGTCCCACTGAAGTGCACTTGCCAACCTTCTGTAACCTATCGATTTCATCTCCAAATTTCTGAATAGTTTTTGATCGGTGTCACCGAAGTGTGGAAAGTGCTTAGGTCATCATCCATCGGTCCCTCTAAGTTGTTTCATCTGGTCTCACCTACAATCCTAAAGTCCAAACCTTTTGCACTACTCGGTCTCACCGAGTGATTCCACCCAGTCCCACCGAATTGTGCACAAAGGTGGGTAATGGTTAGATTTTTGGTGATGGCTATATATACTCCACTCATTCCACCTACTCTCTAAGAGAGCATCCAGGGAGAAACTACCACTTCGAAAGAGGTTTGTTAACAAGACTTGATCAAACTTGTTACTGGATTCCTTTCGATTAGCATGAGATGGATGAATTTAGGAAGCTCAACTTTTTGTACCCTCCTTTTACTTTCTGTTATTTAGTTTAAATAAAGCAAAATAGTATTTTCTATCAGTTTTCTAAATTATCAATGCAATAATAAATACCCCAAAAAAAGTTCTCCAAATGCCCTAAAATTGAGTATGATTTTTTATAGAATATTTAAGATTTTCTGGCACTTAGAACAGACCAGGGGGCCACACCAGTGAGCCACGAGGGTGGTGGGCGTGTCCCCTGTCGGTGTCAAAACCGGCGGATCTCGGGTAGGGGGTCCCGATCTGTGCGTCTTAGGCTGATGGTAACAAGAAGCAAGGGACACAATGTTACCCAGGTTCGGGCCCTCTCGATGGAGGTAAAACCCTACTTCCTGCTTGATTAATATTGAAGATATGTGGAATACAAGAGTAGATCTACCACGAGATCATAGAGGCTAAACCCTAAGAGCTAGCCTATGATGGTATGATTGTAATTGTGATCGGCCTTCTAAGGACCATGCCCTCCGGTTTATATAGACATCGAAGAGCTAGGGTTTACATGGAGTCGGTTTATAAGGAAGGAAACATAATATCCGGGTCGCCAAGCTTGTCTTCCACGCAAAGGAGAGTCCCATCCGGACACGAGCCCAAGTCTTGAGTCTTGTATCTTGACGCTTCTATAGTCCGGACGATGTATATAGTCCGGCTGTCCGGATACCCCCTTATCCAGGACTCCCTCAGTAGCCCCTGAACCAGGCTTCAATGACGATGAGTCTGACGCGCAGTCTTGTCTTCGGCATTGCAAGGCGGGTTCCTCCTCCGAATACTCCAAGGTTATCATCGAACACGTAGACCGTGTCCGGATCTGCAAAATGATCTTCACATACCACCGTAGAGAGAATGATACTCCAGCTGACAACTTTTAGATGACGTGACATGCCATTAGGGCCAGGTCATTACTCGAACCATTTTTTCACAACCAGCCACAACGCGTATTGCGAGGTGGTTTCCTTGACACGTCTTGTCAAAGCAGAGATCATGTCCCCTTATCGCAGGATTCTCATCAATACGGGTATGGGTAATCCCCCCCCGCGCCATCAATCGTGGCGCTTGGGAAGTAAGCGATTCTCAACAGGCTAGTGGGGAGGCGCACCGCTTTCGTCGCCTCTATAAAGGGATAAGAGTTCCTCATTTTTACCCACGCCTCCTTCCTCCCCTCGCATACTCCTGCCCCCTCGAGCTCCAGCGCCCTAGTCCAGGTCTTCTCCGCACAGTTAGTCATGTCCGGAGCAGGAGGCAAGTGGGTGGCTTCCACCGCGACGGAGAAGAAGACCGCGAATCTCCGGGCGGCCGGATACTTGGCCGCAGACATAGTGCACCCTCTACCAGACAAGGGATAGGTCATTCCAACTCCAGGACCCCACGAGTGGGTCGTGTTCCTTGCCCACTTCGTCCGTGGACTGGGGTTTCCACTCCACCCCTTCATCCGCGGGCTTATGTTCTACTACAGGCTAGACTTTCATGATCTAGCTCCGAACTTCGTCCTCAACATCTCGGTGTTCATCGTCGTGTGCGAGGCTTTCCTCCGCATCAAGCCTCATTTCGGCTTGTGGCTCCAAACCTTTTGCGTGAAGCCGAAGATTGTGAGCGGCCAGCAAGCGGAGTGCGGAGGAGCCATGGTGGGCAAAATTCCTAATGTCACCTGGCCTGAAGGCTCCTTTGCGGAAACCTGAAGGGGTGGCAATCGGGGTGGTTCTACATCACCGAGCCACGCGATGCCAACTGGGCGTCGGCCCCCGAGTTCCGATCTGGAACCCTTATGCGGCTCACCTCCTGGGAACAGAAGGGCCTGTTATGGGGCGAATTTGCAGAGCTGACCGGACTCATCAACTGCGTCAAGGGCATGAAGGACAAGAACATCAAGCTCGTCAACGTGATCCAAGTCATGCTCATTCGCCCGATACCGCCGTGCCAAAGGCGGGCATTCAATCTGTGGGAATTCGTCCCGGCCGAACATCGGACGCTCCAGAGGCTCTATGGCATGAAGCACAAGAACGCGTGGAAGGCGTTGTTCAAGGCCATCGAGGTACCTCCTCCCATAACCGAGGACCGCGGGCTCCATGCTGCATGGCAACCTACCCAGGTGAGTTCTCAGGCCGCCACCGGGTCCGGTTCTTCCCGATGTACTCATGGGGATTCCCTAAGTGATTGTGCATATTTTTTTAGGAGTATGTGGAGACAGCGGAGCGGATCGTCAGTCCGGCTCCGTTGCCGGAAAGCCCAGCCAATGATCTTCTAACGAAGATGCTGGTCCAGTTGCCCTATAAGGGGCCGGAGAAGAAGGCCGACAAGAAGGCCATGGGGACCCGAAATGGTCTCCGAAGTAAGGTTGTGCAAGCCTCGTCCGAAGACGACGAGGCGCACTCCTCCCCCGAAGGGGAAGAAGAAGAAGAAGAGGTTGCCCCATCCGGAAAGGATGGGGGGCCTGAGACAGTGAATCAGGGGGCCAGGAGAGGCCCCCGGCGTAAGGCCGTCATACCCTTGTCGTCTGATGACGACGAGGCGGATTCCTCCCGCGGAGGCGGGGAGGAACAAGGAGAAACACCAGCTCCCCGTGTCCGAGGTGGGAAGAAGAGGAAGGTCGCCCCGGTGGGGGAGACCGGGACGTCCAAGAAGGGAAAAGCATCCCTTTCGGACTATTCCGCCACCTCCGCCGATAGCGAGGAAGGGTGGCTGCCCAGGAAGAAGCCCCTCGTGCGGTCGTAAGTATCCGCACTCAATTGTAGTTTTCGCTTCATAATTTTGTTTATAATGCCAAACTTGTATACAGTCCGGCCAGGGCCCATCCGGGAGTGTCGTCTTTGGATGGGCTCACTCCCGACGGCCACGTCTCCTCGTCCTATGGACGACACGGAGGTGTTGTCCCGAAGGCTCCCAACGATGGCAGAGGTGGCCCTGGAGCCGCCTCAAGGCGGCGTCCTAGGCGTCGGACTCGCGGGGTTCAAGGTCCCCGCGGATCGTGTCGATGAGATCCACGGCAAGCCGGGCTCTAAGCCGAACGCTGTCCAGGAGCCTTCAGTGGTTCCAGACTTAGGCGGGTAGCCCCTCGTTATGGAGGGAGGGCCGTCTATATCAAGGACTTCCGTTGCGCCCCAGGCGCCGGATTGTCTGCTGGAAGCGCTTCGAGGCGCTTCCCTAGATGAAGAGCACCCTACTCTCATGAGTGCGGTGATTCAGAAGGTTTCGTCCGCCAAGAGCGGACTAACCGAAGCCTGCACCAGCCTCCTAACAGGCTTTGAGGTAAGCAGTAAAAATGTGTAAAATCACCACCCGATAGGTAGTAGCCCCTAATACTCTGCTGGGTGTTCGGAAAGAAAAACCAAATGGAGGGTCAATTATAATCCGCAGGAATCTAACAATAAGTGTTGAATGTAAATAAATAGGTTGTGCTGCTGGCCGCTGCTGCTCGCACGACCGAAATCGCCGGCCTGACGCAGGATTTAGAGCGGGCACAGGGAGAGCTCGGCCTCGCGAGGAGGCAGCTCTAAGAGAACAAAGGTAAATGATTTCCCTCTCTCATATAATAAATAGTAAATAAAATTTGATTATGCTAACGACGAGACGTCGTGATGTGGTAATAGAGGCCGCCACTGAAGTGGCGTCTCTCAAGAAGGCGTTGTCCGAGGCCGAACACAAAGCGGCCTTGGAACTCAAGGAGCACAAAAAGCAAGAGGCCCGAGTGGGCGAGGTACAAGAAGAGCTCCAGGAGCTCGGCAAGAAGCTCGAGTCTGCGGAGCGGGAGCTTAAAGCAAAGGAGGCCGAGCTTGAGAAGGCCCTTACAAATACAAAAGACGCCAAGGCCGAAGCTGAGAGGGCTCAGCAAGAGATCCAGGAGGCCAAGAAAATAGCGGCGGGTAAGAAATTTTTTATGCAAAGCAAACATGTGGAGGAGGCGTTTCTTTTACCTACTCGAATCCGGAGCTCTCCAGGGGCATTCGCGGACCTGCCACGCAGCGTATCAGATGCCGCGGAGTTCTACCGTGCCCAGGAGGGGAGCTCAACGGAGAAGTTGTTCTGGTCCCAGTATACTGGGGCCGAACATGCAACGCCTCTGAGTGACCAACTGAAGCAGTTGGTCGAACTCCACAACGCGGCCGAAGTGGCTATGAAAGATCCCATAGTCCGGATATGGCCTGGCGAGCTTCTGCCCACCAGCTACTTCGGCCTGATCAAGCGGATGCTGGATTCTTGTCCGCGACTGGAAGTCATCAAGCGATCCGTTTGCATTGAGGGTGCCCGTCGGGCCCTTGCCCGCGCCAAGGTGCATTGGGGCAAGCTGGATGCAGAGAAGCTGGTGAAGGACGGGCCGCCGGAGGGCAAGCCACATCGCGTCCCCGAGAAGTATTATGACGGCGTTATGAAGGGTGCTTGCCTCGTGGCCGATGAATGTACCAAAGACATAATTTTTGAATGAATTCACTTCTGTCATGTTTGTAAGTTAAAGACGAAGTTACTTGCGCTATGTAGCGCTTTTGTGATTTAAAATATTACCTTCTGTGCGGCTGTTTATCAAATTCTGAAAGTAGGCCAGTCCTCGGCTTCCGCCCCTGTGTAACTAGTACTGGGGTGTTCATGGAAAACCCGAACACTCTTTATCCAATTGTTTGGTCCCTTAAGGAGGTGTCCAGCGCAACGAACCAGGAAATCGGACTATACAGCTTTATAACCTTCACTTAGCCATAGAAGTATATGATTTTAAATTTCGGCGAAGCCCCTAGAATCCGGAAGGCCGAATTGGGGCGCTATACACGCCTATATCGGACAAAGCCGGATTAACGCCTAAAGCGGAAAAAATCTTTAAGGATTTTAAGACCTTCGAACAGTGACCAGTCTCTCACCACATCATGTCGGACAGTTTTGTGCTTTCTCTACTGAGGTGCTCGTCCGGCAGAACCAGGGCACAATCGCAGTAGTTCTCCCTGCAGTACCTTAGCCGAATTAATGGAACGTAAGGCACCAAAGCAAGGGAGCCGGGCTATCCCAACCGTAACCCAAGACATGATTCGGAGCTGATGCATATAATGCTATAAGTTTGGGGTGCCGCACTGTTGAAAGTGTTCGGACTTGACTTGCCATATTATGGGGTAACATAAGAAGCCCCTGGCAAACTACACGTACCAAAGTGTACGGATGCAATATTAAATATACATTTATAAAAAATGCTCAAATAAAAATAAGTAAGCTGACGCTATTTGTGGTCTCCCATTGATGAATAATACATTTAAGCGTATGTTTACAATGTATGCACTAGGCGGAGACAAATATGATTATTTGACATATCCTATCCAGGGGCAGGCTACGTACAGATAGATAAAGCAGAAATAACGATCATAAATAGATTCCACCTGTGTGTTTCCTGCTATGCCCAAAGCCTGTTGCCTCCTGGGTTTCCTCTCCTATGTAAGTCCGACCATCCGGCTATTCTGGAGAAGCTGCACTAAAGCAATGTTCTTAAGGGTAAAAGGAAAGGTTATGAAGCAATACCGTACTGTTGACTGAGCCCCTGATACGCCTCCACCTGTGCCCATGGTATTTTAAGTGCGTAATTGTGTACGTGCTGCACGAATGCTGCTTTGATGGGGTTCGAGCGGAGGCCGGACTGCTAGTCCTGCTCTTGTCGTGCCTGCTGATCTTGCCGCGGGGTGATCTGCCCTCGCTTGATGGAGCTTGAATTTGTCGTTGCCGGATTGGTGGTGTGCCGGAGGAGGCCGCATTGTACTTCTGCCGCAAGGGCCGCAGTATGTTCTTTTGTACGGAGAGAGCGGTCCATATTCCCGTTGACTGTTATGACCTCGCGCAGGCCTGGCATCTTGAGCTTGAGGTATGCATAGTGTGGTACCGCATTGAATTTAGCGAATGCGGTTCGTCCGAGCAGTGCGTGGTAACCACTGTGGAAAGGGACGATATCGAAGATTAGCTCTTCGCTTCAGAAGTTATCCGGAGATCCGAAGACCACTTTCAATGTTATAGAGCCCGTGCAGCGGGCCTCTACTCCAGGAATGACACCCTTAAAGGTGGTTTTGGTGGGCTTGATCCTTGAAGGATCGATGCCCATTTTGCGCACTATGTCCTGATAAAGCAGGTTCAGGCTGCTGCCTCTGGCCATAAGGACTCTTGTGAGGTGAAATCCGTCTATAATTGGTTCTAAAACCAATGCGTCTGAGCCGCCGTGACAGATGCTAGTAGGATGATCCTTACGATCAAAGGTGATCGGACAAGCTGACCATGGGTTGAATTCAGGGACGACTGGCTCCATCGCATATACGTCCCGCAGTGCTTGCTTCTGTTCCTGCTTGGGGATGTAGGTGGCGTAGATCAGGTTAACCATTTTCACCTGGGGGGGGGGGCAATTTCTTCTGCCCCCATGTTCGGACGCCGGGGCTCATCGTCATCGTCGCTGTGCAGCCCCTTGTTCTTGTTTTCGGCGTTTATTTTGCCGGCCTGTTTAAAGACCCAGCAATCTCTGTTGGTGTGATTGGCTGGCTTTTCCGGGGTGCCATGAATTTGGCACGAGCGCTCCAGTATACGATCCAGACTGGACGGTCCTTGATCGTTACGCTTGAATGGCTTCTTCCGCTGACTGGATTTCGATCCGCTGAATCCGGCATTGACCGCCGTATCCCCGATGCTGTCGCCGTTGTTCCGTCGCTTGTGTCTGTTGTGCCATGGCTTGCCATTATTGTCCCAGACATCTGAAGTTCCAGAATGTGGCGTAGTGCTACTATGAGCCAACCAGCTTTTCTCGCCCGCGCAAAAGCGGGTCATTAGTGTCGTAAGAGCTGCCATGGACTTGGGTTTTTCCTGGCCGAGGTGTCTGGCGAGCCACTCGTCACAGATATTATGCTTAAAAGCCGCTAGGGCTTCGGCGTCTGGACAGTCGACTATTTGGTTCTTTTTAGTTAGGAACCGAGTCCAAAATTTCCTGGCTGATTCTCTGGGCTGTTGAGTAATGTGGCTCAAGTCATCGGCATCCGGAGGTCGCACATATGTGCCCTGGAAGTTGTCAAGAAACGCGTCTTCCAGATTTTTCCAACTGCCAATGGAGTTTGCGGGCAGGCTGTTTAGCCAGTGCCGGGCAGGTCCTTTGAGCTTAAGGGGAAGATACTTGATGGCATGTAGATCATCCCCGCGGGCCATATGAATGTGGAGAAGGAAATCCTCGATCCATACCGCGGGGTCTGTGGTGCCATCGTATGATTTGATGTTTACGGGTTTAAACCCTTCTGGGAATTCATGATCCATCACTTCATAAGTGAAGCATAGGGGGTGTGCAGCGCCTCTATGTCGGGCTATGTCGCGGCGCAGTCCGGCTGCGTCTGACTGGTTGTATTTGGCCCGGCCGGATTTGCTGTTGGTATATCCGGTATGACGGTCATCGTCATGTGCTTCGGCTCACCCCCGCGATCCGTAGATCGATCTTGGTTGTCCTGTGACGTTATCCAGTTTATCCCGCAGGTCCTGAGTATTGCCCCGGGCCGTAGTAAACCGGCGCGGGGGTACGGGCTGGTATTTCGGCTGATATACCGTTTTGTCCCGACCTTGAGGCGGTCGATCAACCGTGGGGCGCTCGAGTCCGTATTCCTCGGCTGTTAGGACTTCTGTCCATCTGTCCTTGAGCAGATCTTGATCAGCTTGGAGCTGCTGCTGCTTCTTCTTCAGGCTTGTCGCAGTGGCAATAAGCCGGTGCTTGAAGCGCTCCTGCTCTGCGGGGTCTTCGGGTACGCCGAACTCGTCGTCCCCGAGGCTAATCTCGTCTTCGGAGAGGGGCATGTAGTTGTCCTCCTCTGGATACCCGTACGTCGCCTATTCATCTAGGCTGTTATTCCCATCTTCCTGTTCGACCTGCTCGAAGGCGGGCTGTTCGGGGTTGTATTCATCATCGACACCGTCCGGATTATTATCATCTCCGACACCGGTATTGCCTTGGCGGGGCTTGGAGTGGCACTGGCGACGCCCATGCTTTGCTTTCTTCTTGGAGGGGTTATCCTTCGTTGCCTCGTCGCCATTCGTTTCTTTCGGAGCGTCCACCATATATATATCGTATGAAGAGGTGGCTGCCCACCGCCCTATGAGCGGTGGCTCCTGTATGTCTCCTGCATCGTCGTCCATACCGTCGATGTCTTCGAAGTCAAAGTCGAGCACATCGGTTAAATCATTGATCGTGGCGACAAAGTGGGTGGTGGGTGGGCAGCGAATTCCTTCGTCGCCTGGTTCCCACTCCAGCCGGACATAGTTCGGCCCAGAGTGTCCTGACAAAGAGAGAGACTTCAATGAGTTCAACATGTCGCCAAAGGGTGAGTGCTGAAAGATGTCCGCAACAGTAAACTCCTTTACCGGAGCCCAACCTGGCTCGGCTGGCTCAAGAGTGAGCGGACCAGGACCAACAGCCAGATATGAGTCCCGGGGTTCGGGATTACAGGCCTCCACAGTGGTGGGACCCGTGTTCGGCTCTACCGCCGATAAGTGTGCGGCCTGTGGAGCAGGGTCCAGCCCCCCCGTCCATAGGCAACGCAACCTGCCCTGGATTTAGATCCAAGGCTGCTTCGGGGATGATGTCCCGGGCACTGTCCGACAGCAGGTCTAGGCCGTGCTCGTCGTGGCTGTCCGGCGCTCCTGGCGCAGGCTCGAATCCGTCAATGATCAAGTATCCGCGAATATCCACCATGTAGTTCAAGTTTCCGAACCTGATCTGGTGTCCAGGGGCGAAGCTGTCGATCTGCTCCAACTGGCCAAGCGAATTGGCCTGCAGTGCGAAGCCGCCGAACACAAAGATCTGTCCGGGGAGAAAAGTCTCACCCTGGACCGTGTTGTTGACGATTGAAGATGCCATCAAGCCTCGAAGCAACAACACAGAGGAACTCTCAATGAAAGCACCAATGTTGGTGTCAAAACCGGCGGATCTCGGGTAGGGGGTCCCGATCTGTGCGTCTTAGGCTGATGGTAACAGGAAGCAAGGGACACAATGTTTACCCAGGTTCGGGCCCTCTCGATGGAGGTAAAACCCTACTTCCTGCTTGATTAATATTGAAGATATGTGGAATACAAGAGTAGATCTACCACGAGATCGTAGAGGTTAAACCCTAAGAGCTAGCCTATGATGGTATGATTGTAACTGTGATCGGCCTTCTAAGGACCATGCCCTCCGGTTTATATAGACACAGGGGAGCTAGGGTTTACATGGAGTCGGTTTATAAGGAAGGAAACATAATATCCGGATTGCCAAGCTTGTCTTCCACGCAAAGGAGAGTCCCATCCGGACACGAGCCGAAGTCTTGAGTCTTGTATCTTGACGCTTCTATAGTCCGGACGATGTATATAGTCCGGCTGTCCGGATACCCCCTTATCCAGGACTCCCTCATCCCCTGCCTCATGGGCCCCACGTGGCCCCCTCCACTTATTCCAGCACCCACACACTTTGTCTTCCTCCAAAAAAATAATCATCTCGTAGCTCAAACTCGTGTTCTTGCTCGTTTTGCTGCCATTTTTATCTCCTTGCTCAAAGCTCCATTCACAAAACTGCTTTGGGGGATTGTTCATCGGTATGTGACTCCTCCAATGGTCCAATTAGTTTTTGTTCTAGTGCTTTATTTATTGCATTTTTTGCTGCTGAGGTGACCCTGTTCTTGAGCTTGCATGTCAAATTTATATGGCCCAAAGTAGTTTTAATGCATGATATAGCCTCTAGGCACTTGTGGGAGTAGTTGCTATCAATCTAGTTGAGTTTGGTTCACTTTTATTTTGAGTCACTAAAAATTTCAGAAATTTTCAGAGGAAGAAAATGTTGAAGAGATTATTGAGAGGCTCCTCGAGCCAAGGTTCAAAGGAAAAGCAGAATGAAGAGAATGAAAATCCGAAGTACAACCTTCCCCACACCGGGGAGGTTCGGCCGTGTGAATGGCCTTGTGATGCATTCTTGAAGGCCGCTGGAATTTATGAAGACTTCTATTACTTGGCTGAGAATGCAGGCATCACTGAATTCATCCACGATAAGTGTGATCAATACCTCCTACTCACTAATATTTTTGTGCAAAACTTTCATTTCCATGCTAGGAGATCACCACCTTTGGTAGATTTTTATTTATATGATGAGTTTAAGGAGATGTCACTCTATGATTTTTTGTGTGGTTTGCAAGTTGCCTTTTGAGGGCATCATCGAGGAACCACATCCTAGTGATGTGGCAGAATTTATTGATAAAATTACTGTAGGTGAAAGTAGAAAAGTGCGAGATGCAAGAACTACTAGTATACATTTTCCTGTTCTACGTTACTATGCAATATTTGCTAGTAGATGTTTAATTGGTCGCGGGAACAGTCGGGGCCTCAGTGCTCCTGACCTTGCCATTTTGCGCCATGCTTTACTTCGTGACAGAACTTTCAGTTTAGGTGCTATGGTTGCTAAACGGTTGAGTCTAAACCGTACAAAGGGCCCCATTTTTGGAGGTATATATCTTTGCTCCGCGTCTTGCTAAATATTTTGAGATACCTATTAGGCATTATGAGAAAGAAGAGAAGGTGCTACCCACTATTTTCTTAGACTATAAATGTATGGTAGCACATGATTTCATTTGCGAAGATAAGGAGAAAAGACTCATTTATAACTTGGTATTTAGTGAAACTACTTGTTAGATTATTACCTTGCATGCACCTTCTTTGTTTAACATTCATTCAGGCACGTACCTCATCCTGCACGATGACATTTACGTGTACTAGGAGCGGACACGATCCCCAGAGCCTGAGCCTAAGCCATCTCCTGATCCATATCAGGAATCTTTTTGTCAGTGGGATCCGCAGGAGCTCGCTAACTAGTGGAACCCCGAGGATCCTCCTTAGTATACCGGAGGGGACTACTTTGATCCATGGGCGTAGACCAAATTAGGCAAAAGCATAAGCTTGGGGGAGTACGTCATGGAATTGTCACGGCAGATGCCCTAGTATGGGGACTTAGGTGTGGAGCCATCACGACGTAGTTAGCTTGAAGAGGTTAAACGGGACAAGAGACATAGAGAGTTTATACTGGTTCGGCCCCTCGCGGTGGAGGAAAAGGCCTACTCCAGTTTAGGGTTGTACTGCTTGGGCTTCGATTATCAAGGAGTGAATACGCTTGACCTAGTTCTTGATCTCTTCTTTCTTGCCCTAAACCACCACTGGGTCACCCCTTTATATACATATGCTGATGCCCGGCGGCTTATAGAGTCCCGGCCGGCTCATACACAACGTGTCCAGCTCGGTGACAGAATCTACACTTTCCTTAATATACAAGTTAACATATGGCGATTTACGCTCGTGGGCCTCAAGTCGCCTTTGGGTCTTGGGCCTTTAGTAAGCTTGCTTCGTGAACCGCCATCTTCAACATCTTCATGGGCCTTCTCTTTATGAACCGCCAGTGGTATGACCCGGCCCTCCCGGGCGGGTCATACCCAATAGTTATATCCCCAACATTAGGCCCCGGGTTGATGTGAACTTGTTCATACCAATCTTCAACACTTAGAAAAAATCCTTCCTCACTTGTCCTTGCGGGATCTTGTAATCCGCCATGACGTCATCTCCTAGAATTGTGGTAACCCGCTGACTTCACCTCACATTAATATCGCATGAGGCCTAACTCTTAATATGCCTTCACTTTTAATGAATCTCCGAAATCAAGGCGTCTGTGCTGTCACTTATCCATTTTTTAGCCTCCTCAATTCCTGTGCATGCCACTTATCCTTGTGCCTTATAAATAGGGCCAGGGGTCCCTTTCACTTTCCCCCCTTGCCTCCTCATCTTCATCTTCTTCCTCACGACGCCTCAGCGCCCGAGCTCCGCCGCCGCCGTCAACCTTCGTCACTGCCTCAACCGCGACCGCTGCATCAACCTGAACCGACCAGAGTCCGTCTGCGCGCCTCCGCTATCCAACAGCTATGGTAAGTTTTTCTCCTTTCCTCACCGTAGATCCAATTAGGGTTTTCTCGAGTTCTTCGGAGTTCATCTCCGTTTCTCTTAGTTCATCCCTGTCTTTTGCGGTTTTGATCCAAACTTAGTGCTCCTCCTATGCGGAGTTATTTGTAGTACTCATTTTTGATACTTGGACACCTCCTCCGCGTGAGAGATCCAATCTGGACATATGAACTGCTCAGCTGCCGCAACTTAGGTTTAGAATTTTTTTTCATTACTTGAACTGTCGTAGATCCAAAACTATAGCATCAGTGTGTGAAATCTATTTGTCCAATACTTAGCAGTTTTTCCATTCACAGACCTGAAAATTGATAACGGTGTGGGCGGCTTAACTCATAAAACTGTAACTTGCCAGGTACCATTAGTCCCCTCTTAAGCCGCCAATAATTTTACCTTTTGAACTCCAATGCTATCCTCTGGCTTAACACATTTGTATGCATGTTTCATCATTGTTTACCCTCAAACTAATGGTCGGCTTAACCACATAATCTTAAGCTGGCATACTCTTCTTTCCAGATCAAAAATGACTAAGACATTCACTGCTTGCAACTGGGTCTCATCCCGGGTCACCAAGGAAGATCTGAACAACTTTGTTGCGACTGGCACCTTAGCCAAGAAAGAGGACATCCACTGGAGGGTCCCAGGCCTTGAAAATCCTCCTGAGCCCAAGGACGAGAAGTGATTGTTTTCACTGACCACATGATCCAGGGGTTTAGCCTGCCCGGCTCAGAATTATTCTGAGACGTACTTCACTTTTTCCAACTTCATCCTCAAGACATTAGGCCCAACTCCGTGTCCAATATCTGCAACTTCCAAGTATTATGTGAAGCTTATCTTCAAGAGGAGCCCACGGTTGAACTGTTTAGAGAGTTTTAGTATTTAAACCGTCAGACAAAGTTTACTGATGGGCCCAGTTTGGAAGTCGGTGGAGTTTCCATTCAGAAGAGGAAAGAAGCCAGCTTCCCCTACGCCAAGCCGCCCAGTCATCCCAAGGACTAGAACCAAACTTGGTTCTATTGCCAAGACACTTCTCCAGCATGCAAGAATCCTCTGCCGGGTTACCGTGACCACCGGCTTAGCAACACTCATCCACTCCCACCGCGGCTCAACACGAAGGAACATGCCAAGTACGCATCCGCTTTTTCAAAACTCAGGGCCTTCATGGCCAACGGCTTAACCAGCATTGACCTTATTTGGTGCTGGGTCTCCTAGAGAATCTTGCCCTTAAGCTGTCCCCCCGGCTTAATGTGCGAGTACACTCGCGACTTGAAAGATCCCCAACGCCACTGCGACATTCATCTATCAGATGCAGAAATCACAGAAGCCACCAAAGATTTATTGAACGAAACCTGGGCAGAGTGCAGTAAAACCGGACTTAGTCCTTACTACACCTTCAATAAGCTGCCATCTATAAGTGTTGCATACCATACGTTCAATCTAAATTACGTTTGCATTAGTACTGTCCACTTATGATCCTTTGACCTCAACAGGCTGATTCTCCATTTTGGAAGAAGAAGTCGCAAGATAAGCCAGCCAAGCCGACCCGTACCAAGACCAAGGTTATCAAAAAGTCTGCCAAGAAGAAGAAGAAGGCCGACCCCTCCAAGTTAAACTTGGATGATGATGGTTCTGATGATGAGTCGGAGGTGGAACTTGATTCTCATGTCTCATTTTTTATACATCTCATTGGCAATGATTGTTATCAGGAGGAAGTAGAAGCCAGCCGTGCGGGTGACGACGGGGTAATTGTTCTTTCCTCCGGCTCAGACTCTGTGCCAAAGCAAAAAACTCGCCAAGCAAGCTGGAAAGTAAGGTTTTCTCATCCTTTGGCTTATTTGGATCCCAACTTTATTTTGAAGAAGCAACAATACGAAGCTCGCCGCACAACCCGGAACAGCGGAAGCGGGATCCTTTCCTCCGGCTTACCAAACACCCCAGCTCCTCGCAAGCGTCGTCCAGAGGTCTCGACAAAATCCGACTTAACTTATCCCAGGGCCGGTCTTTATCGATGTCAGTGTTAAAACTGGCAGATCTCGGGTAGGGGGGCCCAAGCTGTGTGTCTAAGGATCAATGGTAACAGGAGGCAGGGGACACGATGTTTACCCAGGTTCGGGCACTCTTAATGGAGGTAATACCCTACTCCTGCTTGATTATGATTGTCGAGTATGAAGATTACAAGAGTTGATCTACCTCGAGATCGTAATGGCTAACCCTAGATGTCTAGCCTATGAGGATTCCGATGATGGTGAAAAGTTGCCTTCTACGGACTAACCCCTCCAGTTTATATACACACCGGAGGGGGCCTATGGATTGTACAAAATTAGTTTATCAGGGAAGGAAACCTCCGGACTCTATTCTTGTTGTCCATGTGTTGAGAAGTCCCATCCGGACACGGTAGATGATCTTCGACTTGATCCTGTAAGGCTCATAAATTAGTTTATGATATGGATTGGAAAGTAAAGATTGCAAAATAGAATAGATCGAAAACTTATATGATGGAAAATAGACCCGGGGGCCATAGGTTTCATTAGTGGCTTCTCTCAAGATAGCATAAGTATTACGGTGGGTGAACAAATTACTGTCGAGCAATTAATAGAAAAGTGCATAATTATGAGAATATCTAGGCATGATCATGTATATAGGCATCACGTCCGCGACAAGTAGATCGAAACGATTCTGCATCTACTACTATTACTCCACACATCGAGCGCTATCCAGCATGCATCTAGAGTATTAAGTTCATAAGAATAGAGTAACGCATTAGGCAAGATGACATGATGTAGAGGGATAAACTCAAGCAATATGATATAAACCCCATCTTTTTATCCTCGATGGCAACAATACAATACATGCCTTGCTGCCCCTGCTGTCACCGGGAAAGGACACCGCAAGATTGAACCCAAAGCTAAGCACTTCTCCCATTGCAAGAAAGATCAATCTAGTATGCCAAACCAAACTGATAATTTGAAGAGACTTGCAAAGATAACAAATCATACATAAAAGAATTCAGAGGAGATTCTAATATTGTTCATAGATAATCTTGATCATAAACCCATAATTCATGGATCTCGACAAACACACCGCAAAAAGAATTACATCAAATAGATCTCCAAGAAATCAAGGAGAACTTTGTATTGAGATCCAAAGAGAGAGAAGAATCCATCTAGCTAATAACTATGGACCCGAAGGTCTGTGTGTTGGAAATATGCCCTAGAGGCAATAATAAAAGTATTATTATATTTCAATGTTCATGATAAATGTCTTTTATTCATGCTATAACTGTATTATCCGGAAATCGTAATACACGTGTGAATACTTAGACCACAATATGTCCCTGGTGAGCCTCTAGTTGACTAGCTCGTTGTGATCAACAGATAGTCATGGTTTCCTGACTATGGACATTGGATGTCGTTGATAACGGGATCACATCATTAGGAGAATGATGTGATGGACAAGACCCAATCCTAAGCATAGCATAAAAGATCGTGTAGTTCGTTTTGCTAGAGCTTTGCCAATGTCAAGTATCTCTTCCTTCGACCATGAAATCGTGTAACTCCCGGATACCGTAAGAGTGCCTTGGGTGTATCAAACGTCACAACATAACTGGGTGACTATAAAGGTGCATTACAGGTATCTCCGAAAGTATCTGTTGGGTTGACACGGATCGAGACTGGGATTTGTCACTCCGTATGACGGAGAGGTATCTCTGGGCCCACTCGGTAATGCATCATCATAATGAGCTCAATGTGACCAAGGTGTTGGACACGGGATCATGCATTACGGTACGAGTAAAGTGACTTGCCGGTAACGAGACTGAACAAGGTATTGGGATACCGACGATCGAGTCTCGGGCAAGTAACGTACCGATTGACAAAGGGAATTGTATACAGGGTTTGATCGAATCCTCGACATCGTGGTTCATCCGATGACAACATCGAGGAGCATGTGGGAGCCATCATGGGTATCCAGATCCCGCTGTTGGTTATTGACCTGAGAGCGTCTCGGTCATGTCTGCATGTCTCCCGAACCCGTAGGGTCTACACACTTAAGGTTCGGTGACGCTAGGGTTATTAGGAAGACTAGTATGTGACTACCGAATGTTGTTCGGAGTCCCGGATGGGATCCCGGACGTCACGAGGAGCTCCGAAAGGGTCCGGAGGTAAAGATTTATATATGGGAAGTTGTCAAACGGACACCGGGAAGTTTCGGGGTCATACCGGTATTGTACCGGGGCCACCGGAAGGGTTCCGGGGGTCCACCGGGAGGGGCCACCCCTCCCGGGGGGCCACATAGGCTGCGTGGGGCAGGGAGCCAGCCCCTGGTGGGCTGGGCGCACCCCCTCCCTTGGGCCCTTGCGCCTAGGGTTGAGGGGGGGAACCCTAGAGGGGGCGCCCCCTTGGCTTGGGGGGCAAGCCACCCTCTCCCCCTCTCCCCTTGGCCGCCGCCCCCCCTAGATGGGTTCTAGAGGGGCCGGCCCCCTTCTCCCTTCCCCCTATAAATAGAGGGGTGAGGGGAGGGCAGCCGCACCACCCTCCAAGGTGCAGCCCTCCCCTCCCCAACACCTCTCCTCCTCCGTTGTGTGCTTGGCGAAGCCCTGTCGGAGTACTGCCTCTCCACCATCACCACGCCGTTGTGCTGCCGGTGGAGCTGTCTTCCTCAACCTCTCCTTCCCCCTTGCTGGATCAAGAAGGAGGAGACGTCTCCCGTCCCGTACGTGTGTTGAACGCGGAGGTGCTGTCCGTTCAGCACTTGGTCATCGGTGATTCGAATCACGTCGAGTACGACTCCATCATCACCTTGCAAGCTTCCGCACGCGATCTACAAGTGGTATGTAGATGCAAACTCACCCCCTTGACTCGTTGCTTAGATGAACTCATAGATGGATCTTGGTGAAACCGTAGGAAAAATTTTAATTTTCTGCAACGTTCCCCAATAGTGGCATCATGAGCTAGGTCTATGCGTAGTTCTCTTTGCACGAGTAGAACACAATTTTGTTGTGGGCGTGGATTTTGTCATCTTACTTGCCTCTACTAGTCTTTTCTTGCTCAACGGTATTGTGGGATGAAGCGGCCCGGACCAACCTTACCCGTACGCTTACGTGAGACCGGTTCCACCGACTGACATGCACTAGTTGCATAAGGTGGCTGGCGGGTGTCTGTCTCTCCCACTTTAGTTGGAGCGGATTCGATGAACAGGGCCCTTATGAAGGGTAAATAGAAGTTGACAAAATCACGTTGTGGTGATTCGTAGGTAAGAAAACGTTCTTGCTAGAACCCAATTGCAGCCACGTAAAAGATGCAACAACAATTAGAGGACATCTAACTTGTTTTTGCAGCGATTGATCATGTGATGTGATATGGCCAGAAGTTGTGATGAATGATGAATTGTGATGTATGAGATCATGTTCTTTGTAATAGGATTCACGACTTGCATGTCGATGAGTATGACAACCGGCAGGAGCCATAGGAGTTGTCTTTATTTTTTGTATGACCTGCGTGTCATTGAATAACGCCATGTAAACTACTTTACTTTATTGCTAAACGTTAGTCATAGAAGTAGAAGTAGTCGTTGGCGTGACAACTTCATGAAGACACGATGATGGAGATCATGATGATGGAGATCATGGTGTCAAGCCGGTGACAAGATGATCATGGAGCCCCGAAGATGAAGATCAATGGAGCTATATGATATTGGCCATATCATGTCACAACTATATAATTGCATGTGATGTTTATTATGTTTATGCATCTTGTTTACTTAGGACGACGGTAGTAAATAAGATGATCCCTTACAAAAAATTTCAAGAAGTGTTCTCCCCTAACTGTGCACCATTGCTACAGTTCGTCGCTTCTAAGCACCACGTGATGATCGGGTGTGATGGATTCTTACGTTCACATACAACGGGTGTAAGACAGATTTACACAGCGAAAACACTTAGGGTTAACTTGACGAGCCTAGCATGTGCAGACATGGCCTCGGAACACGGAGACCGAAAGGTCGAACACGAGTCGTATGGAAGATACGATCAACATGAGAATGTTCACCGACGATGACTAGTCCGTCTCACGTGATGAACGGACACGGGCTAGTCGACTCGGATCGTGTAACACTTAGATGACTAGAGGGATGTCTAATCTAAGTGGGAGTTCATAATTTGATTAGAACTTTATTATCATGAACTTAGTCTAAAACCTTTGCAAATATGTCTTGTAGATCAATGGCCAACGCTAATGTCAACATGAACTTCAACGCGTTCCTAGAGAAAACTAAGCTGAAAGATGATGGCAGCAACTATACGGACTGGGTCCGGAACCTGAGGATCATCCTCATAGCTGCCAGGAAACAATATGTCCTAGAAGGACCGCTAGGTGACGCTCCCGTCCCAGAGAACCAAGACATTATGAATGCTTGGCAAACTCGCGCTGATGATTACTCCCTCGTTCAGTGCGGCATGCTTTACAGCTTAGAACCGGGGCTCCAAAAGCGTTTTGAGCATCACGGAGCATATGAGATGTTCGAAGAGCTGAAACTAGTTTTCCAAGCTCATGCCCGGGTCGAGAGATATGATGTCTCCGACAAGTTCTACAGTTGTAAGATGGAGGAAAACAGTTCTGTCAGTGAGCACATCCTGAAGATGTCTGGGTTGCACAACCGTATGACCCAGCTGAACATTAACCTCCCAGATGAGGCGGTCATTGACAGAATCCTCCAGTCGCTCCCACCAAGCTACAAGAGCTTTGTGATGAACTACAACATGCAGGGGATGGAAAAGACCATTCCTGAAGTGTTCTCGATGCTGAAGTCAGCAGAGGCTGAAATCAAGAAAGAACATCAAGTGTTGATGGTCAATAAGACCACTAAGTTCAAGAAGGGAAAGGGTAAGAAGAACTTCAAGAAGGACGGCAAGGAGGTTGTCGCGCCTGGTAAGCCAGTTACCGGGAAGAAGTCAAAGAATGGACCCAAGCCTGAGACTGAGTGCTTTTATTGCAAGGGGAAGGGTCACTGGAAGCGGAACTGCCCCAAATACTTAGCGGATAAGAAGGCCGGCAACACCAAAGGTATATTTGATATACATGTGATTGATGTGTACCTTACCAGTACTCGTAGTAACTCCTGGGTATTTGATACCGGTGCCGTTGCTCATATTTGTAACTCACAGCAGGAGCTACGGAATAAACGGAGACTGGCGAAGGACGAGGTGACTATGCGCGTCGGGAATGGTTCCAGAGTCGATGTGATCGCCGTCGGCACGCTGCCTCTACATTTACCTACGGGATTAGTTTTGAACCTTAATAATTGTTATTTAGTGCCAAGTTTGAGCATGAACATTGTATCTGGATCTCGTTTAATACGAGATGGCTACTCATTTAAGTCTGAGAATAATGGTTGTTCGATTTATATGAGAGATATGTTTTATGGTCATGCTCCAATGGTCAATGGTTTATTCTTAATGAATCTCGAGCATAATATTACACATGTTCATAGTGTAGATGCCAAAAGATGTAAAGTTGATAACGATAGTCCCACATACTTGTGGCATTGCCGCCTTGGTCACATTGGTGTCAAGCGCATGAAGAAGCTCCATGCTGATGGACTTTTGGAGTCTCTTGATTATGAATCGTTTGACACATGCGAACCATGCCTCTTGGGCAAAATGACCAAGACTCCGTTCTCCGGAACAATGGAGCGAGCAACCAACTTGTTGGAAATCATACATACCGATGTGTACGGTCCAATGAGTGTTGAGGCTCGCGGAGGATATCGTTATGTTCTCACTCTCACTGATGACTTGAGTAGATATGGGTATGTCTACTTAATGAAACACAAGTCTGAGACCTTTGAAAAGTTCAAGGAATTTCAGAATGAGGTAGAGAATCAACGTGACCGAAAGATAAAATTCTTACGATCAGATCGTGGAGGAGAATACTTAAGTCACGAATTTGGTACACACTTAAGAAAATGTGGAATCGTTTCACAACTCATGCCGCCTGGAACACCTCAGCGAAACGGTGTGTCCGAACGTCGTAATCGCACTCTATTGGATATGGTGCGGTCTATGATGTCTCTTACTGATTTACCGCTATCATTTTGGGGGTACGCTCTAGAGACAACTACATTCACTTTAAATAGGGCACCGTCTAAATCTGTTGAGACGACACCGTATGAATTATGGTTTGGAAAGAAACCTAAGCTGTCGTTTCTAAAAGTTTGGGGATGCGATGCTTATGTCAAGAAACTTCAATCTGAAAAGCTCGAACCCAAGTCGGAAAAATGCGTATTCATAGGATACCCTAAGGAAACTGTCGGGTATACCTTCTACTTAAGACCCGAAGGCAAGATCTTTGTTGCCAAGAACGGATGCTTTCTGGAAAAAGAGTTTCTCTCGAAAGAAGTAAGTGGGAGGAAAGTAGAACTCGATGAAGTACTACCTCTCGAACGGGAAAGTGGTGCAGCTCAGGAAAATGTTCCTGTGATGCCCACACCAACTGAAGAGGAAAACAATGATGATGATCAAGGTACTTCGGATCAAGTTACTACTGAACTTCGTAGGTCCACAAGGACACGTTCCGCACCAGAGTGGTACGGCAACCCTGTCCTGGAAATCATGTTGTTAGACAACAATGAACCTTCGAACTATGAAGAAGCGATGGCGGGCCCGGATTCCAACAAATGGCTTGAAGCCATGAAATCCGAGATAGAATCCAGGTATGAAAACAAAGTATGGACTTTGACAGACTTGCCCGATGATCGGCGAGCGATAGAAAACAAATGGATTTTTAAGAAGAAGACGGACGCGGATGGTAATGTTACCATCTATAAGGCTCGACTTGTCGCTAAGGGTTATCGACAAGTTCAAGGAATTGACTACGACGAGACTTTCTCTCCCGTAGCGAAGCTGAAGTCCGTCCGAATCATGTTAGCAATTGCCGCATACTATGATTATGAGATATGGCAGATGGACGTCAAAACGGCATTCCTTAACGGACATCTTAAGGAAGAGCTATATATGATGCAGCCGGAAGGTTTTGTCGATCCTCGGAACGCTAACAAAGTATGCAAGCTCCAGCGATCCATTTATGGACTGGTGCAAGCATCTCGGAGTTGGAACATTCGCTTTGATGAGATGATCAAAGCGTTTGGGTTTATGCAGACTTATGGAGAAGCCTGCGTTTACAAGAAAGTGAGTGGGAGCTCTGTAGCATTTCTCATATTATATGTAGATGACATACTCTTGATGGGAAATAATATAGAATTTTTGGACAGCATTAAGGCCTACTTGAATAAGTGTTTTTCAATGAAGGACCTTGGAGAAGCTGCTTACATATTAGGCATCAAGATCTATAGAGATAGATCGAGACGCCTCATAGGTCTTTCACAAAGCACATACCTTGATAAGATTTTGAAGAGGTTCAAAATGGATCAGTCCAAGAAGGGGTTCTTGCCTATGTTACAAGGTGTGAGACTGAGCTCGGCTCAGTCACCGACCACGGCAAAAGATAAAGAAGAGATGAGTGTCATCCCCTATGCTTCAGCCATAGGATCTATTATGTATGCCATGCTGTGTACCAGACCCGATGTAAACCTTGCCGTAAGTTTGGTAGCAAGATACCAAAGTAATCCCGGCAAGGAACACTGGACAGCGGTCAAGAATATCCTGAAGTACCTGAAAAGGACGAAGGACATGTTTCTCGTTTATGGAGGAGACGAAGAGCTCGTTGTAAAAGGTTACGTCGACGCTAGCTTCGACTCAGATCTGGATGACTCTAAGTCACAAACCGGATACGTGTATATGTTGAATGGTGGAGCAGTAAGCTGGTGCAGCTGCAAGCAGAGCGTCGTGGCGGGATCTACGTGTGAAGCGGAGTACATGGCAGCCTCGGAGGCAGCGCATGAAGCGATTTGGGTGAAGGAGTTCATCACCGACCTAGGAGTCATACCCAATGCGTCGGGGCCGATCAAACTCTTCTGTGACAACACTGGAGCTATTGCCCTCGCCAAGGAGCCCAGGTTTCACAAGAAGACCAGGCACATCAAGCGTCGTTTCAACTCCATCCGTGAAAATGTTCAAGATGGAGACATAGAGATTTGCAAAGTGCACACGGATCTGAATGTCGCAGATCCGCTGACTAAACCTCTCTCGCGTGCAAAACATGATCAACACCAGAACTCTATGGGTGTTCGATTCATCACAATGTAACTAGATTGGTGACTCTAGTGCAAGTGGGAGACTGTCGGAAATATGCCCTAGAGGCAATAATAAAAGTATTATTATATTTCAATGTTCATGATAAATGTCTTTTATTCATGCTATAACTGTATTATCCGGAAATCGTAATACACGTGTGAATACTTAGACCACAATATGTCCCTGGTGAGCCTCTAGTTGACTAGCTCGTTGTGATCAACAGATAGTCATGGTTTCCTGACTATGGACATTGGATGTCGTTGATAACGGGATCACATCATTAGGAGAATGATGTGATGGACAAGACCCAATCCTAAGCATAGCATAAAAGATCGTGTAGTTCGTTTTGCTAGAGCTTTGCCAATGTCAAGTATCTCTTCCTTCGACCATGAGATCGTGTAACTCCCGGATACTGTAAGAGTGCCTTGGGTGTATCAAACATCACAACGTAACTGGGTGACTATAAAGGTGCATTACAGGTATCTCCGAAAGTATCTGTTGGGTTGACACGGATCGAGACTGGGATTTGTCACTCCGTATGACGGAGAGGTATCTCTGGGCCCACTCGGTAATGCATCATCATAATGAGCTCAATGTGACCAAGGTGTTGGACACGGGATCATGCATTACGGTACGAGTAAAGTGACTTGCCGGTAACGAGACTGAACAAGGTATTGGGATACCGACGATCGAGTCTCGGGCAAGTAACGTACCGATTGACAAAGGGAATTGTATACAGGGTTTGATCGAATCCTCGACATCATGGTTCATCCGATGACAACATCGAGGAGCATGTGGGAGCCATCATGGGTATCCAGATCCTGCTGTTGGTTATTGACCTGAGAGCGTCTCGGTCATGTCTGCATGTCTCCCGAACCCGTAGGGTCTACACACTTAAGGTTCGGTGACGCTAGGGTTATTAGGAAGACTAGTATGTGACTACCGAATGTTGTTCGGAGTCCCGGATGGGATCCCGGATGTCACGAGGAGCTCTGGAAGGGTCCGGAGGTAAAGATTTATATATGGGAAGTTGTCAAACGGACACCGGGAAGTTTCGGGGTCATACCAGTATTGTACCGGGGCCACCGGAAGGGTTCCGGGGGTCCACCGGGAGGGGCCACCCCTCCCGGGGGGCCACATGGGCTGCGTGGGGCAGGGAGCCAGCCCCTGGTGGGCTGGGCGCACCCCCTCCCTTGGGCCCTTGCGCCTAGGGTTGAGGGGGGGAACCCTAGAGGGGGCGCCCCCTTGGCTTGGGGGGCAAGCCACCCTCTCCCCCTCTCCCCTTGGCCGCCCCCCCCCTAGATGGGTTCTAGAGGGGCCGGCCCCCTTCTCCCTTCCCCCTATAAATAGAGGGGTGAGGGGAGGGCAGCCGCACCACCCTCCAAGGTGCAGACCTCCCCTCCCCAACACCTCTCCTCCTCCGTTGTGTGCTTGGCGAAGCCCTGTCGGAGTACTGCCTCTCCACCATCACCACGCCGTTGTGCTACCGGTGGAGCTGTCTTCCTCAACCTCTCCTTCCCCCTTGCTGGATCAAGAAGGAGGAGACGTCTCCCGTCCCGTACGTGTGTTGAACGCGGAGGTGATGTCCGTTCAGCACTTGGTCATCGGTGATTCGAATCACGTCGAGTACGACTCCATCATCACCTTGCAAGCTTCCGCACGCGATCTACAAGTGGTATGTAGATGCAAACTCACTCCCTTGACTCGTTGCTTAGATGAACTCATAGATGGATCTTGGTGAAACCGTAGGAAAAATTTTAATTTTCTGCAACGTTCCCCAACACTGTGGTAAACTACTAGCACTTCATCGGAGAGGCTATGGTGTTGATGTAGAAGCCCTCCATGATCGATTCCCCCTCCGGCGGAGCGCTGGAAAAGGCCACAAGATGGGATCTCACGGGTACAGAAGGTTGCGGAGGTGGAAATAGGTTTTCGTGGTGCTCCTGGATGTTTTCAGGGTATATGAGTATATTTAGGCGAAGGAAGTCAGTCAGGGGAGCCATGAGGGGCCCACGAGGGTGGGGAGCGCGCCTACCCCCCTAGGGCGCGCCCTCCTGCCTCGTGGCTGCCTCGTTTCTTTCTTGACGCCCACTCCAAGTCTCCTGGATTGCGTTTGTTCCAAAAATAACTCCCCTGAAGGTTTCATTCTGCTTGGACTCCGTTTGATATTCCTTTTCTACGAAACACTGAAATAGGCAACAAAACAACAATTTGGGCCGGGCCTTCGGTTAATTGGTTAGTCCAAAAAATAATATAAAAGTGCTTAGTAAAGCCCATGAAACATCCAAAACATGTAATATAATAGCATGGAACAATAAAAAATTATAGATACGTTGGAGACGTATCAAGCATCCCCAAGCTTAATTCCTGCTCGTCCTCGAGTAGGTAAATGATAAAAACAGAACTTTTGATGTGGAATGCTACCTAGCATAATTCTCAATTTAATTTTCTTTATTGTGGCATGAATGTTCAGATCCAAAAGATTCAAGATAAAAGTTTAATATTAACATAAAAATAGTAATACTTCAAGCATACTAACAAAGTAATCGTGTCTTACCAAAATAACATAGCCAAAGAAAGATTATGCCTACAAAATCATATAGTTTGGCCATGCTTCATTTTCGTCACACAAAATACTCCCATCATGCACAACCCCGATTTCAGCCAAGCAATTGGTTCATACTTTTTAACGCGCTTCAGCTTTTTCAACTCTCACGCAATACATGAGCGTAAGCCGTGGATATATCACTATGGGTGAAGTAGAGTATGATGATAGGGATTGTGTGAGAAGACAAAAAAAGGAGAAAGTCTCACATCGACGAGGCTAATCAATGGGCTATGGAGATGCCCATCAATTGATGTCAATGCGAGGAGTAGGGATTGCCATGCAACGGATGCACTAGAGCTATAAATGTATGAAAGCTCAACAAAATAAACTAAGTGGGTGAGCATCCAACTTGCTTGCTCATGAAGACCTAGGGCATTTTGAGGAATCCCATCATTGGAATATGCAAGCCAAGTTCTATAATGAAAAATTCCCACTAGTATATGAAAGTGACAACATAGGAGACTCTCTATCATGAAGATCATGGTGCTACTTTGAAGCACAAGTGTGGAACAAGGATAGTAACATTGTCCCTTCTCTCTTTTTCTCTCATTTGTTTTCTTTTTATTTATTTTTTATTTTGATGGGCTTCTTTGGCCTCTCTTTTTTTATTTGGGCTTCTTTGGCCTCTTTTATTTTTCATTAAGTCTAGAGTCTCATCCCGACTTGTGGGGAATCATAGTCTCCATCATCCTTTCCTCACTTGGGACAATGCTCTAATAACGTAAATAATCACACTTTCATTTATTTACATCTCAAGAATTACAACTCAATACTTAGGACAAAATATGACTCTATGTGAATGCCTCCGGCGGTGTACTAGGATATGCAATGAATCAAGAGCGACATGTATGAACGAATTATAAAGGTGGCTTTGCCACAAATACGATGTCAACTACATGATCATGCAAAATCAATATGGAAATGACGGAGCGTGTCATGATAAACGGAACAGTGGAAAGTTGCATGGCTATATATCTCGGAATGGCTATGGAAATGCCATAATAAGTAGGTATGGTGGCTTTTTTGAGGAAGATATAAGGAGGTTTATGTGTGATAGAGCGTATCGTATGACGGGGTTTGGATGCACCGACAAAGTTTGCACCAACTCTCAAGGTGAGAAGCTAGCAAATTGTGGAATGGTAAGAGTGCGTATAATCCATGGACTGACATTAGTCATGAAGAACTCATATACTTATTGCAAAAGTTTATTAGCCCTCAAAGAAAATTGCTACTACGCATGCTCCTAGGGGAAGGGTTGTTAGGAGTTAACCATCGCGCGATCCCGACCTCCACTCATAAGGAAGGCAATCAAAGAACACCCCATGCTTCAAATCTGTCACACAACATTCACCGTACGTGCATGCTACGGGACTTGCCAACTTTAACACAAGTATTTCTCAATTTCATAATTACCCAACTAGCATGACTCTAACATTACCACCTTTATATCTCAAAACAATTATCAAGTATCAAATTGATCATAGTGTTTAATGCACTCTATATGATAGTTTTTATTATACCCAACTAGGATGCCCATCATATTAGGATTCATTTTATAACCAAAGCAAATACCATGCTATTCTAAAAGAATCTCAAAATAATATAAGTGAAGCATGAGAGATCAATAATTTATACAAAATAAAACCACAGCCGTGCTCTAAAAAGATATAAGTGAAGCACTAGAGCAAAATTATCTAGCTCAAAAGATATAAGTGAAGCACATAGAGTATTCTAATAAATTCCGATTCATGTGTGTCCCTCCAAAAGGTGTGTAAAAAAAGGATGATTGTGGTAAACTAAAAAGCAAAGAATCAAATCATACAAGGCGCTCCAAGCAAAACACATATCATGTGGTGAATAAAAATATAGCCTCAAGTAAAGTTACCGATAGACGAAGACGAAAGAGGGAATGCCTTCCGGGGCATCCCCAAGCTTAGGCTTTTGGTTCTCCTTGAATTTTACCTTGGGGTGCCTTGGGCATCCCCAAGCTTAGGCTCTTGCCACTCTTTATTCCATAATCCATCAAATCTTTACCCAAAACTTGAAAACTTCACAACACAAAACTCAACAGAAAATCTCATGAGCTCCGTTAGTACAAGAAAACAAACCACCACTTTAAGGTACTCTAATGAACTCATTCTTTATTTATATCAGTGTTAAACCTACTGTATTCCAACTTCTCTATCGTTCATACCCCCTGATACTAGCCATAGCTTCATCAAAATAAGCAAACAACACACGAAAAACAGAATCTGTCAAAAACAGAACAGTCTGAAGCAATCTGTAACTTTTGATTTTTTATGAAACCCTAAAAATTCTACCAAAATAGGAAGTCCTAGGCAATTTGTCTATTAATCTTTGCAAAAACAATCAACTGAAAAGCACGTTTCTGTGATTTATTAAAATTATTCTCGTGTGTGCAAAAGTTTCTGTTTTTCAGCAAGATTAAATTATCTATCACCCAAGATGATCCTATTGGTTCTACTTGGCACAGACACTAATTAAAACATAAAACCACATCTAAACAGAAGCTAGATGAATTATTTATTACTAAACAGGAACAAAAAGCAAGGAACAAAAATAAAATTGTGTTACCTCCCAACAAGCGCTATCGTTTAACGCCCCCAGTTAGGCATAAAAGCGAGAATATATCTAAGTATTGCCATCTTTAGTATTCAATTCATAGGTGGCTATCATAATAGATTCATAAGGTAATTTGATTTTCTTCCTAAGAAAGTGTTCCATGCCTTTCCTTAATGGAAATTGGAATCTAATATTTCCTTTCTTCATATCAATAATTGCACCAATCATTCTAAGGAAAGGTCTACCAAGAATTATAGGACATGAAAGATTGCAATCTATATCAAGAACAATAAAATCTATGGGAACATAATTCCTATTTGCAACAATAAGAACATCATTAATCCTTCCCATAGGTTTCTTAATGGTGGAATCCGCAAGGTGCAAGTTTAACGAGCAATCATCAAATTCACGAAAACCTAACACATCACACAAAGTTTTTGGAATCGTGGAAACACTAGCACCCAAATCACACAAAGCATAGCATTCATGATCTTTAATTTTAATTTTAATAGTAGGTTCCCACTCATCATAAAGTATTCTAGGGATAGAAACTTCTAATTCAAGTTTTTCTTCATAAGATTGCATTAAAGCATCAACGGTATGTTTGCTAAAAACTTTATTTTGACTATAAGCATGAGGAGAATTTAACACGGATTGCAACAAAGAAATACAATCTATTAAAGAAAAATTATCATAATTAAATTCCTTGAAATCCAAAATAGTGGGTTCATTGCTATGTAAAGTTTTGACCTCTTCAATCCCACCTTTACCAATTTTTGCATCAAGATCTAAAAACTCCAAATCATTGGGACGCCTCTTAACTAAAGTTGACTCATCTCCAGTCCCATCATTATCAAGATTCATATTGCAAAACAAAGATTTAATAGGGGACACATCAATCACTTTTAGATCTTCATCCCTATTATCATGAAAACTAGAAGAACACACTTTTACAAAGCAATCTTTCTTAGCATGCATCCTAGCGGTTCTTTCCTTACACTCATCAATGGAAATTATCATAGATTTGAGAGACTCATTGATATCATGCTTAGGTGGAATAGAGATAAGTTTCAAAGAATCAACATCAAGAGAAATTCTATCCATGTTCCTTGCCAACTCATCAATCTTAGGCAATTTTTCTTTAAGCAAAGCATTGAAATTCTTTTGAGATATCATAAACTCTAACACTAATCTCAAAATCAGGGGGCATCTTATTAAAATTTCCATAAGAGTTGTTGTAGGAATTACCATAATTATTAGAGGAATTACTAGGGAACAGCCTAGGATTAAAGTTTCCTCTATACGCGTTGTTACCAAAATTATTCCTATCAACAAAATTCACAACCATAGATTCATTATTATTCTCAATAAAAGTAGACAAAGTCATATCATTAGGATCAATAGGAGCACTCTTATTAGCAAACAATTTCATAAGTTCATCCATCTTTCCACTCAAAACATTAATCTCTTCTATCGCATGAACCTTTTCACTAGTAGATCTTTTGGTGTGCCATTGAGAATAATTAACCATAATATTATCTAGGAGTTTATTAGCTTCTCCTAAAGTGATTTCCATAAAAGTGCCTCCCGCGGCCGAATCTAAAAGATTTCTAGAAGTAAAATTCAATCTGGCTTAAATGTTTTGTATGATCATCCATAAATTTAATCCATGTGTAGGGCAATTGCGAATCATTAATTTCATCCTCTCCCAAGATTGTGCAACATGTTCATGATCAAGTTGCTTAAAATTCATAATATCGTTTCTAAGAGAGATGATCTTAGCGGGAGGAAAATACTTAGAGATAAAAGCATCTTTGCACTTATTCCATGAATCAATACTATTTTTAGGCAAAGACGAAAACTAAGTTTTAGCACGATATCTAAGTGAAAACAGAAATAGCTTCAATTTAACAATATCATTATCCAGGTCTTTCTTCTTTTGCATATCACACAAATCAACAAAGTTGTTTATATGAGTAGCGGCATCTTCACTAGGAAGGCCAGAGAATTGATCTTTCATGACAAGATTCAACAAAGCAGCATTAATTTCACAAGATTCAGCATCGGTAAGAGGAGCAATCGTAGTGCTAAGAAAATCATTGTTTTTGGTATTGGAGAAATCACACAATTTAGTATTATCTTGAGCCATCATGACAAACAATCCAACACAGAAGCACACAAGAGGTAAGCGAAAAAGAGGTGATACACCTCCGTCGTATCTACTTTTACAAACACGTTTGCCCTTGTTTTGGACTCTAACTTGCATGATTTGAATGGAACTAACCCGGACTGACGTTGTTTTTAGCAGAACTGCCATGGTGATATTTTTGTGCAAAAATGGAAGTTCTCGGAATGACCTGAAAATCCATGGAGCAACTTTTTAGAATTAATAAAAAATACTGGTGAAAGAATCAGCACTAGGGGTCCCACACCTTGTCCACGAGGGTGGGGGCGCGCCCCCTGCCTCGTGGCCCCCCTAAAGCTCCACCGACCTCAACTCCAACTCCATATATTCACGTTCAGGGAGAAAAAATCAAGGAGAAGGATTCATCGCGTTTTACGATACAGAGCCGCCGCCAAGCCCTAAACTCTCTCGGGAGGGCTGATCTGGAGTCCGTTCGGGGCTCCGGAGAGGGGGATCCGTCGCCGTCGTCATCATCAACCATCCTCCATCACCAATTTCATGATGCTCACCGCCGTGCGTGAGTAATTCCATCGTAGGCTTGCTGGACGGTGATGGGTTGGATGAGATTTACCATGTAATTAAGTTAGTTTTGTTAGGGTTTGATCCCTAGTATCCACTATGTTCTAAGATTGATGTTGCTATGACTTTGCTATGCTTAATGCTTGTCACTAGGGCCTGAGTGCCATGATTTCAGATCTGAACCTATTATGTTTTCAAGAATATATGTGAGTTCTTGATCCTATCTTGCAAGTCTATAGTCACCTACTATGTGTTATGATCCGTTAACCCCAAAGTGACAATAATCGAGATACTTACCGGTGATGACCGTAGTTTGAGGAGTTCATGTATTCACTAAGTGTTAATGCTTTGGTCCGGTACTCTATTAAAAGGAGGCCTTAATATCCCTTAGTTTCCAATAGGACCCCACTGCCACGAGAGGGTAGGACAAAATATGCCATGCAAGTTCTTTTCCATTAGCACGTATGACTATATTCATAATACATTCCTACATTACATTGATGAACTGGAGCTAGTTCTGTGTCACCCTATGTTATAACTATTGCATGAGGAATAGCATCCGACATAATTATCCATCACTGATCCAATGCCTACGAGCTTTTCACGTATTGCTCTTTGCTTAGTTACTTTACCGTTGCTGGTGTCACAGTTACTACAAAACTGCTACTATTACCGTTAATTCCATACTACTTTGCTACTAAATACTTTGCTGCAGATACTAAGTTATCCAGGTATGGTTGAATTGACAACTCAACTGCTAATACTTGAGAATATTCTTTGGGTCCCCTTGTGTCGAATCAATAAATTTGGGTTGAATACTCTACCCTCGAAAACTGTTGCGATCCCCTCTACTTGTGGGTCATCAAGACTATTTTCTGGCGCCGTTGCTAGGGAGCATAGCTCTATTCTTTGAGTCACTTAGGATTTATATCTGCTGGTCACTATGAAGAACTTGAAAGACAAAAGAACTAAGATTTATCCCTCAACTACGAGGGGAGGTAAGGAACTGCCATCTAGCTCTACACTTGATTCTCCTTCTGTTATGAGTAAACTTGCGACACCTAAACCTGCTTCTGCTATTAATTCTGATATGTCGCATGGCATTGATGATGACACTTCTGCTATGCTTGATACTTATGATGAAACTATTTCTATGCTTGATACTACTGTGCCATTAGGTGAATTTCTTGATGAAAAACTTGCTAGGGCTAGAGAGAATGAAATTATTGAAACTGATAATATTGATGAAAGTGATGATGAAGGTTCTCCCCCTAAATATGAATTGCCTGTTGTTCCTGAGGGTTATGTTATGGATGAAGAAACTGCTAGAGATTTTCTTGCTTGCAATGATAGATCCGACCTTAAGAAATTACTAGCTAAGCTGAAACAAAAGTCTCTGAATGCTAGAATGAAACATGACCCTGCTTTTGCTACTTCACCTATTTGTGTTACCGATAAGGATTATGATTTCTCTGTCGATCCTGAGATAATTAGTTTGGTTGAATCTGATCCTTTTTATGGCAATGAATCTGAAATTGTTGTGGCACATCTTACTAAATTGAATGATATAGCCACCCTATTCACTAATGACGAGAAATCTCGCTACTACTATACCCTTAAGATATTCCCATTCTCATTAAAGGGTGATGCTAAAACTTGGTTTAATTCTCTTGATCCTGGTTGTATGCGTAGTCCCCAGGATATGATTTATTACTTCTCTGCTAAATATTTCCCCGCTCATAAGAAACAAGATGCTTTAAGGGAAATATATAATTTTGTGCAAATTGAAGGAGAGAGTCTCCCACAAGCTTGGGGGAGGCTTCTCCGATTACTTAATGCTTTGCCTGATCATCCTCTTAAGAAAAATGAAATACTTGATATCTTTAATAATGGACTAACCAATGCTTCCAAGGACTGTGCTGGTTGTGTTTTCAGGGAAAGAATAGCTGATCAAGCTAAATTGCTGTTGAATAATATGTTGACTAATGAAAACAATTGGACACTTCCTGAACCAACTCCTAAGCCAACCCCGAAGAAAAGAGGTGTTCTATTTCTCAGTCCTGAAGATATGCAAGAGGCAAAGAAATCTATGAAAAAGAAAGGTATTAAAGCTAAAGATGTTAAGAATTTACCTCCTGTTGAAGAAATAAATGGTCTTGATAACCCGATACAGGTAGTAAAGGTAAATTCTCTCTATAGATATGATAAAGTTGAAATCCCGTCTACTAAGTTTGCTAGCCAATGCTTGGATGAATTTGATGACTTTATGGCATTCAATGCTTATGTTGGTAGACAATTGAAAAGTAATACTTATATGATTGGACACTTGAGTGATTATATGTCTAGAGTTAAGGATGAACTTAAACTCACTAGTAAACATGCTTCTATGGTTACCACTCAAGTAGAACAAGTGCTTAAGGCTCAGAATGATTTGCTCAATGAATTAAATAATAATAAACATGACTTTGCTGTTAGAGTAGCAACTAGAACGGGTAAAATGACTTAGGGACCTTTGTATCCTGAGGGCCACCCTAAGAGAATTGAGCAAGATTCTCAAAGAAATAATGCTGATGCACCTAGTCCTTCTAAAAATAAGAAAACGAAAAATGATAGGACTTTGCATGCTTCTAGTGAACCTGTTTTTGAAACACCTGAGAATCCCAATGATATTTCTATTTCTGATGCTGAAACACAATCTGGTGATGAACATTGTGACGTCCGGATAAATAAGCTACAGTAATTCCCTGCTAATGATGCCACGTCATCATGATTACTGTTGTTAAACTCGTGTTAGTTCAAATCCGTTCCAAATTCAAATTTAAGTTAGAGTCAAAGTTTAAAAGTTTATGCCAAAACTAAAATGTGCAAACTGTGGCAAATTTTCCATAAGTAGTTATGGTGGTTAACCAACTTTTTGGTAAAGTGTTTTAGTGCTCTAAAATTAAATAAATGTATATAAAGAATTTTAAAAAAGGAAAACCCTCCCCACCCTTGGGCCACCCGGCCCATCTGGCCACCAGCCAGGCCGGCCCACTCCCCACACCCCCTCCCTGGCCTATATGGCCCGGCTCCCCCCGACCTAAACCTAGCCCCCCAAAATATCTCCCCACTCACTCCTCCCACGTTCCTCTCTCTCCCTCGTCTCCTCCCCCCGTCTAGATCGGGGCAGAGGAGCCAGATCCCGCACCGCCCCGATGCCCGTCGCCTCCTCGACCTCGACGCGCTACCTCGCCACTCGCCGGACTGCCCCGCCGTCGCTCGAAACCCCCCTCGCCGGACCACCTCCCCGTCCTCGACCTCCTCCCCAACGATGCCCCGACGCCAACGCCGTTCACCATCGCCGCCACCTTGCCCCGTCGCCGTTCTGCCTCGCCAGACCTCCCCAGGCTCGCCGCACCGTACCCCGGCACCAGGGGTGAGCTCACGCGCCCCGCTTCCCCCTGTTCCCCCTCGTCCCGAAACGTTGTGGTCGTCATCGCTCGCCCCTCACGCGCGTTACCGCGCCTACCTACGCCCGTGGCCGCGCCAGTTGTGTGCTCACCGTGCCAGTTGTGCGCTCACCGCGCCCCTCTCCCCGTCACTCGCGCCCTCCGCTCGTCGCGCGCCTCACTCGTCGTCCGCCTCGGTGCCACTCGCGACCGAGCCCACCGCTCCTCCCCGGGTCGCCCCCCCTTGCTGCTTGCCGTGGCCCCGCTTCCCTTGGCTCACGCCCCACCGCGCCCCGGTGGCCATCGTCGGCCACGGCCTCGTCGTGCCCCATTGGACGGGCGCCCATGCCCCAGCGCCCGATGCCCGCTAACCCGCTCCAGTGGCCAGATGGGCCACTGCCAGCGGGGCCCCCAGTGCCCAGGCTCCTGTAAAAAGTTTTTTTAAAATTAATAATTAATTTTTTAATTAACTTAATTAATTAGGTTTAACTAAGCTAATAAACTAGAATAGTTAATTCTAATCTGTAATTAGATAAATGAGTCTATGACAGGGGGACCCCACCCCCTATTGACCACTCAAATGTTGACTGGTCAACTGGGACCCCCTGGCCCACCTGTCAGCCTCTGGTACACTTCTGTGTACGCAGAGCTGGGTACCCGTAGCATTTTAGTTTTTATTTTCGAATTAAATTAAATTGCAGAATACGTTTAAACTTTGAAAAATCATAGAAATTAAATCGTATCTCGGATGGAAAAGTTTTATACATGAAAGTTGCTCAGAACAACGAGATGAATCTAAACGCGTGGTCTGCATGTCTGCCACGCGTCCCTAGCGTAGCGAACATGCAACTTTCCCCTTCGGTTCATCTGTCTGACAAACGTCCGGAACCGGGAAAAGTTCCCGGATGTTGTCCCCTTTTACCGGTATCGTGTAGCCCTGCGTTAGAACACATCTAGCGTCGCTTATTGTCATGTTATGCATATGTTTGTGTGTATTTACTGTTTCTTCCCCCTCTTCTCTCCGGTAGACCCCGAGACCGTTGTTGATGCCCCTGTGATTGACTACGTCGACGACGACCCTCCTTCTTGTCTGAGCAACCAGGCAAGCCCCCCCCCTTTGATCATCACGATATCTCCCATTCCATTATCTCATGCTTGCATTAGATTTTGCTACTGTATTTGATTGCTCCTATTCTGATGCATAGCCTGCTTTTGTACCTGCTATTGTTACCTACCTGCTTATCCTAAACTACTTAGTATAGGTTGGTTAGTGATCCATCAGTGACTCCCACCATGTCCTTGTTGCCCCTGCTTCATCATCGACGACTCGATCAACGTGATCGACGACCGGAGCCCGACACCTCACATCACATCTGATAGAGGCAAAGGTGTCCCGTCTTTTGATGAGATGATGGATATTGCTTTGGTGGAAGTCGACTTTGATGATCCGACTACGAACGTGCGAGGACGTCGCACCTTAGCAATCGCTAAACCAACTCCGAGAGGTTATTGACCATGCTGGAGCACGATCAACCTGACCACGAGGGTCTATTTCCTGCGAGCAAACAAAGAACAAGCAAGAAACTGAGATTGCAAATCTGGATATTGCGAATATAAGATGAAAGCTTTATTGATCAAGGTGGGGTTCTGTGACGCCTTTGTCTGGTCGTTGAACACAAATGAAGTACGCGAAGTTGCAGCTATGGCGAACTTTAATCTAAACAAAACCAAAAGTCTAAACGGTGCCCTAAGGGCTGTATATATGGAGGAAGAGGGGGGGGGGATTTCATGGCCCTTGGTGGATGGGTCCGAAATCAACCCTATCTCTTGTTTCCCCACACATACAGACTCTAAAAATAGCCTATACTTATGTATTTTGAAATTACATGGGCCTGGCCCAATAATAAGGTGAAGCAGCACCTAGAATAGCCTCGGAACGAAATTTATGAAGTGGCATCTTGTATATTTCGTCCAAGGCTTCATGCACCCATTATGGTGGCTTCAAAGTTCTGAAATCATCACTTGTAACTCCATTCTTGTTCCCCTTGCGCATGCCATCATCTCCATGCTTGTTCTTGCTCCAATTTTCATCCTTCTCCAAGCTAGGCCCTTCATTTGTAAGCAAAACAAATGTATCCAATTTAGGCATCATCATATTCTCATGAACATTAGAATCATTACCTAGAAACGGAAGTACCTGATAATTTAATTGGCATGCGCGAGCTCTAGTAATTGGTCCAGTATATGTAGCAGTAGGGGCTGTGGGTGTAACAACGGTATTGATGTCCTCATCATCCTCCCCTTCTTGAAATGAAGTCGTCCTCGATGGAAGCTCATCTTCCTCACCCAAATAAGGCTTCAAATCTGCAATGTTAAAAGTGGGACTAACCCCAAAATGTGCAGGCATCTCAAGTTTATATGCATTATCATTTATTTTCTCCAACACCTTAAAAGGACCATCAACACCGGGCATTAGCTTTGATTTGCGCAAATCAGGAAATCTATCCTTACGCAAATGTAACAAAACAAGATCTCAAGGTGCAAACACAACATGTTTTCTACCCTTATCTCCAGCAGGTTTATATTTAGCATTCATACGCTCAATGTTTTCCTTAGTTAAGTCATGCATTTTTAAAATCAATTCAGCACATTGTTTAGAATCAAAATTAACCTTCTCCGAAGATGGAAGATGCAACAAATCAATAGGTGCACGAGGTAGGAAACCATACACAATCTCAAAAGGGCACATCTTAGTAGTAGAATGCAATGAATGATTATAAGCAAATTTAATATGAGGCAAGCATTCTTCCCACATTTTCTTATTATTCTTCAAAATAGCCCTAAGCATAGTAGACAATGTTCTATTGACTACTTCAGTTTGTCCATCAGTTTGGGGGTGACAAGTAGTACTAAAAAGCAGTTTAGTCCCCAACTTAGCCCATAAACATCTCCAAAAGTGGCTAAGAAATTTAGTATCACGATCTGAAACAATAGTATTTGGCACACCATGCAAGCGAATAATTTCATGAAAGAACAAATCAGCAACATTAACAACATCATCGCTTTTATGACATGGTATAAAGTGTGCCATTTTCGAGAATCTATCCATGACAACAAATATGCTATCCCTCCCCTTCTTTGTCCGAGGTAAAGCTAAAACAAAGTCCATAGATATATCCTCCCAAGGAACACTAGGTACAGGCAAAGGCATATATAAACCATGAGGACTGAGTCGTGACTTAGCTTTTTGACATGTAGTGCAGCGAGCAATAAAACGCTCAACATCCCGTCTCATCTTTGGCCAAAAGAAATGTGTAGCAAGTACGTCCTCCGTCTTCTTCACGCCAAAGTGTCCCATTAATCCTCCTCCATGCGCCTCCTGCAACAACAAAAGATGAACAGAGCTAGCTGGAATGCATAGCTTGTTAGCACGAAACACAAATCCATCATTAGCGACAAACTTGTTCCATGTTCTCCCTTCTTTACAATTATGCAATACATCTTTAAAATCAACATCATGCACATATTGATCTTTGATGGTCTCCAAACCAAATATCTTGAAGTCAAGTTGTGAAAGCATAGTATAGCGACGAGACAATGCATCAACAATAACATTTTCTTTACCCTTCTTGTGTTTAATGACATAAGGGAAAGTCTCAATGAATTCAACCCATTTAGCATGTCTACAATTCAGTTTAGCTTGACTTTTAATATGTTTCAAAGATTCATGATCAGAGTGTATAACAAATTCTTTGGGCCATAAATAATGTTGCCATGTTTCTGAAGTCCGAACAAGAGCATATAATTCTTTATCATAAGTAGAATAATTCAGACTAGGTCCACTCAATTTTTCAGAAAAGTATGCAACAGGTTTGCCATCTTGTAATAACACACCTCCTAATCCAATTCCACTAGCATCACATTCAAGCTCAAAAGTCTTATTAAAATCAGGAAGTTGGAGTAATGAGCATGTGTCAACTTATCTTTCAATACCGTGAAGGCTTCTTCTTGTGCGGTACCCCAAAGAAAAGGCACATCTTTCTTTGTAAGCTCATTGAGAGGTGCAACAATGGTGCTGAAATCTCTCACAAAACGCCTATAGAATCCAGCGAGGCCAAGAAAACTCCTCACTTGTGTGACCGTTTTGGGCTGCGGCCAACTCTCAATAGCTTCAATCTTGGTTTTATCAACTTCAATTCCCTGTGGAGTAACAACATAGCCAAGAAAAGATACTCGGTCGGTGCAAAAATTGCACTTCCCAAGGTTACCAAACAAACGTGCATCACGTAAAGCAATAAAAACAACACGTAAATGTTCCAAATGTTCCTCCAAAGATCCGCTATAAATCAGTATATCATCAAAATAGACTACCACAAATCGTCCAATGAAAGCACGTAAAACTTCGTTCATTAGTCTCATGAAAGTACTAGGCACATTAGTTAACCCAAAAGGCATGACTAACCACTCATATAATCCAAACTTAGTTTTAAATGCTGTTTTCCATTCACCCCCCAATTTCATACGAATTTGATGGTATCCATTACGCAAATCAACTTTGGAGAATATTGTAGAGCCACTCGATTCATCAAGCATATCATCTAGCCTAGGAATAGGATGACGATAACAAATAGTAATATTATTAATGCCTCTACAATCAACACACATACGCGATGTACCATCCTTTTTTGGCACTAGAATAATAGGAACAACACAAGAACTAAGGGATTCGCGTATATAACCTTTGTCGAGAAGCTCTTGTACTTGACGCATAATCTCCTTCATCTCCTCTGGATTGGTACGGTATGGTGCACGGTTTGGCAGTGAAGCACTGGGAATTAAGTCAATCTGATGCTCAATCCCTCGAATAGGCGGTAATCCCTTCCGCTGTCCACCACCCAATCCATCAATTTCCACCATGTGTCACCCGCTGTTCATTGTAATAATCATAGTTGAGATCGTTCACATCTTCGCTTGATCCAATCTGCATCTTATCTAGTTTGTTTTGGAAAGAGAGAGAGAAAAGTAAAAAAAAAGTCAGAGAAAAAAAAGAGAAAGAAAAAAAGTGTGAGAAAAAAAAGAGAAAAAAAATCGGATCTATCTAGACTCAATCTCGTAGTTGAATTCGGATTGGAATCTGTTTTGTGCACTGTTCAGTAAAACAGGCATAACTTCCTCATACGAAGTCCGTTTTGGCTCCGCAAGTACTCAAATGAAAGCTAGCGACGAGCCGCATCTAAATAGTTGCAGAAGCTAGTTCAATATTTAGCATATAAAAATTGGATTCTAAATAGGTCTTTTTGCCCTCCATTGTAGTCACAACTCTCAAAGTTTGGATAAAGCGAGTACCAGGGAGAGTCAAATGCACAACGTAGATGTATGTGGAGCAGGGAAGGCTTATAATATGGTAGCAAAAAGGGTCAGCAATAATCAATTCAGAGATGCAAAGTTGAATAAACACTCAACGACGGTACTGTGCTGGTCCTAGGCTAGACCGTGCTAGAGACGCGAGCCTAGAATCACGGCGCTACACGTAAACAAGGGAAAAGCACACTCTGGAATTTTTTTGTCGCTCTTTTTTTTGTGCGCTGCTCTTTTTTTTGCGCTGCTCTTTTTTTTTGCGAAAAATCACTATAATGGCGAGTGTCTCAAAACTCTTCCCAGGTCAAACTGACAGGATGGGCACAAAATTTTTGCGACCAAATTTTTTTGACTGCTCGGACCAAAATCTGGAAACAGCTCAAAAAAACTTCCTATAATGGCACCTGTCTCAAAACACTCAGAAACACCTAAAAATAGGATAGCCAGAATTTTTTTGACAAGTGCGTTTTCGGGAAATTTTGGGCCTAAACGGAGGGTGGTTTCCAGACTCTTTTTTTTGAAACCTACTCAGGCAAGGAAACACGAATTGGAAACTAGATGGATCTCGAAAACAAACCTAATATTAAAAGAACTCGGATTGGTGGTGGAAATATGGTGGTAGGATATGGCAGCGGTGGTGGTATATGATAACGGTGGTGGTATATGGATACGGATCGGTGGTGGTATATGGATACGGATCGGTGGTGGTATATGGATACGGATTTAGAGCGGTGGCGGATAAGCGGTGGTGGTAGATGGCAGGGGCAATGATGATGGTGTGGCGGCGGCGTGACAACTTATGACCAGAACTCGAAACTCTAAAAGACTAGACTCTAAGACCAGCAACTAGACACGACGATGCAACCGCAAATTCAACAACGCAAAAACAGAAAAGATTATGCAATGGCTCAGACTGGTCCGGATATGATGAACTAACCCTATTTTTGTGGCTTTTTCATGGACTATAGGTATGAAGAACATACTCGATCTAAACTACAGAAAACTGTAAAATCTCACCGAGCAACCTGGAGCTCTGATACCACTTGATAGAGGCAAAGGTGTCCCATCTTTCGATGAGATGATGGATATCGCTTTGGTGGAAGTCGACTTTGACGATCCGACTACGAACGTGCGAGGACGTCGCGCCTTAGAAATCGCTAAACCAACTCCAAGAGGTTATGACCATGCCGGAGCACGATCAACCTGACCACGAGGGTCTATTTCCTGTGGGCAAACGAAGAACAAGCAAGAAACTGAGATTGCAAATCTGGATATTGCGAATATAAGATGAAAGCTTTATTGATCAAGGTGGGGTTCTGTGACACCTTTGTCTGGTCGTTGAACACAAACGAAGTACGCGAAGTTGCAGCTATGGCGAACTTTAATCTAAACAAAACCCAAAGTCTAAATGGTGCCCTCAGGGTTGTATATATGGAGGAAGAGGGGGGGGGATTTCGTGGCCCTTGGTGGAGGGGTCCGAAATCAACCCTATCTATTGTTTCCCCACACATACGGACTCTAAAAATAGCCTATACTTATGTATTTCGAAATTACATGGGCCTGGCCCAATAATAAGGTGACGCAACACCTAGAATAGCCTTGGAACGAAATTTATGAAGCGGCATCTTGTATATTTCGTCCAAGGCTTCATGCACCCATTATGGTGGCTTCAAAGTCCTAAAATCATCACTTGTAACTCCGTTCTTGTTCCCCTTGCGCATGCCATCATCTCCATGCTTGTTCTTGCTCCAATGTTCATCCTTCTCCAAGCTAGGCCCTTCATTTGTAAGCAAAACAAATGTATCCAATTTAGGCAGCATCATATTCTCATGAACATTGGAATCATTACCAAGAAACGAAAGTACCTGATAATTTAATTGGCATGCACGAGCTCTAGTAATTGGTCCAGTATATGTAGCAGTAGGGGCTGTGGGTGTAACAATGGTATTGATGTCCTCATCAACATCACTCCCCTTTTTGTTGCTCGACTCTATAGAGTTACCATCAAGTGCCGAGGGTGGAACCTCATACATCACTCCTGATGAGATCTCTGTAGTGTAGCTATTCGGTCATGGTCAACGAGGGTGATTTCCTATTTCACCATTCTCGATACGGCTCTGTCATGCAACACCTCAAGTGTGAACCTCGAGGGTGGATCCTCTTACGTTCACCTTGATTATTACATCGAGTGGAATCCTCCGTGGGTGATTCCTCGAGTTTTCCCCTTGATGTTTGGACACACGGTTACAATTGACTTTACTTGAGACCTTGGTGAAAGTCGGGCGGGCCCGGAGAGCACCCGCAAGATAATGACGTGGCACGGCTGGGCATTCTGGGCCCTTGTCGTAAGTCCACGAGACGGGGCGACGGGGTCACTTTCGATCATGAGTCTATGCTCTTCTCCGCAAGCTAATAATACACTATGGTTTGGGTGTTTGTTTTGAGTTGGCCTTTGGCCTTTACGCACCAACCACCACGCAAGAATAGTTATGGGCCTCGACGTCGTGGTATCAGCCAAAGCTTTGTCAGACGTCCAGCTCAGCAGTGTGGCACGGCTCGGCCGGCACCATCCTGTAGTGGTGGAGCCTGGACCCTTCCTACGTGCAACGATCTGGAGTGCAACGGGCGATGGGCCTAGACCACAGAGTGCTTAGGAGGTAGACCGACGTGGACCTCTCTGCTGAGCCTAGGTAGGCCTGCGACGTGTTGATCTTCCGAGGCCGGGCACTGACCCAGAAAAGTGTGTCCGGCCAGAGTAATTGATGTCTACTACGCAACCTTCTTCTTGTAGACGTTGTTGGGCCTCCAAGTGCAGAGGTTTGTAGGACAGTAGCAAATTTCCCTCAAGTGGATGACCTAAGGTTTATCAATCCGTGGGAGGCGTAGGATGAATATGGTCTCTCTCAAACAACCCTGCAACCAAATAACAAAGAGTCTCTTGTGTCCCCAACACACCCAATACAATGGTAAATTGTATAGGTGCACTAGTTAGGCAAAGAGATGGTGATACAAGTGCAATATGGATGGTAGATATAGGTATTTGTAATCTGAAATTATAAAAACAGCAAGGTAACAAGCGATAAAAGTGAGCGTAAACGGTATTGCAATGCTAGGAAACAAGGCCTAGGGTTCATACTTTCACTAGTGCAAGTTCTCTCAACAATAATAACATAATTGGATCATATAACTATCCCTTAACATGCAACAAAGAGTCACTCCAAAGCCACTAATAGCGGAGAACAAACGAAGAGATTATGGTAGGGTACGAAACCACCTCAAAGTTATCCTTTCTACTCGATCTATTCAAGAGTCCATAGTAAAATAACACGAAGCTATTCTTTCCATTCAATATATCATAGAGTTCATACTAGAATAACACCTTAAGACACAAATCAACCAAAACCCTAATGTCACCTAGATACTCCATTGTCACCTCAAATATCCGTGGGCATGATTATATGATATGCATCACACAATCTCAGATTCATCTATTCAACCAACACAAAGTACTTCAAAGAGTGCCCCAAAGTTTCTACCGGAGAGTCAAGACAAAAACGTGTGCCAACCCCTATGCATAGATTCCCAAGGTCATGGAACCCGCAAGTTGATCACCAAAACATACATCAAGTGGATCACGTGAATATCCCATTGTCACCACAGATAAGCACGACAAGACATACATCATCAAGTATTCTCAAATCCTTAAAGACTCAATCTGATAAGATAACTTCAAAGGGAAAACTCAATCCAGTACAAGAGTGTAGAGGGGGAGAAACATCATAAGTTCCAACTATAATAGCAAAGCTCACGATACATCAAGATTGTATCACCTCAAGAACACGAGAGAGAGAGAGAGATCAAACACATAGCTACTCGTACATACCCTCAGCCCCGAGGGTGTACTACTCCCTCCTCGTCATGGAGAGCGCCGGGATGATGAAGATGGCCACCGGTGACGGGTTCCCCCTCCGATAGGGTGCCGGAAAGGGCTCCCGAGAGGTTTTTGGTGGCTATAGAGGCTTGCGGCAGCGGAACTCCCGATCTATTCTGCTCTCCGAAGGTTTTAGGGTATATGGACTTATATAGGCGAAAGAAGTCAGTCAGGGGAGCTACGAGGGGCCCACGAGGGTGGAGGGCACGCCCCCTGCCTCGTGGCCTCCTTGAAGCTTCCCTGACTTCAGCTCCACGTCTCGTGGATCACGTTCGTTCCAAAAATCATGCTCCTAAAGGTTTCATTCCATTTGGACTCCGTTTGATATTCCTTTTCTTCGAAATACTGAAATAGGCAAGAAGACATCAATATTGGTTGGGCCTCCGGTTAGTAGGTTAGTCCCAAAATGATATAAAAGTGTAAAGTAAAGCCCATAAACATCCAAACGGGTAATATAATAGCATGGAACAATAAAAAATTATAGATACGTTGGAGACGTATCAAGCATCCCCAAGCTTAATTCCTGCTTGTCCGCGAGTAGGTAAATGATGAAAACAGAATTTTTGATGTGGAATGATACCTAGCGTAATTCTCAATGTAATTTTGTTTATTGTGGCATGAATGTTCAGATCCAAATGATTCAAAATAAAAGTTCATATTGACATAAGAAATAGTAATACTTCAAGCATACTAATCAAAGCAATCATGTCTTCTCAAAATAACATGGCTAAAGAAAGTTCATCCCTACAAAATCATATAGTTAGGTCATGCTTCATTTTCATCACACAAAAATGCTCCCATCTTGCACACCCACGATGACAAGCCAAGCAATTGTTTCATACCTAAATAATCTCAAACCTTTTCAACTTTCACGCAATACATGAGCGTGAGCCATGGATATAGCACTATGGGTGGAATAGAATATGATGATGGATATTGTGTGGAGAAGACAAAAAAGGAGAAAGTATCTTATTGATGAGGATAATCAATAGGCTATGGAGATGCCCATCAAGTGATGTAACCATGAGGAGTAGGGATTGCCATGCAACGGATGCACTAGAGCTATAAATGTATGAATCTCAACAAAAGAAACTAGTGGGTGTGCATCCAACTTGCTTGCTCACGAAGACCTAGGGCATTTTGAGGAAGCCCATCGTAGGAATATACAAGCCAAGTTCTATAATGGAAAATTCCCACTAGTGTATAAAAGTGACAACATATGAGACTCTCTATATGAAGAACATGGTGCTACTTTGAAGCACAAGTGTGGAAAAGGATAATAACATTGCCCCCTTTTCTATTTTCTCTTTTTTGGGCCTTTTTTTATTTGGACTTTTTTTATTTGGGGATAATGCTCTAATAATGATGATCGTCACACTTCTATTTATTTACAACTCAAATTACAACTCAATACTAGAACAAGATATAACTCTATATGAATGCCTCCGACGGTGACCGGAATGGGCAATGAATCAAGAGTGACATGTATGAAAAATTATGCATGGTGGCTTTGCCACAAATATGATGTCAACTACATGATCATGCAAGGAAATATGACAATAATGATGTGTGTCCTGATGATGAACGGAACGGTGGAAAGTTGCATGGCAAATATCTCGGTATGGCTATGGAAATGCCATAATAGGTAGGTATGGTGGCTGTTTTGAGGAAGATATAAGGAGGTTTATGTGTGATAGAGCGTATCATATCACGGGGTTTGGATGCACCGGCGAAGTTTGCACCAACTCTCAAGGTGAGAAAGGGCAATGGACGGTACCGAAGAGGCTAGCAATGATGGAAGGGTGAGAGTGCGTATAATCCATGGACTCAACATTAGTCAAAAAAGAACTCACATACTTATTGCAAAAATCTACAATTCATCAAAAAACAAGCACTACACGCATGCTCCTAGGGGGATATATTGGTAGGAAAAGACCATCGCTCGTCCCCGACCGCCACTCATAAGGATGCACAATCTAAGAACACCTCATGTTTCAAATTTGTTACACAACTTTTACCATACGTGCATGCTACGGGACTTGCCAACTTCAACACAAGAATTCTTTAAATTCATAACCACCCAACTAGCATGACTCTAATATCACTACCTCCATATCTCAAAACAATTATCAAGTATCAAATTGATCATAGTATCCAATTCACTTCCTATGATAGTTTTTATTATACCCAACTTGGATGCCCATCATTCTAGGACCAATTTTATAACCATAGCAAATACCATGCTGTTCTAAGAGACTCTCAAAATAATATAAGTGAAGCATGAGAGACTAACAATTTCTACAAATTAAGCCACCGCCGTGCTCTAAAAGATATAAGTGAAGCACTAGAGCAAATGACAAACTACTCCGAAAGATATAAGTGAAGATCAATGAGTAGTCAAATAATTATTTAGCTATGTGAGGACTATCTAACATTTAATAATTTCAGATCTTGGTATTTTATTCAAACAGCAAGCAAAACAAAATAAAATGGCATTGCAAGGATAGCACAACTCATGTGAAGAAGCAAAAACTTAGGTTCAATCGATACTAACCGATAATTGTTGAAGAAGAAAGGTGGGATGCCTACCGGGGCATCCCCAAGCTTAGATGCTTGAGACTTCTTGAAATATTATCTTGGGGTGCCTTGGGCATCCCCAATATTGAGCTTTTGTGTCTCCTTAATTCCTTTTATATCTCGGTTTCCTAAATCTTGAAAGCTTCATCCACACCATACTCAACAAGAACTCGTGAGATAAGTTAGTATAAACCAATGCAAAAACCTTATCATTTTCTACTGTAACAAATCACTAAAATTATTATTCAACATTGAATACTAAATGTCTCTGCATATTTAATACTCCTATCCTCAAATAGAATCATTAAACAAGCAAACATATGCAAACAATGCAAACATAACAACAATCTACCAAGACAATATAGTTTGTAAAGAATGCAAGATTCATCATACTTCCCTAAATCCAAAAATTATGAGAAAAATACTACACTGTAGAAGATTTATCAGATCTCAATATGCTAAAATATTCAATATTATATCATTCTCTGACTTATCTAGGGAATTTTTGCAACAGTGGTAAACTTTCTGTTTTGAAACAACAACATGTATACTTGCAAAACAAGCATGGTAAAGGCTATCCTTGACATTTTTATTGAAAATATAGATGCAAAACATTATTATAAATAACAGAAATCAAATACTAACAAAAGAAATTTGACGCTACAAGTAAAACACAAATCATGTGGTGAATAAAAATATAGCTCCAAGTAAAGTTACCGATGAACGAAGACGAAAGAGGGGATGCCATCCGGGCATCCCCAAGATTAGGCTCTTGGTTGTCCTTGAATATTACCTTGGGGTGCCTTGGTCATCCCCAATCTTAGGCTCTTGCCACTCCTTATTCCATAGTCCATCGAATCTTTACCCAAAACTTGAAAACTTCACAACACAAAACTCAACACAAAACTCGTAAGCTCCGTTAGTATAAGAAAATAAAACCACCACTTAGGTACTGTTGTGAACTCATTCTAAATTCATATTGGTGTTAAAACTACTGTATTCCAACTTCTCTATGGTTCATACCCTCCGATACTACTCATAGATTCATCAAAATAAGCAAACAACACATAGAAAACAAAATCTGTCAAAAACAGAACAGTCTGTAGTAATCTATATCAAACATATACTTCTGGAACTCCAAAAATTCTAAAATAAATTGCTAGACCTGAGTAATTTGTCTATTAATCTTCTTCAAAAAGAATAAACCTAAAACCACTCTCCAGTAAAAAGTGGCAGCTAATCTTGTGAGCACAACAGTTTCTGTTTTTTACAGCAAGATCGCATAGACTTCACCCAAGTCTTCCCAAAGGTTCTACTTGGCACAAACACTAATTAAAACATGAAACCACATCTAACCAGAGTCTAGATGAATGATTTATTACTAAACAGGAACAAAAAGCAAGGAACAAAAATAAATTGGGTTGCCTCCCAATAAGCGCTAACGTTTAGCGCCCCTACCTAGGCATGATGATTTCAATGATGCTCACATAAAATATAAGAACTGAAACATAAAGAGAGCATCATGAAGAATATGACTGGTACATTTAAGTATAACCAAGTTCCTATACATAGGGATTTTGTGAGCAAACAACTTATGGGAACAATAATCAACTAGCATAGGAAGGCAAGACAAGCATAACTTCAAAACTTTAAGCACATACAGAGGAAACTTGATATTATTGCAATTCCTACAAGCATATGTTCCTCCCTCATAATAATTTTCAGTAGAATCATGAATGAATTCAACAATATAACCAACAAATAAAGCATTCTTTTCATGATCTACAAGCATAAAAAATTTACTACTCTCCACATAAGCAAAATTCTTCTTATTCAGAATAGTGGGAGTATCATAAGAGACTCGAATACTATAAATTGTTTCCACATTAAAGGAGTAATGTTCAGAAAAAGGGTAATCATAATCATAATCATAATCATGACAAGTTTTATAAATATAATCATCACTACTTTTTATAGCATAAGTTTCATCACAATAATCATCATAAGTAGCAACTTTGTTCTGATCATAATCGATTAAAACCTCTTCCAAGATAGTGGAATCATCACTAAATAAAGTCATGACCTCTCCAAATCCACTTTGATATTTATCACAATAAGATTAAACATCCTCCAAAATAGTGGGATTACTACTTCCTAAAGTTGACACTCTTCCAAACTCACTTTCATCAATATAATCATCATAGGTAAGAGGCATGATATCATCATAACAACTTTGCATATCAAAACTTGGGAGGCTAAAAATATCATCTTCATTAAACATAGCATCCCCAAGCTTGGGACAAACATTAATTTCAGCAAATATATTCTCAAATATTTCATCCTCATCAAGCATATCTTCCCCAAGCTTGGGCCTTTTCATATCATAAGCATAATCACTCTCATCATTAATAGTATGGATAGCACCAATAGTATAACAATTATCATCATCACAATGAGTAGTAGGAGCAACATCATTTGGGAGGGATACCTTTTTACCTTTGCTTCTCTGTTTTTTCTTTTTCTTCTTCACATTATGTGTGGGTTCAACCTTCTTCTCTGAGCTCCTTATTGATGAGATTGGTTGAATAGAAAGCTCCTCCTCGTTACCTGATTCATCATAAGAAATAATGGGAGGATATTGGGAATTCTCTTCCCTTTCATTAGTATTGTCTTCATGTTCTATTTGCTTTCTTTTCTTTACGTAATTGGCAATATAAGGATTTTCAATGCAATTCACCGCACAATACAAATACATTTTCTCTAGATCAAAATCAAGAAGTTTATAACGGGAAAATTCTGGAAGGTGCTTAATTAAACGTTTCCTTTCTTCATAACCCATAAGCAAACTAAGTTCATTATAATGTGCAAGGGAGATCAAATCATCACAATTTTTGGACACGATTCTATCATGAAACAATTTCCATCGGAGATGTAAATGACCACTTTCATTGCAAAGTTCACAAGTACGGCAAAGGAAATATAAATTTTCAGCACTCACGTTTAACCTTTCTTGCAACAAATTAGTTTCTAAATGCTTATGCCTCTTGCAATATCTATCTTCTCTATTTGGTGTGTGTATGCAAAGCCAATGCTCTCCACAAAAATCGACATGCTTATAAGAGATATTTTCATCATGACTAGAGCAATCATCATTAGTACTATGGATATTCAAGGAGTTCATACTAACAACATTGCAATCATGCTCATCATTCACAGATTTAGTACCAAACATTTTATAGACTTCTTCTTCTAGCACTTGAGCACATTTTTCCTTTCCATCATTCTCACGAAAGATATTAAGAAGATGAAGCTTATGAGGCAAACTCAATTCCATTTTTTTGTAGTTTTCTTTTATAAACAAAACTAGTGATAAAACAAGAAACAAAAAGATTCGATTGCAAGATCTCAAGATATACCTTCAAGCACTCACCTCCCCGGCAACGGTGCCAGAAAAGAGCTTGATGTCTACTACGCAACCTTCTTCTTGTAGACGTTGTTGGGACTCCAAGTGCACAGGTTTGTAGGACAGTAGCAAATTGCCCTCAAGTGGATGACCTAAGGTTTATAAATTTGTGGGAGGCGTAGGATGAAGATGGTCTCTCTCAACCAACCCTGCAACCAAATAACAAAGAGTCTCTTGTGTCCCCAACACACCCAATACAATGGTAAATTGTATAGGTGCACTAGTTCGGCGAAGAGATGGTGATACAAGTGCAATATGGATGGTAGATATAGGTATTTGTAATCTGAAATTATAAAAACAGCAAGGTAACAAGTGATAAAAGTGAGCGCAAACGGTATTGCAATGCTAGGAAACAGGGCCTAGGGTTCATACTTTCACTAGTGCAAGTTCTCTCAACAATAATAACATAATTGGATCATATAACTATCGCTCAACATGCAACAAAGAGTCACTCCAAAGCCACTAATAGCGGAGAACAAACAAAGAGATTATGGTAGGGTACGAAACCACCTCAAAGTTATCCTTTCTGCTCGATCAATTCAAGAGTACGTAGTAAAATAACACGAAGCTATTCTTTCCGTTCAATCTATCATAGAGTTCATACTAGAATAACACCTTAAGACACAAATCAACCAAAACCCTAATGTCACCTAGATACTCCATTGTCACCTCAAGTATCCATGGGCATGATTATATGATATGTATCACACAATCTCAGATTCATCTATTCAACCAACACAAAGTACTTCAAAGAGTGCCCCAAAGTTTCTACTGGAGAGTCAAGACGAAAACGTGTGCCAACCCCTATGCATAGATTCCCAAGGTCATGGAACCCGCAAGTTGATCACCAAAATATACATCAAGTGGATCACGTGAATATCCCATTGTCACCACAGATAAGCACGGCAAGACATACATCATCAAGTGTTCTCAAATCCTTAAAGACTCAATCCGATAAGATAACTTCAAAGGGAAAACTCAATCCATTACAAGAGAGTAGAGGGGGAGAAACATCATAAGATCCAACTATAATAGCAAAGCTCGCGATACATCAAGATCATATCACCTCAAGAACACGAGAGAGAGAGAGATCAAACACATAGCTACTAGTACATACCCTCAGCCCCGAGGGTGAACTACTCCATCCTCGTCATGGAGAGCGCCGGGATGATGAAGATGGCCATCGGTGACGGGTTCCCCCTCTGCTAGGGTGCCGGAAAGGGCTCCCGAGAGGTTTTTGGTGGCTATAGAGGCTTGCGGCAGCGGAACTCCCGATCTATTCTGTTCTCCAAAGGTTTTAGGGTATATGGACTTATATAGGCGAAAGAAGTCGGTCAGGGGAGCCACGAGGGGCCCACGAGGGTGGAGGGCACGCCCAGGGGGGGGGGGGGGTGGCCGTGCCCCCCTGCCTCGTGGCCTTCTCTAAGCTTCCCCGACTTCAGCTCCACGTCTCCTGGATCATGTTCATTCCAATAATCACGCTCCCGAAGGTTTCATTCTGTTTGATATTCCTTTTCTTCGAAATACCGAAATAGGCAAGAAAACAACAATATGGGGTGGGCCTCCGGTTAGTAGGTTAGTCCCAAAAATGATATAAAAGTGTAAAGTAAAGCCCATAAACATCCAAAATGGGTAATATAATAGTATGGAACAATCAAAAATTATAGATACGTTGGAGATGTATCAGTAATCAAGCGTGTTGGAAAATGTTGTGCACCCCTACAGGGAAGATTATCTATTAATAGCCGTGTCCACAGTAACGGACGTTCAGACTTATATCCTGATCTTATACAACTACAAATGGATACTTGAGATATGTGGCTCCGGGATTGCTTTCTCACAGGGAGTCGAGGAAGGATCTCTGGGCATTAATGTTACAACATGCTTGTTAAATATTAAACTACTATTCTTTACTCTTCTACATGCTGCAAGATGCTCGGAGCTGCTTGAAGATGCTAGTATTTGATAGGCTAGGTCTTCCCTCTATTCTGGCTTTCTGCAGTTCAATCCACAGATACAAACCTTCCATTTGATACCAATGCATACTTAGTATAGATATGATGCTTGTGAGTACTTTGGATGAGTACTCACAGTTGCTTTGCTACCCCTTTCCCCCCTTCTTTCTTCTTTCCAATTGATGCAACCAGATGGTGGATCCCTGGAGCTAGATGCCACCACCGACGGATACTACTACATGGAGGCCGCCAAAGACCAGGAGTAGTTAGGAGGTCCCAGGCAGGAGGCATTGCCTCTTCGATCGTGTTGCTTTGGTGCTAGCCTTCTTAAGGCATCCTTGTTTAACTTATGTCTGTACTAAGATATTGTTGCTTCCGCTGACTCTTGTGTACCGAGCTTGTATTCGAGCCCTCGAGGCCCCTGGCTTGTAATATAAAGCTTGTATCTTTTATTTGTGTCTAGAGTTGTGTTGTGATATCTTCCCGTGAGTCCCTGATATTGATCATACACATTTGCGTGTATGATTAGTGTACAATTGAATCGTGGGCGTCACAAGTTGGTATCAGAGCCGACTGCCTGTAGGATCCCCCTTTCCAACTCCTTGGCCGAAGTTGAGTCTAGTCTTTGAAAAACTGATTTACTAACATGGTTGTGTGGCTTACTAGCCCCACGTCGCCATTGGGTGGTATTAGGATCTTTTACTCCTCGACCTTTACTCTGGGACTCTGAACTCTCTTCTATTCGGGTTAAATGCTTTTGTTAACTCTAAATCTAGGATCTCGTAAATACTTCTCCCGGAGAGTGCCTCGCTCCAGATGCTTACTTGGTGCACCAGAAGATTCTGAAGATACTCTCCGATGTTTTACCGAGTCCCTTGTACCCTTCGCAGTTGAGATCCCTACAACCGATAAATCTTTAGGTGTAACTACCTACATTTTCGTTCATACAGTCATTCCTTGTTGATCTTGTTATTACAAGATATCCTGGTTTTCTCCTTATTTGTTCCGAGAATACCGTGTGCCTACTGCCTTGCAGTTCCTTGCCGCATGAATACCCCTACGGATAATTACTCGTTCTTATCGAGTATCCGTTCATCCCTAGCTATCCTTATGCTTCATATGATACTTTGTGATACAATCCGAGCTTTTGATGACCTTTGTCACCTATTGCTCTAGAAGGTCTTACCTGCCGAGGGAGTCCTGGATAAGGGGGTATCCGGACAGCCGGACTATATACTTTGGCCGGACTGTTGGACTATGAAGATACAAGATAGAAGACTTCGTCCCGTGTCTGGATGGGACTCTCCTTGGCGTGGAAGGCAAGCTTGGCGATTCGGATGTAGATCTCCTCCTCTGTAAACCGACTCTGTGTAACCCTAGCCCCCTCCGGTGTCTATATAAACCGGAGGGTTTAGTTCGTAGGACACAACAATAATTATACCATAGGCTAGCTTCTAGGGTTTAGCCTCTCTGATCTCGTGGTAGATCAACTCTTGTAATACTCATATCATCAAGATCAAACAAGCAGGAAGTAGGGTATTACCTCCATCCAGAGGGCCCGAACCTGGGTAAACATCATGTCCCCAGCCTGCTGTTACCATTAGCCTTAGACGCACAGTTTGGGACCCCCTACCCGAGATCCGCCGGTTTTGACACCGACATTGGTGCTTTCATTGAGAGTTCCTCTGTGTCGTCGCTGTAAGGCTCGATGGCTTCTCCAACCTTCAACAACTCCGTCCTGGGTGAGACTTTTCTCCCCGGACAGATCTTCGTGTTCGGCGGCTTCGCACTACGGGCCAACTCGCTTGGCCATCTGGAGCAGATCGATAGCTACGCCCCTGGCCATCAGGTCAGGTTCGGAAACCTAAACTACACTGCCGACATCTGCGGAGACTTGATCTTCGATGGATTAGGGCCCATGTCAGGAGCAACGAACAATCACGACGTGCATGACCTAGATCTGCAGTCGGACAATATTTGGAACATCGTACCTGCCACATCTCCGGACTTTGTTCTAGAGCAGGTCGTGCCTTCCGAGGACGGTTGGATGAACCCCGCCCCAAAGGCCGCACACTCATCGGAGTTGGAGCCGAACACAGACTCCTCTCCTTAGGAAAACTGTACCTGCAAACCCCCAGACTCATCTCCGATAGTATGTTCCGGGCCGCGCGTAGCCGTGCCCATCAAATCTAACTGGGCTCCAGTCATGGAGTTCACCGCCGCGGATATCTTTCAGCACTCACCCTTCGGAGATGTGCTGAATTCATTAAGGTCTCTCTCTTTGTCGGGAGACTCCTGGCCGAACTATGTGCGACTCAAGTGGGAAGCTGGCGACGAAGAAATTCGTTACCCACCCACCACCCACTTAATAGCCATGGTCGATGACTTGACCGACGTGCTTAACTTCGACTCCGAAGACATCGATGGTATAGACGACGATGCGGGAGAAGAATAGGAACCACCGCCCACAGGGCGCTGGACTGCTACCTCTTCATATGATATATATATGGTGGATACTCCCAAAGAAACCAATGGTGATGAGGCAATGGGAGATAACCCCTCAGGGAAGAAAGCAAAACATGGGCGTCATCGACGCCGCTCCAAGCCTCGCCACAACAATACCGGCACTGGAGAAGAAAATCCAGATGGTGCCGAAGAGGAATACGATCCTGATCAACCCACCTTTGAGCAAGCCGAACAGGAACACGGGAAGGCTAGCCCAGACGAACAGGCGACGGACGGATACTTGGAGGACGATAACTATATGCCTCCCTTCGAAGATGAGGTGAGCCTCGGTGACGACAAATTCGGCGTACCAGAGGATCCCATAGAGCAGGAGCGCTTCAAGCGCAAGCTTATAGCCACTGCAAGAAGCCTGAAAAAGAAGCAGCAGCAGCTCCAAGCTGACCAAGATCTGCTCGCAGACAGATGGACCGAAGTCCTGGCGGCCGAGGAATACAGACTCGAACCCCCGAGCAGGGGATACCCAAAGCACAAACCACTAGAAGAAGAGGCTGAAGAGCCTGAACTTCTAGCACAAGATGAGGCTGACCGACCACCACGTGGCCAGGATAAAAAGGCATATACGGCCGGACACCAGCCCACACCCCCACGCCGGTTCACTACGGCCAGGGGCAATACGCAGGACCTGCAAGACATATTGGAAGACAACGCAGGACAACCAAGATCGATCTACGGATCACAAGGGCACGCCACAGCCCATGACGTCGATCGTCACGCCGAATACAATACTGATAAATCCGGCCAGACCGGATATTACCGACCACACCCAATCGGACTACGCCGCGATATAGCCCGGCACAGAGGTGCCACACACCCCCTCTGCTTCACTGATGAAGTAATGGAACATGAATTCCCATAAGGGTTTAAAACCGTCAACATCGAGTCATACGATGGCACAACAGACCCCGCGGTGTGGATTGAGGATTTTCTTCTCCACATTCACATGGCCCAGGGTGATGACCTACATGCCATCAAGTATCTCCCACTCAAGCTTAAAGGGCCAGCCAGACACTGGCTGAATAGCCTGCCAGCAAACTCCATTGGCAGTTGGGAAAATCTTGAGGACGCTTTCCTTGATAACTTCCAGGGCACTTACGTGCGACCACCGGATGCTGATGACTTAAGTCACATTACCCAACAGCCCGGAGAGTCAGCCAGGAAATTCTGGACCTGGTTCCTAACTAAAAAGAACCAAATTGTCGACTGTCCGGACGCTGAGGCCCTGGCGGCCTTTAAGCACAATATCCGTGACGAGTGGCTTGCCCGACACCTCGGCCAAGAAAAACCGAAGACCATGGCGGCCCTCACGACACTAATGACCCGCTTTTGCGCGGGTGAGGACAGTTGGCTGGCTTGCAGTAACACCGCACCAGGAAACCATGGCACTTCAGATATCCATGACAGTAACGGAAAGCCACGGCGCAACAGACACAAGCGTCGAAACAATGGCGACAATACGAAGGATACGACAGTCAATGCCGGATTCAGTAACTCCAAATCCGGTCAGCAGAAGAAGCCGTTCAAGAGAAACAACCCGGGATCGTCCAGTTTGGACCGCATACTCGACCGCTCATGCCAGATTCACGGCACCCCCGATAAACCAGCCAATCACACTAACAGAGATTGCTGGGTGTTCAAATAGGCCGGCAAGATAAATGTCGAGAAAAAGGACAAGGGGCTACACAACGATGATGACGAGGAGCCCCGGCGTCCGAACACGGGAGGACAGAAGAAATTTCCTCCCCAGGTAAAAACGTGAACATGATCTATGCCATTCACATCCCCAAACGGGAGCGAAAGCATGCACTTAGGGACGTCTATGCGATGGAGCCCGTCGCCCCAAAACTCAACCCCTAGTCATCCTACCCGATCACCTTTGATCGTAGGGACCATCCCACCAGCATCCGTCACGGCGGCTCAGCCGCATTGGTCCTTGACCCAATCATCGACGGATTCCACCTCACGTGAGTCCTCATGGACGGTGGCAGCAGCCTGAACCTGCTTTATCAGGACATAGTGCGCAAAATGGGCATCGATCCGTCACAGATCAAACCCACCAAAACCACCTTCAAAGGTGTAATTCCAGGGGTAGAGGCCTGCTGCACGGGCTCAATAACACTGGAAGTGGTCTTCGGTTCTCCGGATAACTTCCGAAGCAAGGAGTTAATCTTCGATATCGTCCCTTTCCGTAGTGGCTACCATGCACTACTTGGACGAACTGCGTTCGCTCGTTTCAATGCGGTACCACACTATGCATACCTCAAGCTCAAGATGCTAGGACATCGCGGGGTCATAACAGTCAATGGAAATACAGACCGCTCCTTCCGTACGGAAGAACACACTGTGGCCCTCGTGGCAGAAGTACAAAGCAGCCTCCTCCGACAAACAGCCAATTCAGCAACGACATCCCTGAACACCATCAAGCGAGTCTGGAGTACCCCGCAATAGAACCGTTAGGCATGCCAGGAGCTTGATTAGCAACCCGGCCTCCACCCCAGCCCCATTCAAGCGGCGTTCTTGCCACGCGTACACAACTACGCGCTCAAAATACCATGGGCATAGGTGGAGGCGAGACGACAATGCGGCCAGAGTGCGGTTCAGCCTCCATGAGGCCTGCATACTATTTTTTATTTTTCAGAACCCCACTGTCGGGCAGCCCCTTCAGAGACATCGGATAACCGGACTCATCACAGAAGGTACATCAAGGAGGCAAGGGGCATTGCACACAAGGGAATACTCAGGTGGTCTTCTTCAATGATTGTTATACCTGTCCTTACATACCCGCATATAGCCTGCCCTTGGATAGGACATGACAAATAGTCCTATTTCTTTCTGCTTAATGCATTAATTGTACACCTACACCTTGTCGTATTGTCTAACTAAATTGGAAGTAGTACATAGCGTTAGCTTCTTATTACTATCTTCATATTTTCTGTTGAATATTTATTCAATATTTCATCCGTACATTGTGGTATGCTCAATTTGCCAGGGGCTTCCTTTTGCACCCCATAAGATGGCAAGAAAAGTCCGAACACTTTCAATAATGCGGCACCCCGAACTTATAGCATTATATGCACCAGCTCCGAATCATGTCTTGGGTCAATAGTTGGGTTAGCCCGGCTCCCTTGTTTTGGTACCTTACGTTTTGTTATATCGGCTACAGTAGCGCAGGGAGAACTACTGCGATTGTGTCCGGGTTCTTCTGGACGAGCACCTCAGTAGAGAAAGCCAAAAACTGACCGTCATGATGTGGCGAGAGCTGGTCGCTGTTCGCGAGGTACTAAAATCCCTAAAGATTTTTTCCGCTTAAGGCGAGGAATCAGCCTTGCCCGATTTAGGCATGTATAACGCCCCAGTTCGGCTTTCCAAATACTAGGGGCTTCGCCGAAATTTAAAATTATAGACTTCTATGGCCAAGTGAGAGTTATAAAGCCGAATAGTCCGATTGCCTCGTTCACTGCGCTAAACACCTCCTTAAAGGACCAATAAATTGGAAAAAAGAGTGTTTAAGTTTTCCACAAACACCCCAGTACTAGTTACAAGGGGGCGGAAGCCGACGACTGGCCTACTTTCAGATTTTGATAAACGGCCGCAGAGAAGGTAATATGTTAAATCAAACAAAGTGTTGTATAGCGCAATCAAACTCGTTCTCATATTACAGAGACGACATGAGTACATTTACTCGAAAATAATGTTCTTAGGACATTCATTCGCCACAAGCCGAGCGCCTTTCATAACACCATTATAATACATTTCGGGGTAACGATGCTCCTTTCCCTTCGGGGGTCCATCCTTCACGAGCTTCTCCGCATCCAGTTTGGCCCAATGCATCTTCGCGCGGGCAAAGGCCCGTCGGGCACCCTCAATACATACGGATTGCTTGATAACTTCTAGCCGTGGACAAGCCTGCACTATCCGCTTCACCAGGTCAAAGTAGCTGCCGGGCAGGGGCTCGCTAGGCCACATACGGACTATGAGGTCCTTCATGGCCTGTTCGGCCGCATTATGGAGTTCGACTGAGGGAGTCCTGGATTAGGGGGTGTCCGGATGGCCGGACTATGACCTTTGGCCGGACTCCCGGACTATGAAGATACAAGATTGAAGACTTCGTCCCGTGTCCGGATGGGACTTTCCTTGGCGTGGAAGGCAAGCTTGGCGATACGATATGAAGATCCCCTCCCATTGTAACCGACTCTGTGTAACCCTAGCCCTCTCCGGTGTCTATATAAACCGGAGAGTTTTAGTCTGTAGGACGAACAACAATCATACCATAGGCTAGCTTCTAGGGTTTAGCCTCTCTGATCTCGTGGTAGATCAACTCTTGTACTACCCATATCATCAATATTAATCAAGCAGGAGTAGGCTTTTACCTCCACCGAGAGGGCCCGAACCTGGGTAAAAACATCGTGTCCCTTGTTTCCTGTTACCATCCGCCTAGACGCACAGTTCGGGACCCCCTACCCGAGATCCACCGGTTTTGACACCGACATTGGTGCTTTCATTGAGAGTTCCTCTGTGTCGTCACCTTTAGGCCCGATGGCTTCTTCGATCGTCAACCACGACGCGGTCCAGGGTGAGACTTTTCTCCCCGGATAGATCTTCATATTCGGCGGCTTCGCACTGCGGGCCAACTCGCTTGGCCATCTGGAGCAGATCGAAAGCTACGCCCCTGGCCATCAGGTCAGGTTTAGAAGCTTAAACTACACGGCCGACATCCGCGGGGACTTGATCTTCGACGGATTCGAGCCACGGCCGAGTGTGCCGCACTGTCCCGATGGGCATGATCTAACTCTGCCGCCGGATAGCGCCCAGAGTGCCGCTCAGGTGTCCGCTCCGACCATTAGCTCAGAGCCGACTGCGCTAGTCGGGGATGGACGGTTGGACACCGCCCCATGAGCCGCAATCCCTACGGCGATAGAGCCGAATACCAGCCTAGTCCTTGGCAAGGCCCGTGACTCCAAGGTGCCGGACTCTGCTCCGGACTCCGAATCTTCTGCACCCCTTCCGATCGAACCCGATTGGGCTCCGATCATGGAGTTCACCGCCACGGATGTCTTTCAGCACTCGCCCTTTGGCGATATCCTGAACTCCCTAAAGTCTCTCTCTTTCTCAGGAGAGCCCTGGCCGGACTATGGTCAGTAGGGTTGGGATGCGGACGATGAAGAAATTCGAAACCCACCCACCACCCACTTTGTAGCCACTATCGACGATCTAACCGACATGCTCGACTTCGACTCCAAAGACATTGACGGTATGGACGCCGATGAAGGAGACGACCAAGAACCAGCACCTATAGGGCACTGGAAGGCCACCTCGTCATATGACATATACATGGTGGACACCCCCAAAGCAGGGGATGGCGACGAAAAAGCGAAGGACGAGCCCTCCAAGAAGCAACCCAAGCGCCGACGTCAGCGGCGCCGCTCTAAATCCCGCCAAAGCAAGAATGGCGAATCCGGCACCGGAGACGTCAACACCCCGGACAGTGCCGAAGACATCCCCCTCCAGCAGGATTCAGCGCAGGAGGACGAAGGAGCCAGCCCTTATGAGAGAGCGGCCGACAGAGAGGTCGAGGACGACAATCCGAAGACGAGGCAAGCCTCGACGACGACGAATTCGTCATGCCAGAGGATCCCGTCGAACAAGAGCGTTTCAAATGCAGGCTTATGGCCACGGCAAGCAGCCTCAAGAAAAAACAGTAGCAGCTTAGAGCTGACCAAGACCTGCTAGCCGACAGATGGACTGAAGTCCTGGCGGCCGAAGAGTATAAACTCGAACGCCCCTCCAAGATTTACCCAAATCGCAGGCTACTACCCCAACTAGAGGAGGAACCAACTAAACCTACATCACCAGCGTACAATGCGCCCGATCGGCCACCCCGTGGCCGCGACAGAGAGGCCCTTTGGCCCTCAATCCGAGCCGCACCCCGGCGCCGCTCTAAGAATACCAGAGCACGGGGAAACGCAACAGACCTGCGAGACATATTGCAGGATAAGGCAAGGCAAACAAGATCGATCTACGGATCGCACGGGCGTCCCACATCACGTGATGATAACCGTCACACTGGATATGATAAATACGGCCAGGCCGAATACAACAGACCAAGCTCATCCGAGCTGCGTCGCGATATAGCCCAGTACAGGGGCGCCGCACACCCACTATGCTTCACAGACGAAGTAATGGATCATCAAATCCCCGAGGGTTTTAAACCCGTAAACATCGAATCATACGATGGCACAACTGATCCCGCGGTATGGATCGAGGATTATCTCCTTCATATCCACATGGCCCGTGGTGATGATCTACACGCCATCAAATACCTCCCGCTCAAGCTTAAAGGACCAGCTCGACATTGGCTTAACCGCCTGCCAGCAGAGTCAATTAGTTGCTAGGAGGACCTGGAATCCGCATTCCTTGACAACTTCCAGGGCACTTATGTGCGACCACCAGAAGCCGATGACCTAAGCCACATAATCCAGCAGCCAGAGGAATCGGCCAGGCAATTCTGGACACGGTTCCTAACCAAGAAAAATCAAATAGTCGACTGTCCAGACGCCGAGGCCCTTGCAGCCTTCAGGCACAACATCCGAGACGAATGGCTTGCCCGGCACCTAGGACAGGAAAAGCCAAAGTCTATGGCAACCCTCACGACACTCATGACCCGCTTCTGCACGGGCAAAGACAGCTGGCTAGCTCGTAGCAATATCATAACCAAGAGCCCTGGCAATTCGGATACCAAGGACAACAATGGCAGGTCACGTCGCAACAAGCACAAGCGCCGCATTAACGGTGACAATACTGAGGATACGGCAGTCAATGCCGGATTTAGAGGCTCTAAACCCGGTCAGCGGAAGAAGCCATTCAAAAGAAACCCTCCGGGCCCATCCAGCTTAGACCGGATACTCGATCGCTCGTGCCAGATACACGGCACCCCCGAACAACCAGCCAACCACACCAACAGGGATTGTTGGGTGTTCAAGCAGGCAGGCAAGTTAAGTGCCGAAACCAGAGACAAGGGGCTGCGTAGCGATGACGAGGAGGAGCCCCGGCCGCCGAACAATAGAGGACAGAAGGGATTCCCCCCGCAAGTGCGGACGGTGAACATGATATACGCAACCCACATCCCCAAAAGGGAGCGGAAGCGTGCTCTCAAGGACGTCTATGCGTTGGAGCCAGTCGCCCCAAAGTTCAACCCATGGTCCTCCTGCCCGATCACTTTTGATCGAAGGGACCACCCCACTAGCATCCGTCACGGCAGATTCGCCGCATTGGTCCTAGACCCAATCATTGACGGATTTCACCTCACCAGAGTCCTCATGGACGGCGGCGGCAGCCTGAACCTGCTTTATTAGGATACAATGTGAAAAATGGGTATAGATCCCTCAAGGATTAAACCCACAAATACAACCTTTAAAGGCGTCATACCAGGTGTAGAGGCCAGCTGTACAGGCTCGGTTACACTCGAAGTGGTCTTCGGATCCCCGGATAATTTCCGAAGTGAAGAGTTAATCTTCGACATAGTCCCATTCCGCAGTGGCTATCACGCCCTGCTCGGACGAACCGCATTTGCAAAATTCAATGCGGTGCCGCACTATGCATATCTCAAGCTCAAGATGCCAGGCCCTCGCGGAGTGATCACGGTAAATGGAAACACCGAACACTCTCTCCGAACGGAGGAGCACACGGCGGCCCTGGCGGCGGAAGTACAGAGCAGCCTCTCAAGGCAACTCCCCAATCCGGGTGTTAAGCGTCCGGACAACGTCAAGCGCGCACGAAGCAACCTACAACAAAGCCGACTGGCGCGTTCCGAGCAAGCATAGCAGTGCGGCACCAACCCCAGCCCCCGCCAGACGGTGATAAAGAATGCGGCTCAACCGCACTTAAGGGCTCCCTATTCTGCCGTTTCTTTTTTATATACTTTCATGACTCAATTAGTCGGAGGGCCTGTCCGGCAATACACTCGCCGAACACACGATGCAACAACTAGGGCAAGAACAAGCCGTGTCGAATGTCCAGGTGGTCTCTATAACGAGTTAAATACCTGTTTTTACTTAAAGTCCCCCAGCTTGCCCCTGGAGGGGGACATGTCAAATAATCCCACCTCTTGCTTATCGCACTATTTGTATCATTCTGCTTTCATAGCAGCCCTTTTTAATAAACAAGACATAGCTCTTATCTATTATTGTATTCATCTATTTTTATACATATATGTTCAGTCATGACATTATGCAACCGTACACTTTGGTACGGCCAATACACCAGGGGCTTAAGCACCCCATAACATGGTGTGAGAAGACCGAACACTCTTCTGAGTGCGGCACCCCGAACTTATAGCACTATATGCATCGGCTCCAAATCATGTCTTGGGTCAATAGTTGGGTTTGCCCGGCTCCCATGTTTTGGTACCTTACGTTCCGCAATGTTGGCTAAGGTAGCGCTGGGAGAACTACTGTGATTGTGCCCCAGTTGAGCTGGGTTAACACCTCAGTAGAGAAAGCTAAAACTGACCGTCATGATAGTACGAGAGACCAATCGCTGTTCGCGAGGTTTTTCGAGTCCTTAAAGACTTATGCCGCTTAGAGCGAGGAGCCGGATTTATCTGGCCTAGGCGTGGATAGCGCCCCGAACTCGGTCTTCCAAATACTAGGGGCTAGTTCTATGGCTAAGTGAGAGTGATAAAGCATTATAAGTCCGATGGCCTAGTTCGTTGTGCTGAGCGCCTCCCTAGATGGACCCAAGAATGCGAACAAGAGCGCTCAGGTTTATCTCGAACACCCCAGCACTCGTGGCATGGGGGTAGAAGCCGACGACTTGCATCTCTCAGATTTGATAAACAGCCGCACAGAAGCTAATATTTTAAATTAACAAAGCGTTGCTTAACACATATGAACAAAGTTTTCAGCGTACAGGATAACAGATGCGAGTCTACTCAAAAATTACATCTTTGGAGCATTCACCCGCTATAAGGCGGGCACCCTTCAGGACGCCCTTATAATACATCTCGGGCATGCGATACTCCTTGCCCGGCGATGGCGCGTTCGTCAAAAGCTTCTCCGTGTCCAGCTTGCCCCAGTGCACTTTAGCACGGGCGAGGGCCCGACGGGCACCTTCAATATAGATGGAGCGCTTGATGACCTCAATCCACAGACACGCGTCCACCAGCCGCCGCACCAGACTGAAGTAGCTCCCAGGCATGGCTTCCCTAGGCCACAGCCGAACTATGAGGCCCTTCATGGCCTATTCGGCCACCTTGTGGAGCTTGACCAGTTGCTTCAGCTGGTCGCTCAGGGGCACCGGATGTTCAGCCTCAGCATACTGAGACCAGAACACCTTTTCTGTCAAGCTCCCCTGCTCGGCTCGGTAGAACGCGGCAGCATCAGAGACACTACAGGGCAGATCGGCGAACGCTCTTGGAGAGCTCCGGATTCGGGTAAGTAACAGATAATTTACTTTTATATTCTTGCTTTGCATAAAGAATGCCTTACCCGCCGCTATCTTCTTCATCGCCTCGATCTCCTGGAGGGCCTTCTAGGCTTCGGCCTTAGCGGTCTTGGCACTCTCAAGAGCCAAGGCAAGCTCGGACTCTCGAGTCTTCGAGTCACGCTCCAAACTCTCGTGTTTTTCCACGAGAGCCTGGAGCTCTTGCCGCACCTCCGCCACCCGCGCCTCCTGCTTCTCTCGCTCGGTGCGCTCCAAGGCCGCACTGTTTTCGGCCTTGGACACCGCTTCCTTCAGGGTCACCACCTCGGCCGTGGCCCCAACAACATTTACGTTGGTCCTATCATTATTTGCAACCAAGTATTTCTATATACATTCACATACGGTATTACATACCCTCCTTGTCCTCGAGCTGCTTCTTGGCACGGCCGAGCTCGTTCTCGGACCGCTCGAGGCTCTTCTTCAATATATTGACCTCCGCAGTCAGTGCGGCAGAGGTCAGCAGCGCAGCCTGCATTCCCATATTGACATATTTATGTTAGACTCCCGCGTATATCTTTTTAAGATCCTTAGCTCGGCTTTTCTTTCTGAACACCGAACTGAGCATCAGGGGCTACTGTCTATGCGGTAACATTTTCATATGTTTTGAACACATACCTCAAAGCCTGTTAACAGACTTGTGTAGGCTTCTGTTAGCCCGCTCTTGGCGGACTGAACCTTTTGAATCACCGCGCTCATAACAGTGCGGTGCTCCTCATCGATGGAGGCGCCGTTAAGCGCCTCCAACAAATCATCCGGTGCCTCCGGTTGGACGGAGGCCGCTGGCTTAGTAGGCGTGCCCTTCTGGCGAAGGCGCTGCCTACCGGTCTCGGGAACTGTTGATGGTTCCGGAGCAGTTTCCGGCCCAGAGCCGGACTTGGATCCCTCTGGAGCTTTACCCCCTTTGGGCCTGGAGTCCGGGAGGTCGCCTTGCGATACCTCTAGGACCACCTCCTGCTGGTTTAGTCCCTTTCGGGACTCCACCTCGGCATCGTCCGTAGGGAGAGGGGAGGAGGCCGTCGGAAGTGAAGCACTATTCACATCCGACGAATCCAAGGAGCCGCTCGTCGAATCATTGAGCTGAGCCTTGGGTGGACTGCATGATCCAATTCGGCGTCAGAAAATACCAAATAATAGAGGAGCACCATAAGTTATTCAGATATCTGGATGCTTATGATTTTGCCGGGGGCTTGACCCTGGATGGCCATTCCTCCCTGCCGTCTTCGGCATCGGAGGTGTAGTCCGACAGGAGGGTTCTCCCCTTCTTGGACCCTCCGGCCTCCCCAGTTGGGGTGGCCTTCCTTTTCTTTCCTCCCCCCGTTGGAGGGAGAGAGGCTTCTTCTTCTTCCTCCTCCTCGTCCTCAGAGGCGGAGGGTGCTTCGGAGTTGTCAGGCGATGAATCCGACACCACCAAGCGTTGGGAACTCTTTCGAGTCCACGTGGCCTTCTTCTTGGCCTTCTTCTCCGGCACCACGTGAGGTGCCGAAACCAGCAGCCCCGTCAATCGGGCGTCCGCTGGGTCTTCTGGTAAGGGCACCGGACAGATAACCTGCCCGGACTTCTTCAGCCAGTCCTGTCAAAGGTAGGGGAGTTTAGATCCCGCATAGAGTCAGACTATGAAAGAAAAGAGTCCCGTAAAGGGTAGAATAGCTTACCTCGTTGGCCTGACGCCGCGAGCTGAATCCGCGATCTTCGGTAGCGGATGCGGGGGCCTCGGCGCCCTTAAACAGCACCTTCCAGGCATCTTCGTACGTGGTGTCGAAGAGCCCGCTCAAGGTTTGGTGCTGTGCCGGATCAAACTCCAACAATTTGAAGGCCCGTTATTGGCATGGGAGGATCCGGCAGATAAGCATGACCTGGACTACGTTGACGAGTTTGAGGTTCTTGTTCACCAGCTTTTGGACGCAGGTTTGGAGTCCGGCCAGCTCTTCCGAATCTCCCCACGTTATGCCCGTCTCTTTCCAGGAGGTGAGCCGTGTGGGAAAGCCGGATCGGAATTCGGGGGCCGCGGCCCATTTGGGGTCGCGCGGCTCGGTGATGTAGTACCATCCCGATTGCCACCCTTTTATTGTCTCCACAAAGGAGCCCTCGAGCCATAGGACATTGGCCATCCGGCCCACCATGGCACTTCCGCACTCCGCTTGGCGGCCGCCCACTACTTTCGGCTTGACATTAAAAGTCTTCAGCCATAAGCCGAAGTGGGGCTGGATGCAGAGGAAAGCCTCACACACGACGATAAACACCGAGATGTTGAGGATGAAGTTTGGGCCAGATCGTGGAAGTCCAGGCCATAGTAGAACATGAGCCCCCGGACGAACGGGTGAAGAGGAAAGCCCAGTCCGTGGAGGAAATGGGGGAGAAAAACAACCCTCTCATGGGGCCTGGGGGTGGGGATGAGTTGCCCCACATCTGGAAGCCGGTGCGCGATGTCGTCAGACAAGTATCCGGCCTTCCTCAACTTTTTGATTTGCCCCTCCGAGACGGAGGAGGCCATCCATCTACCTCCCGCTCCGGACATGATTAGAGTAGGTTGAGGTGGGAAGTGCGGGCTTGGGCGTTGGAGCTTGAGCGCGCAGGGACGGATAAGCAAAGGAGGAAGAAGGCGTAAATGGAAAGGGTAGATCCTTATCCCCTTATATGGGCGGCCGAAACTACGAGCCTCCATCGGCCTAATAAAACTCGCTTATCTCCTAAGCGCCGCGGTTAATGGCACGGTTGGGTTACCCACGCCCATATTGATGAGAATCCCAGAATAAGGGGACACGATCTCTGCTTTGACAAGACGTGCCAAAGAAACCGCCTCGCTAAACGCGCTGAGGTGGAACAGTAAAACGACTCGAATAAAGGCTTGGCCGTGGCGTGATGTCACGCTGCGGAATACGTCAGCAGATTAGATTTGTGCATATATTATTCTCTCTACGGTGGTATGTGGAACTTATTTTTGCAGAGCCGGACACTATCCTTGTGTTCAAACATCTTCTATGAAGTATTCGGAGGAGGAACCCGCCTTGCAATGCCAAAGACAATTTGCGCGCCGAACTCGTTGTCATTGAAGCCTGGCTCAGGGGCTACTGAGGGAGTCCTGGATTAGGGGGTGTCCGGATGGCCGGACTATGACCTTTGGCCGGACTCCCGGACTATGAAGATACAAGATTGAAGACTTCGTCCCGTGTCCGGATGGGACTTTCCTTGGCGTGGAAGGCAAGCTTGGCGATACGATATGAAGATCTCCTCCCATTGTAACCGACTCTGTGTAACCCTAGCCCTCTCCAGTGTCTATATAAACCGGAGAGTTTTAGTACGTAGGACGAACAACAATCATACCATAGGCTAGCTTCTAGGGTTTAGCCTCTCTGATCTCGTGGTAGATCAACTCTTGTAGTACCCATATCATCAATATTAATCAAGCAGGAGTAGGGTTTTACCTCCACCGAGAGGGCCCGAACCTGGGTAAAAACATCGTGTCCCTTGTCTCCTGTTACCATCCGCCTAGACGCATAGTTCGGGACCCCCTACCCGAGATCCCCCGTTTTGACACCGACATCGACCAACTACTTCAGTTGGTCACTCAAAGGCATCGAGTGTTCGGCCCCAACATATAGGGACCAGAACAACTTCTTCGTAGAGCTCCCCTCCTCAGTGCGATAGAACTGCACGGCATCCGAAATGCTGCATGGCAGATCTGCGAATGCCCCTGGAGAGCTCCGGATTCGTGTAAGTAAAAGAAATGACTCCTCCACATGCTTGTTTTGCATAAAGAATGCCTTACCCCCCCGCTATCTTCTTGGCCACCTGGATTTCCTGGAGGGCCTTTTGGGCTTCAGCCTTGGCATCGGCCGCGCTCTGGAGGGCCTTCGCTAGCTCAGACGCTTGCGTCTTGTAGTCATGCTCCAGGGAGTCAAACTTTTTTCCAAGCTCCTAGAGCTCCTGCTGTACCTCTCCCACCCGAGCATCTTGCTTCTCTCGCTCGGTGCGCTTCGTATCTGCCTTGGCTTCGGCGACGGACAGAACTTCCTTTAGGGCCGCCACTTCGGTCGCGATCCCTATCAAAAGCCATGATGCTTTTTATTAGCATCACCGACTTTTTATCCTCTATAGGACATATGGACGGAGTTTCACTTACCTTTGTTCTCCTCGAGCTGATTCTTCACGAGGCCGAGCTCTTCTTCGGCCTGCCCCAGTTTGCACTTGAGTCCGGCAACCTCAGCCGTGTGTGCAGCAGCGGTCAGCAGCAGTGCCTGTTTGTTCATACAGACAAATATTATTAGCTTCCTGCGGTTTTTTTAGTTGACACTCCGTTTGGCTTTTCTTTCCAAACACCAACCAGAGTATTAGGGGCTACTGTCTATCAGGTGATATTTCCTCACACTTTTTTACCTCGAAGCATGTTAGTAGGCTGGTGCAGGCTTCGGTCAATCCTCTCTTGGCGAACCGAACCTTCTCAATCACCATACCCATAAGTGTATGGTGTTCATCCTCGATGGAAGCGCCTCGAAGCACTTCCAACAAATTATCCGATGCCTCCAGCTGGGCAGAGGTCATCAGCACGGCCAACTCGCCCTCCTTCGCGAGGGACTGCTTACTGAAATCCGGAACCTTGGTAGGCTCCGGCGCAGTAACCGGCTGGGAGCCAGACTTGCTGTGGCTCCCATCAGCATAATCCATGGGGTTCTCACCCCCCATGTGTCCGGCGCCCGAGATCTTGCCTTGGGGCGTCTCCGGGACCATCGCCTCCTGCTCTGGCACCCTCCGGGACAACACCTCAGTGTCATCCACAGGTTGTGGGGAGGTTGCCGTCGGGAGTGAATTCATCTCCGACTCGTTCAGAGACTCCTCCGAAGAGGACTCCTCGAGATCGGACCCGGCCGGACTGCATATACGTGTTCGGCGTTATTATAAACCATGAGGTCGAAGTCGCACGAAAAATATTATGGAAGGCGGATCCTTATGACCTCGCCCGGGGTTTGCCCCTGGGCAGCCACTCCTTGTCGCTGAAAGCGGTGGTAGTGGGGTAATCTAGAAATGACGCCTTTCCCTTCTTCGGTGTCCCGGCCTCCCCCGACGGGGCGGCCTTCCTTTTCTTCTCCTCCCTAGCACGGGGAGGAGGCATCTCTTCATGTTTTCCCCCGCCTTCGGGGGGGGGGGGATCTTCCTCGTCGTCTTCGGATAACGATTCTATCACGACCTTGCACCGGAGACCTTTTCTGGTCCCCGCGGCCGCCTTCTTGGACCCTTCGGCTCCCTCAGTTGAGGCGGCCTTCTTCTTCCTCTCCTCACCTTCATGGGAGGAGTGCGCCTCGTCGTCTTCTGGCGAGGCGTCTGGTGCGGCCTCGTGCCGGAGACCCTTCCGGGTCCCTGTGGCCTTCTTTTCGGCCTTTTCTCCGGCACCTTGTAAGGTGCCGGAACCAACATCTCCGCTAGGAGTGCGCCTACTGGGTCCTCAGGCAATGGATCCGGACAGTCAATCTGCTCCGCCGTCTCCACCCATTCCTGTTCGGTCAGCATGGTGACCTAAGAATCCTCCCACGAATGTGCTAGGAAGGAAACATCTTGCAATAACAAGAGGACTTACCGGACTGGCGAGGCGCTTTGCGCTGAGACCACGGTCCTCGGAAAGGGGAGAAGGAACTTCGCCGGTCTTGAACAACAGCTTCCAGATTTCTTTGTGCGTTGTGTCGAAGAGCTCTAGCAGCATTGGGTGTTCGGCCGGGTTGAACTCCCACATATCAAATGCCCGTCTTTGACACGGGAGAATCCGGCAAATGAGCATGACCTGGACCATGTTGATGAGTTTGATCTTCTTGTCCCTCATACTTCTGATGCAGGTCTCGAGTCCGGTCAGCTCTGTGGGTTCGCCCCAGGCCAGGCCCTTCTTCTCCCAAGAAGTGAGCCGCATGGGGATTTCTGATCTGAATTTGGGGGCCGCCACCCAGTTGGCATCGCGTGGCTTGGTGATGTAGAACCACCCTGATTGCCACCCCTTTACGGTCTCCATGAAGGAGCCGTCAATCCATGTGAGGTTGGGCATATTGCCGACCATGGCGCCTTCCCACTCCGCCTGTTGGCCGCACACGATCTTCGGCTTCACGTAGAAGATTTTCAACCACAGGCCGAAGTGGGGCTTGATGCAGAGGAAGGCCTCGCACACGACGATGAACGCCGAGATGTTGAGGACGAAATCGGGGCCGGATCGTGAAAATCTAGCCCGTAGTAGTACATGAGCACGCGGACAAGCGGGTGGAGTGGAAATCCTAGTCCGCGGACAAAATGAGGGAGAAATACTACTCTCTCCCGAGACTTTAGAGTAGGGGTAATCTGTCCCTCGGTTGGAAGCCTGTGTGCGATGCTCTCGGCCAGGTATCCGGCCTCCCGAAGCTTGGTAATGTCCTCCTCTGTGACAGAGGAGGCCATCCACTTGCCTCCCACTCCGGACATGCTGCAGTCCTACGGAGAAGGTGAGAACTTGGGTGCTGGAGCTCGAGGGTGCGGGAACCGTTGAGCAAAGGAGGAGGAAGGCGTGGGTGAAAACGGGAGATCTCTGCCCCTTTATAAAGGTGATGTAGAATGTGCGCCTCCCAACTCGCCTCTCAAAATCTCTTATTTTTCCAAGCACGTCGATTAATGGTGCTGGTTGGGTTACCCATACCCGTATTGATGGAGATCCCGTGATAAGGGGACCCGATCTTTGCTTTGACAAGACATGCCAAAGAAACCGCCTCGCGATGTGTGCGGAGGCATGTTGTAGAAAATGGTTCGAATAATTACCGAACCGTGGCGTGATGTCACACTATGGAGGGTTGTCAGCAGATCAGATTCGTGGGTTATTATTATCTCTACGGTGGTATATGGAATTTATCTTGCAGAGCCGGACACGGTCCTTGTGTTCGGAATTTATCTTGGAGTATTCGGAGATGGAACCCGCCTCGCAATGCCGAGGACAATCTATGTGCCGAGCTCATCGTCATTGAAGCATGGTTCAGGGGCTACTGAGGGAGTCCTGGATAAGGGGGTATCCGGACAGCCGGACTATATACTTTGGCCGGACTGTTGGACTATGAAGATACAAGATAGAAGACTTCGTCCCTTGTCCGGATGGGACTCTCATTGGCGTGGAAGGCAAGCTTGGCGATTCGGATGTAGATCTCCTCCTCTGTAAACCGACTCTGTGTAACCCTAGCCCCCTCCGGTGTCTATATAAACCGGAGGATTTAGTCCGTAGGACACAGCAACAATCATACCATAGGCTAGCTTCTAGGGTTTAGCCTCTCTGATCTCGTGGTAGATCAACTCTTGTAATACTCATATCATCAAGATCAATCAAGCAGGAAGTAGGGTATTACCTCCATCGAGAGGGACCGAACCTGGGTAAACTTCGTGTCCCCAGCCTCCTGTTACCATTAGCCTTAGACGCACAGTTCGGGACCCCCTACCCGAGATCCGCCGGTTTTGACATCGACACCTGCCTACACCCTGGTTAATTCCATATGCCTAGCAGTATCCATTGACGTCCTTTGTCATTATCATCTTGAGTCTTTCGATTTGATATGTTTGTGTCAGAATCATCAGTTGATCCTTACAAATTATCATTCCGGCTCAAACGTCTTCCTGAACATGAGCTGGTTCTCGGTCAATCAGATTGCCATCGGTTGTGCCCAAGTCTATTCAACTTATCCATTCTTGATCAGAGCGTTTGCTTCTGATCCCTTGATTTGGGAATCATAATTCCTTTGCATTTGAACTCTGAATTAGTCAGTTGCTTCTATAATCTAACCTCCTTGCATTCTTTCTTCTTCTGGTTGAGTACCCTTGCTCACATCAGATCCCTCATGGACCACCAGGTCCTTTGTGGATTTTATCTGACAACGTCCTTCATATTCAATAACCTTGTGAGCCTTTCCTTAGATACACAATGCCTTTGGTAAATTGTATTCCCCGCTCTCGTAAACCATACTCTGCTTCCGGGCTTGAGTTATTTACTCATGAAGTTTGTGGTATATGTTCCTAAGATGTTTCTATGGGTTGAATCCATGTCTTCCCTAAATCTATGTGAACTCAGAAACTTCTACGACTCATACTCTACTGGTGTTATGCCAGATAAAATCTCAACACTACGACTTCGTCGAAAATGAGAAGTGAATGAAAGGTTATGCATTGGAGAAGTGGGAGTCGACCTTGAAATTTGTGTTCATGCCCATGGACACGATGTAGATCCTATCATGGAAGCTTCTTGTTATAATAATAATCCTCTTGTGATAAGTTTGTCTTGTATCTATGTTTGCACCTTCACAATCATGGTTCCAACCATGATTGTTCTACTTTGATCTCATTTCTCGGACAAGTGGAAGTACTTGTCTTGTGTAGATCATTTCACCCGTCCAACCTCTATTTTGCTATACCCTTGAGTATTACCCTCTGGTATCTCGAGATTATCATGGAACTACATAACCTCTTATGAGTTCTTCGTCAACCATTATTTCTCGCCGATTCCATTTTTCCATGGGTTCTAAGTTGTTAGACACTCGAGAACACCAATAACTGATTCAAGTCTCCATTGTTTTGTTTAACCTTTCTTATAACCTAACATATCTAAGCAGTGATAATTCGCTGCTTATGTAAACACCTCGGTGTACAAACTCTGTCAGTCAGACCTTGTTACTATTGTTGATGACATTCCGGTAGCCACCGATGGACGAGAACTTTGCCTATTGGTCCGCCTCGTCTTAACGAGCAGGAAAATGGTTCTCTTCGTTCCTCGCCCTTGGTACCGATGTTGTTGCAGACATAACTGACAGGTTATTGTCTGACATGCCTTGCTATCGAGATCATGCAAGATGACATCACCCTTCCTATTTTTTCCACATGGTTGGCCCATAACCCATAGTTCCACAGGATCGAAACCTGACTCTGCTATACATCCTTGTTTTCAAAGTTATCCCTCGCGCTTGGCTTCACATGTAATTCACGGGCCACCTTCCTTGTGATCCGTTCTGGTATCAGATGCAATACCTATTCTTGATGCTTTGAACCCCTTTAACCCTCTGTTTCAGACATCGAACGATTGCCTACCCTGTTGAAGCTTCTTATTGCTCCTCCTTACCTTGCTCTCGATGACTTTCTTGAATTTTAACTCGATAGATGCCTCTATGCCACGTTCGTCGAGATAGCCACACATACATATCTTGTATTGAGGTTCATCCTTTCCGAGTCTTTCCCCTTACTCTACCCCTTAAATCTCGGGACGAGATTTCTTCTAGTGGAGGAGAATTGTGACGCCCAGATAAAGAAGCTATAGTAATTCCTTGCTAATGATGCCACATCATCATGATTACTGTTGTTAAACTCGTGTTGGTTCGAATCTAGTCCAAATTCAAATTTAAATTAGAGTCAAAGTTTAAAAGTTTTCTTATGTCAAAACTAAAATGTGCAAACTATGGCAAATTTCCCATAAGTAATTATGGTGGTGAACCAACTTTTTGGTAAAGTGTTTTAGTGCTCTAAAATTAAATAAATCTATATAAAGAATTAAAAAGGGAAACCCCTCCCCACCCTTGGGCCACCCGGCCCATCTGGCCACCAGCCAGGCCGGCCCACTCCCCACACCCCCTCCCTGGCCTATATGGCCCGGCTCCCCCCGACCTAAACCTAGCCCCCCAAAATATCTCCCCACTCACTCCTCCCACATTCCCCTCCCTCCCTCATCTCCTCCCCCCGTATGGATCGGGGCAGAGGAGCCAGATCGCGCGCCGCCCCGATGCCTGTCGCCTCCTCGACCCCGATGCGCTACCTTGCCACTCACCGGACTGCCCCACAGCCGCTCGGAACCCCCCTCGCCGGACCACCTCCCCGCCAAGCGCCTCCCCATCCTCGACCTTCTCCCCAACGATGCCCCAACGCCAACGCCGTTTGCCGTCGCCGCCACCTTGCCCTGTCGCCGTTCCGCCTCGTCGGACCTCCCTAGGCCTCGCCGCACCATTCCCCGGCACCGGGGGTGAGCTCACGTGCCCCGCTTCTCCCTGTCCCCCTCGCCCCGAAACGTTGTGGTCGTCGCCGCTCGCCCCTCACGCGTGTCACTGCGCCTACCTATGCCCGTGGCCGCGCCAGTTCTGCGCTCACCGCGCCCCTCTCCCCGTCGCTCGCGCCCTCTACTCGTCGCGCGCCTCGCTCGTCGTCCGCCTCGGTGCCACTCGCGACCGAGCCCGCCGCTCCTCCCCGGGTCGCCCCCCCCCTTGCTGCTTGTCGCGGCCCCGCTTCCCCTTGTAAGTGCATCTAGTGCCCCTTAGTGATTTTGGTGTATTGAAGACTTATAGGTTAAGGGACTGATGCGTTTGTGAGTGTACACAGGTCTATAAGTCTATGAGGAGTTTGATATTTACAGTGAAAGTCGACCCCTAAAAATGAAGTTCTTCATCTTAAGACTTTGGATTTCCGAAGACTCTCTGAAGACTTTGAAAGTGAAGAAATTGGTGTGACCTTGAAGACTTGGTAATCATTCGAGGAACATGAAGCGTGAAGACTCTTGTTTTTACTTTTTCATTTTATCTTTCTTGAGTCGTAGGAAACACCGTACTGTTAAAGGGGGTCGAGGAAATACTAAGGAAAAATTTCCATGTGATGCTCAACTCAAATCCTACACCTACCAATCCTTTCGAGTGAAGCCATTGGAAATCTCACACAGTTCAGTCATATTCTTAAGTGACAGAGACGAAGTTCTTCTAGTCTCTGAGGAATTTGTTCTGACTAAGGAGTTAGTTATTGGCTAGTGCGGATTGCCTACAAAGTGAGGAATATGATAGCCCTGAGGATTTGAGAGTCAAATACTCCGACTGTTGTTGTGCTACGCGCCAGCTGTCCCAAAATATCTACCCACCTAACGGTCATATCATTGAAGGGCATTTATGTCTTATCATGTCGGGCTGCTCCCTAGGCTATGAATAGCCGCCCCATACAACCACTAGTTGGTTGGCTGCTCTGAGAGAAAGTGACACTTGTCATTTGAGAGCAACCCATCCTTCGAGGACTTTGAGTGAAAATCATCAAGTGAGGAAATCCCAAAACCCAAACCTACAAACCCCAATGTGATTGAGCATCACTAAAGAGATTGATCCTGCGTGTATCCGACGCTTGTTTCCTTTGAAGACTGTGCTTCTTCCAGACTGTTAGGCGTCAAGGTCTAGAGCATCCAAGAGGAATTGTGGATCGCCGAGTGACCGAGTTTGTGAAGGTTCGTAAGTCACCTGAAGACTTACCACGAGTGATTGGGCGAGGTCTGTGTGACTTTAGCTCAAGGAGAATACGGTGAGGACTGTGTGTCCGGGACTGGGTGTCCTCGAGTTTGAATACTCATCCGCTCCAACCAGATGTACAACTAAGATAGCAGTTGGAACTGGTCTACCAAATCATTGTCTTCACCAAGCTTACTGGTTCTATTTCCTCAACTCTTTCATTTCCTCATCTCTATTGTTGTGTGCTTGTTCATATCTGTCTGAAGTTTTTTTACTGAAGACTTTCTCAATTTCCTAAGTTCAATTTCTTCAGTCTGTCCGTCTTCATCTTGTGTTATCCTATGTTTACGCTTTCTATACTCTGTGCTTGTCTTCATTTCATCATGATGACTATGCGTGTGTTCTGCTATGTTTACTTTTGGTTACTTATTCCGCTGCAAGTAGTTCTTCATTTAGGAATTTCCTCACCGGCAAATTCCTCAGTGAAGAATTCATAAAAATCGCCTATTCACCCCCCCTCTAGTCGATATAACACACTTTCAATTGGTATCAGAGCAAGGTACTCCCTTGTTCTGTGTGATTTTGGTTTAACCGCCTGGAGTTTTAGTTATGTCGACCGCAGGTATGATCAAGGTCTCTGCTGGGTTTCCTACCTTCGATGGAACGGACTACCCCTACTGGAAGAATAAGATGCGAATGCATATTGAGGCAATTGATAACGATCTCTGGCATGTTGTGGAAAATGGTGTTCCCTCAGTCACACCTTCCCTGAATGCTGCTGATGTGAAGACATTCAAGCAACTCGATTCTCAAGCGAAGAACATCATATGTGGCCATCTGAGCAAAGGGCAATATGGTAGAGTGAGTGCTTTGGAAACTGCTAAGCTTATCTGGGATAGGCTCTCCAGAGTAAATGAAGGAGTCTCAACTCAATGTGACTCTCGTGTTGACGTTCTTCGCAATCTCTTCAACCGCTTCAAAAGACTCGACAATGAAAATGTTCAGCAAACCTTCGATCGCCTCACTGATATCTCAAATGAGCTTCAAGCGCTTGGCGCCACTGATATCACCGACCATGAGGTGGTGAAGAAATTGCTGAGATCGCTCGATTCTTCATTTGACACTCTGGCACTGATGATTCAAGAGCGTGCTGATTACAAGTCACTTGATCCTCCTGATATCCTCGAGAGGCTAAACACTCATGAGTTCCAGCTTGCTGAGAAGAGAGATCTCTATGGTTTGAGCTATGGAAAACCACGTGCTCTGAAGGCCAAGGCAGTCTTTGAGTCTGAAGAAGAGGACTCTACCAGCAGCCTTGGTGATCCCGAAGAACTGAGCCAGGAACTTGTACTGCTTGTGAAGAAATTTGAGAAGTTCTCAAGACATGGTCATTTTGGAAAATCCTCAAGGAGCAACGATTCCTCATCTAGTGACTACAAGAAAAGGCTGTGCCACAAATGCAAGAAACCTGGTCACTACATTCAAGATTGTCCTCAGTTGGACAAGGAACTAAAGAAGAAGAAATACAAGGATTACAGTTCTGATGATGCCAAGAAGAAGAAGAGATCTTCAAAGTCTTCATCATCAAAATCCTCGAAGCCTTCCTCTCACAAGAAGAGCAGCTCCAAGAAAGCTCGGGCATTCATTGGCAAGGAAATGGATTCAGAGGCTAAATCTGAGGATCACGAGGAAGAGGAGGCATCCGAGGAGTCCGAGTCTGGTGTGGCAAGCCTAGCTCTTGTTACCGCTTTCGTCAGCATGTCTATCTTCAACTCTGAAGATAATGGCAACATCAACAATGTTGATGAAGGAAATGATGACTACGCTCCCACCTATTGCTTCATGGCAAAGGGTGCAAAGGTAACTCAATACCCCTCCTCTGAATCAAGTGAGGAAGAATCTGATGAAAATCTTAAGCCCAGCTACTCTAAACTTGCTAAGATTGCTGTGAAACACAAAAGGCAAAAGTGATGATATGTTGGGTGAAGAAATGGATCGCACTAAAGACTTAACTGAAAATCTTCAGAGACTTCAGTCTAAGTTTGAAAATCTTCAAAGTCATCATAACACTCTATTATCTGACCACGAGAAGCTTTCTTATGAATTTCTTCAAAGAAAGCAAGATCTTGAGAAGCTAAGAGTGAGTTATGAAGATCTTCAGAAGGAGCGCGATTCATTACTTGCTCAACAAATCAGCGCTACCCAGGAAGAATTTATTCCTCCATGTTTGAAGTGCATTGAACGTGACTCTGCTAATTTTTCACCTGAATGTTCAAATGCTTCAAGTGTTACAAATTCTTCACCTATCTATGCTATCACTGATTCCTCATCTAAGGACATTGCTAGTACCACTGATGATGCATGGCTGAAGGAATTGTACACAACAGGCATGTACAAAAGCCTCAAAGGGCATCAGACTCTTTGTGATGTGATTAAAAGCAAATCTTCAAAAGGAACCCTAGGAAAGAGGGTATTGCCTTTGAGAGGAAACTCAATGCTGATGGAACATATTGGAAGCCCGAGCAGTACCCCAAAACCTCATGGGTTGCTGCAAAGGGACCTCCAGTTGATCCATCCAATTTATCTGGCTTTACTTGTGAATCTCCTCATTCATCTGATGAGTCATTTGACTCCAACTATAAACTGTTCAAAAATCAGAATGGTGAAGTATTTGCTAGATATGTTGGCACTAACTGCAGGAACGGTTCCCCTATGAAGAAAATCTGGGTTCCCAAAAGTCATCCTGAAAGTCTTCAGGTGAATGTCCTCATGACACCACCGGTGAAGAATAGGAACCCCAGATCAAATCCTTCATATGGATCCAATTCCTCAAAAGAATCAAAATCCTCACATGATCATCATCGTGCTAACCCCTCTGCTTCGCAGGGTAGAGCTAAGGGCTATGAATATGAGCATTATTCTTCAAATAATTATGTTCATAAGTCCTTGAAGAATTTCTCTGCTTATTCATATGCTTACCCTAACCCCTCTCATGTGAAACAAAGCATACTGGCTTCTATGCCACCTTTCTCATATGGTGCTCGCAGAGTGATAAATTCTTTGCCACCCCTTCAGATGTGGGTGGTGAAGAAAAAGAACTAATCTCTTATGCAGGGTCAGGTCTTCAGACGTGCTCAAAACGTCTGAAGAATTTGCTGGAGACCTGAACAGTGCCTGAAAGGACGCAGGCTAATCATGATGAAATGATTGTTCATTTCACACGTCCTCATACTCATTTATCTATGTTGTTACTTGATGAAATTGATCTGATGACATTGATGTCATATTCTTCACTAATGAAGTATATGAGTTCGTAAGTTGCACTAATTCAACTACAGGATGATCAACCCAAAGCAAACGAGTGGGTCCTCGATAGTGGATGTACGAATCACATGACTGGTGACAAGAATCTATTGATGGATGCACCTTGATCACCGTCACATCTGAAGCATATCATCTTTGCAGACAAAGGCAAAAGTCAGTTATTGGGTTTAGGTAAGGTTACGATCTCAAAGGATCGACACATGGACAAAGTCATGCTTGTCGAGTCCTTAGGATATAACGCCATGTTTGTCTCAATGCTTTGTGATCTTGATATGGTTGTTGCCTTTGGAAGATATCGTTGTGTTGTGATCATGGAAGCTGACCATTCCAAAGTCTTCGAAGGCTTTAGGAGAGGAGACTTGTATATTGTTGATTTCTCTACAGGACCACAACCAGCCATGTGCTTACTTGCAAAAGCTTCAGAAGGTTGGCTATGGCATCGACAACTTGGTCATGCTGGCATGAGGAATCTGCACACGCTTGCGAAGAAGAAGTGTGTCATTGGCATTGAGAATGTCAAATTCCTCAAAGATCACTTATGCGAAGCTTGTGAAGCTAGAAAGATGACAAAGGCCAAGCATCCAGCGAAGACTGTCATGACTACCACTCGACCATTTGAATTGCTTCACATGGATCTCTTTGGTCCTAACCATTATTCTGCAATTCAGAATGCTGCATCTCAATATGGCTTTGTTATTGTTGATGATTATTTCCGTTACACATGGGTGCACATTGTCACTTACAAACATGAAGTGCAGGAAGTCTTCAAATGATTTTCCTCGAGGGCTTCAACCAACTTTGGTGTGAAGATCAAGCACATCAGAATTGACAATGGGACCGAGTTCAAGAATTCCGGTCTTGATGGCTATCTTAATGAACTTGGTATTACTCATGAGTTATCTGCTCCTTATACTCCTCAGCAGAATGGTGTCGTGGAGCGCAAGAACAGAACCCTCGCTGAAATGGCTCGCACTATGCTTGATGAATACAAGACGCCTCGTCGCTTCTGGATTGAGGTAATTGATACTGCATGCCACGTCATCAACATGGTATGTCTTCACAAATTCTTCAAGAAAACTGTGTATGAACTCCTCACTGACAAAAAGCCCAATGTGAGTTATTTCAAAGTCTTCGGTTCTAAATGTTGGATTAGAGATCCTCATCACACTTCCAAATTCTCACCGAAAGCACATGAAGGTTTTATGCTTGGTTATGGAAAGGACTCGCACACCTATAGAGTCTTCAACATCGTTCTTCACAAAGTTGTTGAAACTATAGATGTGCGGTTCGATGAAACCAATGGCTCGCAAAGAGAGCACCTACCTTCTGTGATAGATGAACCAGCACCTGAGGATTCTATCAAGTTCAAGGCTACTGAGGATGTCATTCCAACCGAAGAATCTGCTGAAGAATTCATTCCAGATCATGATGATCACCGGGCTGGCGCACCTGAAGAAAATGGTGCTGAAGAAAATGCTCCTGAAGGGAATGCTGATCAAATTCCTCGAAGACAACCCACTCATCCTCGCATTGCTAATGAAGTGCAAACTGAGAAGATCATTGATGACATTGAAGCACCAGGTCCTCTCACACGCTCAAAATCTACACACTTATCTAACTTTTATGGGCACTTTGCTTTTGTCTCTATCTCAGAGCCCACTAAGGTAGATGAAGCATTTCTGGAGCCTGAGTGGATCCAGGCTATGCAAGAAGAATTACATCAGTTCGAGCTCAACAACGTCTGGGAACTGGTCAAACATCCAGATCCTCGCAAGCACAACATCATCGGCACAAAATGGATCTACTGCAACAAGCAAGATGAAAATGGCCTTGCAGTGAGGAATAAGGCACGGCTTGTAGCTCAAGGCTACACACAGGTTGAGGGAATTGATTTCGATGAAACTTTTGCACCTGTTGCTAGACTTGAGGCTATTCGCATATTACTTGCTTACGCTAACCATCATAATATCACTTTATATCAAATGGATGTGAAAAGTGCATTCCTCAATGGTAAGCTTGAGGAAGAAGTGTACATTGCTCAACCCCCAGGTTTTGAAGATCCGAAGAATCCCGACAAAGTCTTCAGACTCAACAAGGCCCTGTATGGCCTCAAGCAAGCCCCTCGGGCGTGGTATGATACTTTGAAGGAATTCCTCATGAAGAAAGGCTTCAAATCCGGCTCACTCGACCCTACTCTTTTCACAAAATCTTATGATGATGAATTGTTTGTGTGCCAAATATATGTTGATGATATTATCTTTGGCTGTACTGACCAACGTTATAGTGATGAATTTGCCTATATGATGAGTGAAGAATATCAAATGTCTATGATGGGAGAATTGAAATTCCTTTTAGGTCTTCAAATTCGTCAACAACGCAATGGCATATTCATATCTCAGGAGAAATACCTCAAAGATGTGTTGAGGAAATTCGGCATGCAAGACTGCAAAGGGGTCAAAATTCCAATGCCCACAAATGGCCATCTATGCACTGATGAAAATGGTCAAGACTTTGATCAAAAGGTATACCGCTCCATGATTAGCTCTTTATTGTACCTATGTGCATCTAGGCCAGATAGTATGCTTAGTGTTTGCATGTGTGCACGATTTCAAGCTACACCGAAGGAATCACACCATAAGGCTGTGAAGCATATTCTTCGATATCTAGCTCACACACCAACACTTGGATTATGGTATCCCAAGGGCTCTTCATTTGATCTCATTGGATAACCAGACTCTGACTATGCTGGTGATCGCGTGGACCGCAAGTCAACGTCATGCACATGCCATTTCCTCGGACGATCTTTGGTTTGTTGGTCCTCGAAGAAATAGAACTGCGTATCACTCTCCACTGCAGAAGCTGAGTACATTGCTGCTGGATCATGTTGTGCTCAATTACTATGGATGAAGCAAACACTCAAGGACTATGGCATCAACCTGAAGAATGTGCCTCTCTACTGCGACAATGAGAGCGCTATCAAGATTGCTCATAACCAAGTTCAGCACGCAAAGACAAAGCACATCCAGATTCGTCATCATTTTCTTCGTGATCATGTGTTTAAGGGTGATATCTCCATCGACCATGTAAGCACTGAAGATCAGCTGGCCGATATCTTCACTAAGCCCTTGGATGAGAAGAGATTTAGCAAGTTGCGGTGTGAGCTAAATATCCTAGAATCTTTGAATGTTCTCTGAAATGGACACACATCCTAACACTTATGCTGACTTGATGACTTAGATGTGCAACACACAAAGTAACGTTTTTCTTCAATCAATGAAGACTAACCCTCTAAATGTGAAGAAATCAATGAAGAAATTGATTCTCAGAGCCCTACGACAATTGTACGCGGTGTCTGAAATCAGCTTTCTTATACGGTGGGATACGCCACCAACCAAAGTTGAAAATCTTCAATTTGAGTTTTTCTTCGTTTTTGAAATTCCTCAGTTTTTTGAAATTCTTCAACTTTGCATTGTCTTCATTTTTTCCGGTGTTGTTCTTCATTTGAATATATATATATATATATATATATATATATATATATATATATATATATATATATATATATATATATATGAGTTTTATGTCCTCTACAACGTTCACTTATCGCTAATTCTTCAAGTTGATTTCTTCTGCTAAGTGAATGTGATCAGACCCTTCCCCCTCTATGCTAAACCCAACACAGTCTATTCACAAATTCTTCATGTGCGTTCTAATTTGATACTCGTTCAAAATCTTCACCGTGTCCTTGACATATGAAGAAATTGCGAACGGAAACTTAAAATAATCTTATCTAAATTTTCGGCTTTGCCGCTCAAACCGTTCCGCATCCCATGAAAATACTTATCTATTCACCCACGATCCTACAAGATCGCCACCTCACAGTATGTGGGTGACACATGTCACATGAATGAGAAGGGCTAGGGGCATGTTCGTCCGAAATCTCCGGGCGTACAATTTTTCACTGCCACTATAAATACCCCTGCCTCTTCCTCACTTCACTTTTACTTCGCTCGACCTCACTCCCGCCCGAGCTTCCCAAAACCCTAGCGCCGCCGCTACTTCACCGTTGCCAGTGAGGAAGAGCTTCACTGCCTCTACCTCGTCACCGTCATACTCGCGCCGGTTGCGGATTTCTTCACTCCGCGGCGCCATAGCTGTCTTCCTGTGCCGATTTAGGGCGTGGAAGATCTGAACGGATGAACTTCACTTCAACACTTCCCAGTCGTCGTGTTCTTCATAAAGGGCGTTCCTCGAAGAAAAGTTGCACACCACTTCAGAAACTTCAGTTGTTCATATTCCTCAGCTGAACAAAATGGGCGATGGTAAGAAGCCACAGAAGGGAGGAAAGAGGCCTGAGGTAAATACTGCGTTTGAAATCCCTGAGTACATTTATGCTGGGTACTGCACACCCCTTGAGGAAGATAGAAATTAGCGCAAGGTGCGCATTCAAAAGATAGAGAGGAGATGGGCACGAGAATGGAGGGAGTATAGGTATGTTACTCCCAAGTACATGAAGAAATTCGCACTCAACCGTCCATGCTCAAGACCTCCATTGGCACCTAGCCAACTGGCAGGTCCCACCAGCCTCAAGCGTGGTGAGGACTATGCTGATGAATGGGCAAAGCGCTAGGGAAAACTGGCCAAGCAAGCAAAGGATGCAGTGAAGAAATTCAATGCAGACTCTACTGCTGCTGCTACCGCCGCTGAGGCCTCTGCTAGTCAGTTGAAGAAGGCGATGCCTAAGAAGCCTGCTCACAAGTCAAGTGCTTCTCCTTTAATGCCCTCACGGCCAAGCTCCTCAGCAATGCCCTCAAGGCCAGTATCTTCAAAGCCCTCACGGCAAATTCCTCAGTCTGCTCCACCTCCTCCAAAGTCCTCAGTTCCCCCGACAAAGTCTTCTGCTGCTCCGACCAAATCCTCGGCACCTGTGCATCTCGCCACGTGCCAAAGGACAACTGGCATCTCTATTGCCTTAGGAGCATATGCCAGCTCCACTGCGGCAGAAAATTCCTCAGTTGGCCCCTCTATGCTGAAGAAAAAGGCCACTGCTGGACGAGGCCTACGACCAAGTCCTTAGAAGAAGCAAGTCGCCTTCCAAGTGCCCTCTGATGACGATGAGGCTGATGATGAAGAACTTGCTGAAATCATCAGAGATAGGCAAGCCAGAGCCGCTAGAGCCAAAGGCAGCAATGTGCCACTGCTATTGGATCCAAAGTTGATCCTCGACTTCATTGACTTATGGCACAAGGACCCTAACATGCCTTTGCCGGAGATGAACCTCACTCCTGGTCAAAGTCATGTTTTGACTCACTTCATTGAGGAAGAGAAGTAGAAATATGAACAAGGCAGGCAACTGAAGAAAGCGCAGTACAAGAAACAACGCTACCTCAAGGACAATGTCCTCACTCTTACCCCAGAACAACTCATTGCTTTGCAAACTGAAATCAAGCAACTGAGTGATGATTTCAATCGGTATTATGCTGATTAGAAGGGAGCAAAGGTTCAGTTCGTCAATTTGACAAAGACATTTACTTCAACTACCACTGCTCCAGTGCACGTTGAAATTCTTCAGGCTGAAGCATCTGCTCAGCCTACTGAAGAACATGCCAGCACCGCTGATGTCAGTCAGGCTGCTGAAGAAAATGAGAGTGCCAGGGCTGATGATTCCATTCCAGCCGCTGAAGATATTGCCAGGGCATCCACTAGTGGTGCGCCTGAAAAAAATGAATAAGTCAGGGCAACTGCAACAATTGCGCATGAAGAAAATGATCCAAAGTCCTCTACACCTCCCGCGCCTACCCCAACTCCAATCCTTCCATCTGCATTAGATGCCAAGAAGACCAAGCCTGCAGAGCGTGCAACTGTGAAGAAAAGGAATGCATCAGCTTCATCAGATTCTTCAGCTCCGAAGAAAATGAAGCCTTTGACAAGTTCAGCTGAAAATCCTATTGATGCCATTCCTGTCTCTTTCATGCCATCAAAGGACCTTGTTCCGTTTGGTCAAGAATATGTGATTCCCGAGGAATCCGATGAAGAAACTCCTTTTGCTGTTTCGGCAGAGCAGTTGGATGAAGAAGTTGAAGTGGATAGAATCCCTTCAACCCCAGTCATCTCCTCACCTATGCCTCAGTTCACTGCTGAAGAGGCATGTGTTGAAGAAATGGAAGATGAGGATGTGGACATCGGCTATACCACACCCGTACTGAATGATGACTTTTGGGAAAGTCAGCACCCCAACTCGCCGTTGTTCACTCCTCTCCAAGCAATTCCTCAATCCCCATCAGCTACAGAAGTGCATATGGGATCTGATGAACCTCATGCAACCCTGTCCGTCCATGAAGAAATTCCAGCCACTAGTGCTGAAGAAAATGTGAATGAAGAATTGATGACCCAGGCTGCAGCTGCAGAAGAACCTGAAATTCCTCAACCTGTGGAACCTGACATTGCGATTCCTGAAGTGGTGATGCAATGGACTGACACTCCTCAGCCCAAACCAAAGGATCCCTTCTCAAAGAAGCAAGAATTCAAGGCTGATGATTTCTTCAACGAGCGTGTGTTCTTCACTGAATTCAACCCATATGACAATGCTCGTCTTAGAAGGAAGCATTTCTGGACTGCCAGCCAGGCCAACTTCTATTCCTCAGTACTCTTCGACAAGGACAAAGTCTTCGACCACGAGCACATTCCTCACGTGGACATGGAATCCATGCCTTGCTTCACACAAGTCCTCAGTATGATTCACGATGCAGGTATGCTTAGCTTTTGCACTGACATCGTTGACTAGAATAAAGAGCAAATTCTTCAGTTCTATGTGACGCTGCATATCACTGATGAAGCAAATGACATCAACACTTGGGTGTTGGACTGGATGACCGAAAACACTCACTACAAGGCACCAGCCACTGAATTGCTTCGTGCCTTGCCACTCAGTCCTCCACCTGAAGGTGCTGGTTGTCTATATGATGAGCCTGAACTCACTGCTCACTATATGCAAGTGCTCATGAAGCCGCTGAAGCCTGGTCAAGCCCCAAGGACCAAATTCCTCATGAAGGAATTGCTCGATGTGCCAAGAACCATCTATCGCATACTGACGAAGACTATGAGTCCTATCAAAGGCCATGACTCATCCGATGAAGAAGTTATCGGGATGATGAAGAATATGCTTTTCAACATAATGCATGACATCCCCATAAACTATCATGATTTGTTCATGAAGACTCTGGAAAATGTTGCACTTTCACCATTTGAGCTGAAGCCTTATGATCCATGGATCATGAGATTCCTTAGATCAAGGTCTTCACTCAACTACAAGGCTGATTTTCAGAATCACCTCAGCTACTTGCCCCCTATTGAAGTCCTCAAGCGGACAATTCCTCATCTGATGAGAAGGGCAAGTCACCAGCCGTTATCGATGAAGGCATTCATCCATTGGATGGTCAGTTCCGCAAAGCTGCATCTTACTCCACCAATGATGACTCTGCCATTCATGATTCTGCTGCCAATGCTACCAAGTCAAGTCCTCAAGCTACTGCTCCTCGTGTGATGACTGACTGTGAGCTGCTTATAAGTCTTCACCAGAAGGTGGATCGAAACCACAAATGGGTTAAGCGTCAGTTTGGTTCTATTCTTCACAACATGACCTCTACACATAATGTAGTGAAGAAAAACCATTACTACCTCCATGAAGTATTTGATCGCACCTGGGCTATTCTGTCACATCTATATGGTGAAGAAGATCTGAAGCAAATGGGCTTCAAGGAATATTTTGACTGGTCTGCTCCTCCTCCGAAGAAATTCAAGAAGGTCAAGGTTCCTTCCTTGGTGGCCAGTTCATATTCTTCATCGCGCAACACGGACGAGTATGAAGACTTGGACGACACTACAGCAGGCCCTACATCGACTCAAGACCCCAACAACACTGGCGCTCCTCCATCTTCATGATATTATTCAGGGGCGTTAGTCCTCATTTTCAACCCTTTTGGTCATTCGATGACAAAGGGGGAGAAATTTGAGTTAGTCTTCAAGCGGGTCTATCATATATGGGCGTTTTTTTGCTAAGTTACAACTCTCGTTCTTTTGATGAATTTGCTGGATCGAGTTGTAATCTTAAACTCTATGGTGGCCTGATGCTTTTGCTGTGTTCTTCTGCATGCTTATTCCTCATCAATGTTAATGCACGCATGCTGAATTACATCTGTCACCATATTTCATCATGCATTTCAAATTCTTCATATTATATGTCAAATGCATGTATGAATTTCAAGATATAGGGGGAGATCTCCATGATTATACTCTTCAAGTGTGCATTGCTTCAAAAGCAAATTCCTCACTATGCACATCTTCAGGGGGAGTTCTTCTATATCTTGCAATCAAATTCCTCAATATCAGTATTTACACTTCATATGTTTATCCCTGTTGAAAACTTAACCTATATTGTCATCAATCACCAAAAAGGGGGAGATTGTAAGTGCATCTAGTGCCCCTTAGTGATTTTGGTGTATTGAAGACTTATAGGTTAAGGGACTGATGCGTTTGTGAGTGTACATAGGTTTATAAGTCTATGAGGAGTTTGATATTTACAGTGAAAGTCGACCCCTAAAAATGAAGTTCTTCATCTGAAGACTTTGCATTTCCGAAGACTTTCAGAAGACTTTGGAAGTGAAGAAATTGGTGTCACCTTGAAGACTTGGTAATCATTCGAGGAACATGAAGCGTGAAGACTCTTGTTTTTACTATTTCATTTTCTCTTTCTTGAGTCATAGGAAACACCGTACTGTTAAAGGGGGTCGAGGAAATACTAAGGAAAAATTTCCATGTGATGCTCAACTCAAAATCCTATACCTACCAATCCTTTCGAGTGAAGCCATTGGAAATCTCACATAGTTCAGTCATATTCTTCAGTGACAGAGATAAAGTTCTTCTGGTCTCTGAGGAATTTGTTCTGATTGAGGACTTAGGAATTCGCCAGTGCGGATTGCCTAGAAAGTGAGGAATATGATAGCCCTGAGGTATTTGAGAGTCAAATATTCCGACCGTTGCTGTGCTACGTGCCAGCTGTCCCAAAATACCTACCCACCTAACGGTCATATCATTGAAGGGCATTTATGTCTTATCATGTAGGACTGCTCCCTAGGCTATAAATAGCCGCCCCCTACAACCACTAGTTGGTTGGCTGCTCCGAGAGAAACTGACACTTGTCATTTGAGAGCAACCCATCCTCCGAGGACTTTGAGTGAAAATCATCAAGTGAGGAAATCCCAAAACCCAAATCTACAAATCCCAAAGTGATTGAGCATCACAGAAGAGATTGATCCTGCGTGTATCCGACGCTTGTTTCCTTTGAAGACTGTGCTTCTTCCAGACGGTTAGGCGTCAAGGTCTAGAGCATCCAAGAGGAATTGTGGATCGCCGAGTGACCGAGTTTGTGAAGGTTCGGAAGTCACCTGAAGACTTACCACGAGTGATTGGGCGAGGTCTGTGTGACTTTAGCTCAAGGAGAATACGGTGAAGACTGTGTGTCCGGGACTGGGTGACCTCGAGTTTGAATACTCAGCCGCTCCAACCAGATGTACAACCGAGACAACAGTTGGAACTGGTCTAGCAAATCATTGTCTTCACCAAGCTTACTGGTTCTATTTACTCAACTCTTTTATTTCCTCATCTCTATTGTTTTATGCTTGTTCATATCCGTCTGAAGTTTTTTTACTAAAGACTTTCTCAATTTCCTCAGTTCAATTTCTTAAGTCTGTCCGTCTTCATCTTGTGTTATCCTGTGTTTACGCTTTCTGTACTCTGTGCTTGTCTTCATTTCATCATGATGACTATGCGTGTGTTCTGCTATGTTTACTTTTGAGTACTTATTCTGCTGCAAGTAGTTCTTCATTTAGGAATTTCCTCACCGGCAAATTCCTCAGTGAAGAATTCATAAAAATCGCCTATTCACCCCCCTCTAGTTGATATAACGCACTTCCACCGCTCCTTCCCGGGTCGGCCCCCCTTGCTGCTTGCTGCGACCCCGTTTCCCCTGGCTGGGGCCCTACCACGCCCCGGTGGCCATCACCGGCCATGGCCTCGCCGTGCCCCCTTGGACGGGCGCCCACGCCCCAGCGCCCGATGCCCGCTAACCCGCTCCAGTGGCCAGATGGGCCACTGCCAGCGGGCCCCCAGTGCCCAGGCTCCTGTAAAAAAAGGGTTTTAAAAATTATTAATTAATTAATTAATTGTTTAATTAACTTAATTAATTATGTTTAACTAAGCTAATAAACTAGATTAGTTAATTCTAATCTATAGTTAGATAAATGAGTCTATGACAGGGGACCCCACCCCCTGTTGACCAGTCAAACGTTGACTGGTCAACTAGGACCCCCTGGCCCACCTGTCAGCCTTTGGTACACTTCTGTGTATGCAGAGCTAGGTACCTGTAGCATTTTAGTTTGTATTTTTGAATTAAATTAAATTGCCGAATATGTTTAAACTTTGAAAAATCATAGAAATTAAACCGTATCTCGGATGGAAAAGTTTTATACATGAAAGTTGCTCAGAACGACGAGACGAATCTGAACACGTGGTTTGTTCGTCCGCCACACGTCCCTAGAGTAGCGAACATGCAACTTTCCCCTCCGGTTCATTTGTCTGACAGACGTCCGGAACCGGGAAAACTTTCCCGGATGTTGTCCCCTTTAACGGTATCATGTAGCCCTGCGTTAGAACACCTCTAGCATCGCTTATTGTCATGTTATGCATATGTTTGCGCGTATTTACCGTTTCTTCCCCCTCTTCTCTCCGGTAGACCCCGAGACCGCTGCTGATGCCCCTGTGATCGACTACGTCGACGATGACCCTCCTTCTTGTCTGAGCAACCAGGCAAGCCCCCCCCTTTGATCATCCCAATATCGCCCATTCCATTATCTCATGCTTGCATTAGATTTTACTACTGTATTTTATTGGTCCTATTCTGATGCATAGCTTGCTTCCGTACCTACTATTGTTACCTACCTGCTTATCCTAAACTGCTTAGTATAGGTTGTTAGTGATCCATTAGTGACCCCCACCATGTCCTTGTTGCCCCTGCTTCATCATCGACGACTCGATCAACGTGATCGACGACCAGAGCTCGACACCTCACATCACATCACACCCCTTTTTGTTGCTCGACTCTGCAGAGTTACCATCGAATGCCGAGGGTGGAACCTCATACATCACTCCTGATGAGATCTCTGTAGTGTAGCTATTCGGTCATGGTCAACGAGGGTGATTTCCTCTTTCACCATTCTCGATACGGCTCTGTCTTGCAACACCTCAAGTGTAAACCTCGAGGGTGGATCCTATTATGTTCACCTTGATGATTACATCGAGTGGAATCCTCCGTGGGTGATTCCTCGGGTTTTCCCCTTGATGTTTGGACACACGGTTACAATTGACTTTACTTGAGACCTTGGTGAAAGTCGGGCCGGCTCGAAGAGCACCCACAAGATAATGACGTGGCACGGCCGGGCATTCTGGGCCCTTGGCTAAGTCCATGAGACAGGGCGACGGGGTTACTTTTGATCGTGAGTCTCTGCTCGTCTCCGCAAGCTAATAATAAACTATGGTTTGGGTATTTGTTCTGAGTTGGCCTTTGGCTTTTACGCACCAACCACCACGCGAGAATAGTTATGGGCCTCGACGTCGTGGTATCAGCCAAAGCTTTGTCAGACGTCCAGTTCAGCAGTGCGGCACGGCTGGGCTGGCACCATCCTATAGTGGTGGATCCTGGACCCGCCCTGCGTGCAACGACCCGGAGTGCAACGGGTGATGGGCCCAGACCCCGGAGTGCTTAGGAGGTAGACCGGCAGGGACCTCTCTGGTGAGCCTAGGTAGGGCTGCGACATGTTGATCTTCCGAGGCCGGGCATTGACCCAGAAAAGTTTGTCCGGCCAGAGTATCAAGCGTGTTGGAAAACGTGGTGCACCCCTACAGGGAGGATTATCTATAAATAGTCGTGTCCACGATAACGGATGTTCAGACTTATGTCCTGACCTTATACAACTACAAATGGATACTTGAGATATGTCGCTCCGGGATTGCTTTCTTGCAGGGAGTCGAGGAAGGATCTCGGGGCATTAATGTTACAACATGCGTGTTAAATATTAAACTGCTATTCTTTACTCTTCTACATGCTGCAAGATGCTCGGAGCTGCTTGAAGATGCTAGTCTTCGATAGGCTAGGCCTTCCGTCTATTCTGGCTTTCTGCAGTTTAGTCCACAGATACAAACCTTCCATTTGATACCAATGCATACTTAGTACAAATCTGATGCTTGCGAGTACTTTGGATGAGTACTCATGGTTGCTTTGCTACCCCTTGCCCCCTTCTTTCTTCTTTCCGATTGATGCAACCAGATGGTGGATCCCTGGAGCCAGATGCCACCGCCGACGGATACTACTACATGGAGGCCGCCAACGACCAGGAGTAGTTAGGAGGTCCCACGCAGGACGCCTTGCCTCTTCGATCGTGTTGCTTTGGTGCTAGCCTTCTTAAGGCATCCTTGTTTAACTTATGTCTGTACTCAGATATTGTTGCTGCCACTGACTCTTGTGTATCGAGCTTGTATTCGAGCCCTCGAGGCCCCTGGCTTGTAATATAAAGCTTGTATTCTTTTATTTGTGTCTAGAGTTGTGTTGTGATATCTTCCCGTGAGTCCCTGATGTCGATCGTACACTTTTGCGTGTATGATTATTGTATGATTGAATCAGGGGCGTCACAAACATGAACCTAGTGATAATATTAATGATAATGTTCATATGATGCTCAACCTAGCAACGACAATGATATAGAGGTTGAACCTGCTGTTGATCTTGATAACCCACAATCAAAGAATCAACGTTATGATAAGAGAGATTTTGTTGCTAGGAAGCACAGTAAAGAAAGAGAACCATGGGTTCAGAAACCCATGCCTTTTCCCCCCAAGCCATCCGAGAAAAAGGATGATGAGGATTTCGAGCGCTTTGCTGAAATGATTAGACCTATCTTTTTGCATATGCGTTTGACTGATATGCTTAAAGTGAATCCTTATGCTAAGTACATGAAAGATATTATTACAAATAAAAGAAAGATACCAGAAGCTGAAATTTCCACCATGCTTGCTAATTATACTTTTAAAGGTGGAATACCTAAGAAACTGGGAGATCCAGGAGTACCGACTATACCATGCTCCATTAAAAGAAACTATGTTAAAACTACTTTATGTGATCTTGGAGCCGGTGTTAGTGCTATGCCTCTCTCTTTATATCATAGACTTGAATTGAATAAGTTGACACCTGCTGCAATATCTTTGCAAATGGCCGATAAATCAACCGCTATACTTGTCAGTATTGTGAGGATGTGCCTATTGTGGTTGCAAACGTTACTATCTTACGGACTTTGTTATTCTTGATATTCCCGAGGATGATAGTATGTCGATTATCCTTGGTAGACCCTTTTTGAATACTGCAGGGGCTGTTATTGATTGCAACAAAGGCAATGTCACTTTTCATGTTAATGGAAATGAGCGTACGGTACACTTTCCGAGGAAACAACCTCAAGTTCACAGTATCAATTCTATTGGGAAAATACCATCGATTATTATTGGAGGTTTTGAATTTCCTCTTCCTACTGTCAAGAAGAAATATGATATTCTTATTATTGGGGATGTTCATATCCGAGTTGAGGTAACCTAGTGTCATTTCAAAATTTCTCCAGTTTCATGCAATTCAGAATGAGTTTGTTAACAAGACTTGATCAACCTTGTTAGTGGATTCCTTTTGATAAGCATGAGATGGATGAAGTTAGAAGGCACAACCTTCTGTACCGTCCTTTTACTTTCTGTTATTTAGATTTAATAAAGTAAAAATAGTATTTTTCTGTCTGTTTTCTGAATTATCCATGTAATAAAAAATACCCCGAAAATAAAAGTTCTCCAAATGCCCCAAAAATAAAATATGATTTTTTTTCTAGAATATTTGAGAATATATGGCATTGAAAACATAGCAGGGGGAGCAAGCACCTGGCCACAAGGGTCCAGGGCGCGCCCTACCCCCTTGGGCGCGCCCCCCTGCCTTGTGGGCCCATGGTGGCCCCCCTCAACTTATTCCTACACCCATGCTCCTCTTCTTCCTCCCAAAAAATCACTATCCAGCTCAAGCACGAGTTCTAGCTCATCTTGCTACCATTTTCGATCTCCTTGCTCAAAGCTTCATTCACAAAACTGCTTTGGGGGATTGTTCTTTGGTATGTGACTCCTCCAATGGTCCAATTAGTTTTTGTTTTAGTGCTTTATTCATTGCAAATTTTTGCTGCCTAGGTGACCCTGTTCTTGAGCTTGCATGTCAAATTTATTTGGTCCCAAGTAGTTCTAATGCATGATATAGTCTCTAGGCACTTGTGGGAGTAGTTGCTATCAATTTTGTTAAGTTTGGTTCACTTTTATTTAAAGTTACTAAAAATTTCAGAAATTTTTCAGTGAAGGGAATATGTCTAGGAAAATGTTCCAAGGTGGTTCTTCAAGAAAGCAAGGACCCAGGCTCGCAATACGTGATCAGGACGATGAACCGCCGAGGGAAGCTTATGTGCGGCCTTGTGAATGGCCGTCAGAGGAGTTTATGGTCAAAGCAGGCATCAAGGATGAATTTGAGGCATACGTGTGTAATGCTGATCTTGAGGACTTCATGCAAGATAAGTGTCCTCAGTACTACCATTTAACTAATTCCTTTGTGAGAAGGTTTAAATTTACATCTTCGCGCAATTCTCACAATCTCCTGTTTGATCTTTATGATAAATCTTATACCATGGACTTAGAAGATTTTACTACTGCTTGTAAACTCCTGCAATGGGGTAGTGCTAGTGAACCTTGCAAATCTGAATTTAAAGATTTTCTTGCTAGCATCACTGTGGGGGAATCCAGAGAAATAGCACAAGCTACCATAGGGAGCATTCATGTTCCTGCTATACATTATTTTGCTCTCTTTATAGGTAGATGCATAAATGGTAAGGATGATGATGTGGAGCATCCCTCGCTCATCACCATGGACGCTCCACCTCACCACAAGCACCGAGATGACCTTGGACAAGAGCTCACGCACGTGCCATCAAAACCGAGGTTAACTCTTTCCTCTTCGAACTTCATTCGGTTTCATATGAGAGTCGGGTCCTACCTTAAATGGAAACCTTGTGCATTCTTAGGTACTTCAGAGATGACTGCGAGGAAGCATGGAGGGATCACCAAGTCAACCCGAAGATTCAAGCACGCAGGAAGTCTCTCGAGAAGGAGAAGATGGAAGAAGGAAACACGAAAAAGGAGGACGCGGAGGCCCTGGACACCCCGGGTGCCCAGTCACTTTGGCCCCGGGTACCCGACCCCTCCCTGGGAGCTTCCAAGCCGACCCTGGGTGCCTGGCGTTGGAGCACCGGGTGCCCGGCCCGCCGCTGGAGGCCGGTCGGCCCAGTCCCGGTGCCCGGGCCACCAACCCCGGGTGCCCGGCCCCCTTCAGCCGCCCGCCTGGCCGCCTCGGGTGCCCGATCGTTCGGCCCCGGGTGCCCGGCCCACCCCGCCTAGAGCCAGCTGCCGCCCCAGGTGCCAGGGTGGTCAACCCTCGGGTGCCCGGCCTCCTCCTTGCGCCGGCCTCTGACCAGTCCGGGTGCCCGGACCCCTTTACCCCGGGTGCCCGGACCCGTCCGAGTGTGCCTGCGTGCACTTTGGGTCTTTGACCCTTGTACCCCTCTCTCCCTCACATTTGGTCCTTAGGCTTTATATACTCCCCCTAGCTCATTTGGAAGGAGAGCAAAGTATATGAGATGATTATGTGAGCTTTTCTCCTTGTACCCACTCCTCTAGGAGATCAAGGCCTCCTAGGAGAAGATCCCTAGTGGATATCAAGCCCCCATCTTGGGAAGGATCCCCATCATAGGATCATCAAGACCTCTCTCCTCATAGGATTGGGATGAACTAGTACCTTGTATCTTTCCTTTGTTGTTCTTGGATCATTGTGACCTCTTGTGTGTTCTTGGATCTAGCATATGTGTGACTGGATCTAGTCAATTTGAGTGTTTCCTCTCTTTTGTGTTCTTTGTGTTCTTCGTGTTCTTGGGGATCCCCCCTCCAATTCGTGAAAGATCTCCATCTAGGGTTCCACCCTACAACATCTTGGTATCATGAGCCATGGTTTCTCACGAAATTGGAGCCCCCCTTCTTGTTCTCTAGCCTAATTTTGTGTGTTCTTCCCCAATTTAGAAAATTCCCCCCAAAATAGCCCCAAATGTTTTGGTGATTTATTGGATTTGTTCCATGGATTTGCTTGGTTTCAAGTGGATTCCATGGATTTGTTGGATTTGTTCCATGGATTCCCCCATCCATCCCCACCTTTCCATCCACGAAATCCACAAAAATCTTGCATTTTCCACAATTTTTGTCCAAAATCTGAAACCACCGGGTGCCTGCACCTCAACCCCCGGGTGCCCGCACCCCCGGGCTGTTTGCCCCTGCCTACCCCGGGCACCTGCACCTCCCACCCCGGGTGCCCGCACCCCCCCAAATCAGCCCAACACCATCACCGTTTCGGCCATAACTTTCACTCCCAGAGTCTGATTTTGACGTTCTTTAGGTTGTTGAGTAGATATTGACATACCCCTTCCATCTAGATAGGCTACAATACCATTTTACTCCATAATTTTTTTGGCATTTTGGCATCTTTGCATAGGCCATCCACCATATCATCCGCCATACCACCATCGCTTTCCGCAACTTAACCCATTTTGTTCCATATAGCATTTGCGGTTGCTTGAGTGGTGACTTGAGTCTCCTAAGGTGTTTCGGCTACTTAGGGACGGTTGCTTCGTCATAAACCACCACCACCACTTCCGCATTGCTAACTCCGGAACCACCAATGCATTCCGCTACCACCATTTGACATTTTCCTTGAGATTTTGAGTTCGCGTTTTTTTACCGTTTCCTAAGGTGTTTCGGCTACTTAGGGACGGGTCTACATCATCTTGGTATCTACATCAAGAACACCGCTACTCATCATCGCCACGAGGTCATCATCGACATCGACCACTTCACCATTTTGACAACCTAACCGTAAGCAAGAATGGTAACCTCTATATCATCTCGGTATCGTGGTATCCCTTCATTGTACATTCTTGCCATTACATTGTTAACCCCTTAGCCCATTTTGCGTCACTTGCCTATCGAGACTAGCCATTGAGTATTGCCGGCAATGTTACTTGTGCACATTAGTGATTCGTATCTCCCATTGCGTACATACCATATCATATTGGTATCATCTTGGTATCATCATATCATCCCTTGTGTCACAAGATTGTTCCCGCATATACACAACTGCTATCTTGGTTTGTGCATTTCGCATAAGTGGCCATATCAAAAAAAAAGAATAATCTTTTAAGCAAAAAGAGAGTAAAGAGCTCGTGAGTAAGAGCCATAGCATCATACCACATTGCACATAAGATTGTCATATCCGATCATCTTGGATCACCTTGATCAGAACATTGGGAACATCATACACATAGCATACTTGGGATCAAAGGCTCATACATTTTGCATCTTATAGGTTGTGCACAAGTGTCGTATCCGCCTATTGAGCAATCATGCTAGCGTATCTCTTGAGTTGTGCAACACGAGCGTTTTTCGTGGATTCCACATTTTGTGCTCATTCCTTGGTTGCACAACCCCATTTATCTATCCATGTGTGTGTTTCCATGTGCCTACTTGTTTCACTTGCGAGTTCGTGAATTTTTTCCAACATTATTGACTCTTCCTAAAATTTTTCATCAAATTTTTGTGCCACTATCCTCACCGAGCTCCACCATAAGCCTTACTTGTGTAGGTGTGAGATTTGACAAGATCCGGTACCAATTGTGCTATTTCCTTGTTACATTATTGAGTGATCATTGATCCATCTTCAACATTGGATAAGGTACATTGGTCTAGTTCTTTCCTTTCTTCCACTCACATTTTCTCGAGTCTTGTGATGGATAGGCAAGGCATTTCATCTCCGGTCTTCCACAACAACGACGGCGCGAACAACTACATCACCAAAACGCCCATCTCTGGACTATAAAGAGCAATGCGACGCATTGAGCGACTCACCATCGACATTCACCAATGTGAAGCACAGACAAGGGACTACATCAACACCAAGTTGGATGCACAATTGGATGACACAGACAAGGGACTACATCAACACCAAGTTGGATGCACAATTGGATGACATCCGACACGTGTGGGCCAACTACAAGTATTCTTCCTCTTCGTCATCTTCAAGGCGGAGACGCTCAAGTCGCAAGTCTTTGGAGCGGCCACAAGATGCAAGTACCATGCGGCACCGTCAAGAAAACCAACACGAGCACAAGAGAAGACCGAGAGACGAGCACCACCACGAGCAACCTATGAAAACTACCACCACTTCGGCATCTTCGCCAAGTGTTCTCAAGGCATCTTCGCCTTTGGATGTACGACATCTTTGCCTACTTACGGCAAGTACGCCTACATAGGCCTTCATCCATGACGAGAGTGATGTTGTGCCATCTTCGTCCTTCATCCACGACGAGAGTGATGATGTGCCATCTTCGGCCTTCATCCATGGCGACAACGATGAGATGGTTGAGCATGGGATTTTCCCTTCGACCACGACGACGTATGATGACTTGAGTGACTTGTGCCACCATATTGAGAGTGAGAGTGACTTCACCACTAGCCCCATATATGATGAGTTGCCCCAATTCCCATGTGAGGAGAGTTACCACCACCACTACTTGAGTGATTTGAGTGACTCCACCATATGTGACATTGAGTGCACCTACCTTGTGGGAGTGAGTGAGCCACCACCACATAGAGAGAGTGAGGTAGTTGATAGGGCATGCGAGGCCATTCCGATTTCTAACAACTTAACCTCTACCTCTATTGTGTCTTCTCATTTGGTGCTAGGTCCATATATGATGATGCACCGATCCTCGACGACTTTGGACAAGATGATGGCCATGGTGGAATATTATGCACCCCCCACATGGTTCCATCAAGATGAAGATGATGACCACCATTTGGTCTTTCCCACCTCACCTACACCACTTGAGTGGAATGAAAAAGTTAACATAGGTGAAGGTGATCCTCAAGTCTGAAAGTGCGTTATATCGACTAGAGGGGGGGGGGGTGAATAGGCAATTTTTATGAATTCTTCACTGAGGAATTTGCTGGTGAGGAAATTCCTAAGAGAATAAATACTTGTAGCGGAATAAGTACTCAGGAGTAAACATTACAGAACACAAGCATAGTCATCATGATGAAATGAAGACAAGCACAGAGTACAAAAAGCATAAACAGAGGATAACACAAGAAAGAAGACGGATAGACTGAAGAAATTGAACTGAGGAAATTGAGAAAGTCTTCAGTCAAAGTCTTCAAACAGATATGAACAGGCACACAACAACAGACATGAGGAAATGAAAGAGATGAAGAGATAGAACCAGTGAGCTCGGTGAAGACAATGATTTGGTAGACCAGTTCCAACTGCTGTCTCAGTTGTACATCTGGTTGGAGCGGCTGAGTATTTAAACTCGAGGACACCCAGTCCCGGACACACAGTCCTCACCGTATTCTCCTTGAGCTAAAGTCACACAGACCTCGCCCAATCACTCGTGGTAAGTCTTCAGGTGACTTCCGAACCTTCACAAATTCGGTCACTCGACGATCCACAATTCCTCTTGGATGCTCTAGACATTGACGCCTAACCGTCTAGAAGAAGCACAGTCTTCAAAGGTAACAAGCATCGGATCCACGCAGGATCAATCTCTTCAGGGATGCTCAATCACTTTGGGGTTTTGAAGGTTTGGGTTTGGGTTTTCCTCACTTGATGATTTTCGCTCAAAGTCCTCGGAGGATGGGATGGTCTCAAATGAGAAGTGTCAGTTTCTCTCGGAGCAGCCAACCAGCTAGTGGTTGTAGGGGGCGGCTATTTATAGCCTAGGGAGTAACCCGACATGATAAGACATAAATGCCCTTGTCTGATATGACCGTTAGGTGGTAGGATATTTTGGGACAGCTGGCGCGCAGCACAGCAACAGTCAGAATTTTGACTATCAAATTCCTCAGGGCTATCATGTTCCTCTCTATGTAGGCAATTCGCACTAGCGAATTCCTAACTCCTTAGTCAGAACAAATTCCTCAGAGACCAGAAGAACTTCGTCTCTGTCACTGAAGAATATGACTGAACTGTATGAGATTTCCAATGGCTTCACTCGAAGGGATTGGTAGGTGTAGGATTTTGAGTTGAGCATCACATGGAAATTTTTCCTTAGTATTTCCTCGACCCCCTTTAACAGTACGGTGTTTCCTATGACTCAAGAAAGAGAAAATGAAACTACAAAAACAAAAGTCTTCACGCTTCATGTTCCTCGAATGATTACCAAGTATTCAAGGTCACACCAATTTCTTCACTTTCAAAGTCTTCAGAAATCCAAAGTCTTCAGTCCAAGAACTTCATTTTTAGGGGTCGACTTTATCTATAAATATCAAACTCCTTATAGACTTATAGACCTATGTACACTCACAAACGCATCAGTCCCTTAACCTATAAGTCTTCAATACACCAAAATCACTAAGGGGCACTAGATGCACTTACAATCTCCCCCTTTTTGGTGATTGATGACAATATAGGTTAAGTTTTCAATGGGGATAAACATATGAAGTGTAAATACTGATATTGAGGAATTTGATTGCAAGATATAGAAGAACTCCCCCTGAAGATGTGCATAGTGAGGAATTTGCTTTTGAAGCAATGCACACTTGAAGAGTATAATCATGGAGATCTCCCCCTATATCTTGTAATTCATACATGCATTTGACATATAATATGAAGAATTTGAAATGCATGATGAAATATGGTGACTGATGTAATTCAGCATGCGTGTATTAACATTAATGAGGAATAAGCATGCAGAAGAACACAACAAAAGTATCAGGCCACCATAGAGTTTAAGATTACAACTCGATCCAGCAAAGTCATCAAAATAACAAGAGTTGTAACATAGAAAAAAACGCCCATATAAGATAGACCCGCTTGAAGACTAACTCAAAGTTCTCCCCCTTTGTCATCGAATGACCAAAAGGGTTGAAACTGAGGACTAACGCCCGTGAAGAATATCATGATGATGGAGGAGCACCAGCGTTATCAGGGTCTTGTGTCGTTTAGGGCCTGCTGCAGTGTCGTCCAAGTCTCCGTACTCGTCCGTGTCACACGATGAAGAATATGAACTGGCGACCAAGGGAGGAACCTTGACCTTCTTGAGTTTTTTCGGTGGAGGAGCAGACCAGTCAATGTCTTCCTTGAAGCCCATTTGCTTCAGATCTTCTTCACCATATAGATGTGACCGAATAGCCCAGGTGTGATCAAACACTTCATGGAGGTAGTAATGGTTTTTCTCACTGCATTATGTGTAGAAGTCATGTTGTGAAGACTAGAGCCAAACTGACGCTTAACCCATTTGTGGTTTCGATCCACCTTCTGGTGAAGACTTTATAAGAAGTTCACGGTCAGTCATCACACGAGGAGCAGTAGCTTGAGGACTTGACTTGGTAGCATTGGCAGCAGAATCATGAGTGGCAGAGTCATCATTGGTGGAGTAAGATGCAGCTTTGCGGAACTGACCATCCAATGGACGAATGCCTTCATCGATTATGGCTGGTGACTTGCAATTCTCATCAGATGAGGAAATTGTCTGCTTGAGGACTTCAATAGGGGGCAAGTAGCTGAGGTGATTCTGAAAATCAGCCTTGTAGTTGAGTGAAGACCTTGTTCTGAGGAATCTCACGATCCATGGCGCGTAAGGCTTCAACTCAAAAGGTGAAAGTGCAACATTTGCTAGAGTCCTCATGAATAAATCATGATAGTTTATGGGGATGCCATGCATTATGTTGAAAAGCATATTCTTCATCACCCCGATAACTTCTTCATCGGATGAGTCATAGCCTTTGATAGGACTCATGGTCTTCGTCAGAATGCGGTAGATGGTTCTAAGCACATAGAGTAATTCCTTCACGAAGAATTTGGTCCTTGGGGCTTGACCAGGCTTTAGCGACTTCATGAGCACTTGCATATAGTGAGTAGTGAGTTCAGGCTCATCATACAGACAACAAGCACCGTTAGGTGGAGGACTGATTGGCAAGGCACGAAGCAATTCAGAGGCAGGTGCCTTGTAATGAGTGTTTTCAGTCATCCAGTCCAATACACATGAGTTGACGTTAGCAGCATCACCTGTGATATGCAGAGTTGCGTAGAACTAAAGAATAAGCTCTTCATTCCAATCAACTCTGTCAGAGCAGAAGTTGAGCAAGCCTGCATCATGAAGCATGCTGAGGACATGAGAGAAGCACGGCATAAATTCCATGTCCACATGAGGAATATGCTCGTGATCGAAGACTTTGTCCTTGCTGAAAAGCAGTGAGGAATAGAAGTTGGCCTGGCTGGCAGTCTAGAAGTGCTTCCTTCTAAGACGAGCATTGCCATAGGGGTTGAATTCAATGAATAACACGTGCTCGCTGAAGAAATCATCAGCCTTTAACTTTTGCTTCTTTGAGAAGGGATCCTTTGGCTTGGGCTGAGGAGTGTCAGCCAATTGCATCACCACTTCAGGAATCGCAATCTCAGGTTCCTCATGCTGAGGAATTTCAGGCTCTTCTGCAGCTTCAGCCGGGTTCTTCATTTCCTCGTTGACATTTTCTTTAGCACTAGTGGCTGGAATTTCTTCATGAACACTTGGGGTTGCATGAGGTTCTTCAGATCCAGTTTGCACTTCAGTAGCAGCAGGGGACTGAGGAATTGCTTGGAGTGGAGTGAACATTGGAGAGTTGGGGTGCTGACTGTCCCAAAACTCATCATTGAGCACAGGAGTGGTATAACCAATGTCCACATCCTCATCTTCCATTTCTTCAACACCTGCCTCTTCAGCAGTGAACTGAGGCATAGGCGAGGAAATGACTGGGGTTGAAGGGATTTCATCCACTTCAATTTCTTCATCCAACTGCTTTGTCAAAGCAGCAAAAGGAGTTTCTTCATCAGATTCATTGGGAATCACATAATCTTCACCAAAAGGAACAAGGTCCTTTGATGGCATGAAGGAGACTGGAACGACATCAATTGGGTTGTCAATAGAGCTAGTCAGTGGCTTCATCTTCTTCGGAGCTGAAGAATTTGATGAAGTTGATACCTTCCTTTTCTTCACAGCTGCATGCTTGGCAGCCTTGGTCTTCTTCGCATCTGATGCAGATGGAAGGATCGGAGCTGCTGTAGGCGCAGGAGGTGCAGAGGACTTGGGTTCAGTTTCTTCAGGCGCAACTGATGCAGTTTCCCTGACTTCTTTACTTTCTTCAGGCGCACCACTAGGGGATGCCCTGGCAATTTCTTCAGCGACTAGAATGGAGTCATCAGCCCTGGTACTCTCATTTTCTTCAGCAGCCTGATTGTCATCAGCGGTGCTGGCATGTTCTTCAGTAGGCTGAGCAGATGCTTCTGCCTGAGTAACTTCAATGCGCACAGGAGGAGCAGCACTTGAAGTGAATTTCTTCGTCAGATTGACGAACCGCACCTTGGCGCCCTTCCAATCAGCATAGTAGCAATCGAATTCATCACTCATTTTCTTGATTTCAGCTTGCAAAGCAATGAGCTGATCAGGGGAGAGAGTGAGGACATTGTCCTTGAGGTAGCGCTACTTCTTGTATTGCGCTTTCTTCAGCTTTCTGCCTTGTTCAAATTTCCACTTTTCTTCCTTAATAAAGGCAGTCAGAACATGACTCTGGCCAAGAGTGAGGTTCATCTCCGGCAAAGGCGTGTTAGGGTCCTTGTGCCATAGGTCAATGTAATCGAGGATCAACTTTGGATCCAACATCAGTGTCACATTGCTTCCTTTGGCTCTAGCGGCCCTGGCTTGCCCGTCTCTGATGATTTCTGCAAATTCTTCATTATCAGCCTCATCATCATCAGAGGGCACTTGGAAGGCGACCTGCTTCTTGTGAGGACTTGGTCAAAGGCCTCGTCCAGCAGTGGCCTTTTTCTTCAGCAGAGAGGGGCCAGCTGAAGATTTTGGTGCAACTGAGGAACTTGCTGATGCTCCTGAGGCAATTGAGATGCCTTGGGTCCGTTGGCATGTGGCAAGATGCACAGGTGCCGAGGATCTGGTCGGAGCAGCTGAAGACTTTGGAGGAGGAGGATCAGACTGAGGAATTGGCCGTGAGGGCTTTGAAGAATCTGGCCTTGAGGGCATTGCTGAGGAGCTTGGCCGTGAGGGCATTGAGGGAGAAGCACTTGACTTATTAGCAGGCTTCTTAGGCATCGCCTTCTTCGGCTGACTAGCAGAGGCAGTAGCAGCAGCAGAGTCTGCATTGAATTTCTTCACTGCTTCTTTTGCTTGCTTGGCTAGTTTGGCCTGGCGCTTTGCCCATTCATTAGCATAGTCCTCACCGCGCTTGAGGCTGGTGGGATCTGCCACTTGGCCTGGTGCCAATGGAGGTCTTGAGCATGGAGGGTTGAGCGCGAATTTCTTCATATACTTGGGAGTAACATACCTGTACTCCCTCCGTTCTCATGCCCATCTCCTCTCTATCCGTTGTATGCGCACCTTGCGCTGATTCTTGTCCTCCTTGCCAAACTTGGCCTCATCAGGAGTGCAATATCCAACATAAATGTCCTTAGGGATTTCAAATGCAGTATTGTCCTCAGGCCTCTTTCCTCCCTTCTGTGGCTTCTTATCAACCATTTTCTTTAGCTGAGGAATATGAACAACTGAGGTTTCTAAAGAGGTGTGCAACTTTTCTTCGAGGAACGCTGCAAATGAGTTAAGTTGATGAGAACCTAGTGATTCAGTAGCAGACATTTGCACCTGTGAACAGAGTATAGTTGCGAGGAATTTGGAGAGGTCATATGCGTTCTCAGAAGGTTTTTCAAAGATGAATAGGTTTGAGGAATTTGACCAGATGAGTCTTGAGGAATTTCACTAAGCGTTCTTTGTCTTAGGTTCCAGAGTTGTACAGATCGAAAATCCATACAATTGAGGATCTTGAAGACAAATATTGCTTAGAGAAATGAATCAAGAGTCGATGACATGTGAGGTGTTCATGTGTGTGAAGATTTGAAGAATAAACACCTTTGAAGATTTTCAAGAAAACAAAAGAATCAAAGAGGGTAGTAAAAGTAACTTTTAATTACCCGAGATGAAGAACATGATGAACTGAGAAGTGTAGATGTGAAGTTCGTCAGTTCAGATCTTCCACGCCCTAACTTGGCAGAGGAAGACGACTACGACGACGGTGGAGTGAAGAAATTCACAACCGGCATGAGTACGACAGCGACGAGGTCGAGGCAGTGAAGCTCTTCCTCACTGGCGACGATGAAGTAGCAGCGGTGCTAGGGTTTCGGGAAGCTCGAGCAAGAGTGAGAGCAAGGGGAGTAAAAAGTGAAGTGAGGAAGAGGCAGGGGTACTTATAGTGGAAGTGAAAATCTGTACGCCCGAAGATTTTGGACGAACGTGCCTCTGGCCCTTCTCATTCGCTTGACATGTGTCACCCACATACTGAGAGGTGGCAATCATGTAGGATCGTGGGTGAATAGATAAGTATTGTCATGGGATGCGGAACGGTTTGAGCGGCAAAGCCGAAAATTTAGATCAGATATATTAAAATTTCCGTTCGCAATTTCTTCAGCTGTCAAGGACACAGTGAAGATTTTGAACAAGTTTCAAAAAGAATGCACATGAAGAATTTGTGAATAGACTAGGTTGAGTTTAGCATAGAGGGGGAAGGGTCCGATCACATTCACTTAGCAGAAGAAATCAACTTGAAGAATTAGCAATAAGTGAATGTTGTAGAGGACATAAAACTCATACATATATTTTCAAATGAAGAACAACACCTGAAAGAGTGAAGACAATGCAAAGTTGAAGAATTTGAAAAACGAAGAAAAACTCAAATTGAAGATTCTCAACTTTGGTTGGTGGCGTGGCCCACCATATAAGAAAGCTGATTTCAGACACCACGTACGATTGTTGTAGGGCTATGAGAATCAATTTCTTTATTAATTTCTTCACACTTAGAGGGTTAGTCTTCATTGATTGAAGAAAAACGTTACTTCGTGTGTTGCGCATCTAAGTCATCAAGTCAGCATAAGTGTTAGGATGTGTGTCCATTTCAGAGAACATTCAAAGATACTAGGATATTTAGCTCACACCACAACTTGCTAAATCTCTTCTCATCCAAGGTCTTAGTGAAGATATTGGCCAACTGATCTTTAGTGCTTGCATGGTTGATGGAGATGTCGCCCTTCAACAGATGATCACGAAGAAAATGATGACGAATTTGGATGTGCTTCGTCTTTGAGTGCTGAACTGGGTTATGAGCAATCTTGATAGCACTCTCATTGACACAGTAGAGAGGCACATTCTTCACGTTGATGCCATAGTCCTTGAGTGTTTGCTTCATCCAAAGTAATTGAGCATAGCACGATCCAGCAGCAATGTACTCAGCTTCTGCAGTTGAGAGTGATACGTAGTTCTGTTTCTTCGAGGACCAACAGACCAAAGATCGTTTGAGGAAATGGCATGTGCCTGACATTGACTTGCGGTCCACGCGATCGCCAGCATAGTCAGAGTCTGAATATCCAATGAGATCAAATGAAGAGCCCTTGGGATGCCATAATCCAAGTGTTGGTGTGTGAGCTAGATATAGAAGAATATGCTTCACAGCCTTATGGTGTGATTCCTTCGGTGTAGCTTGAAATCAGGCACACATGCAAACACTAAGCATAATATCCGGCTTAGATGCACATAGATACAATAAAGAGCCAATCATGGAGCGGTATACCTTTTGATCGAAGTCTTTACCATTTTCATTAGAGCATAGATGGCCATTTGTGGGCATTGGAATTTTGACCCCTTTGCAATCTTGCATGCCGAATTTCCTCAGTATGTCCTTGAGGTATTTCTCCTGAGATATGAATATCCCATTGCGCTATTGACGAATTTGAAGACCTAAAAAGAATTTCAACTCTCCCATCATAGACATTTGATATTCTTCACTCATCATATAGGCAAATTAATCACTATAACGTTGATCAGTACAGCCAAAGATAATATCATCAACATATATTTGGCACACAAACAATTCATCATCATATGACTTAGTGAAAAGAGTAGGGTCGAGTGAACCGGGTTTGAAGCCTTTCTTCATGTGGAATTCCTTCAAAGTATCATACCACGTTCGAGGGGCTTGCTTGAGGCCATACAGGGCCTTGTTGAGTCTGAAGACTTTGTCAGGATTCTTTGGATCTTCAAAACCTGGGGTTGAGCAACATATACTTCTTCCTCAAGCTTACCATTGAGGAATGCACTTTTCACATCCATTTGATATAAGGTGATATTATGATGGTTAGCATAAGCAAGTAATATGCGAATAGCCTCAAGTCTAGCAACAAGTGCAAAAGTTTCATCGAAATCAATTCCTTCAACCTGTGTGTAGGCTTGAGCTACAAGCCATGCCTCATTCCTCACCACAAGGCCATTTTCATCTTGCTTGTTGTGGTAGATCCACTTTGTGCCAATAATGTTGTGCTTGCGAGGATCTGGACGTTTGACCAGTTCCCAGACGTTGTTGAGCTTGAACTGATGTAATTCTTCTTGCATAGCTTGAATCCACTTAGGCTCCAGAAATTCTTCATCTACCTTAGTGGGCTCCGTGATAGAGACAAAAGCAAAGTGCCCACAAAAGTTAGACAAATGTGAAGCTTTTGAGCGTGTGAGAGGACCTGGTGCTTCAATATCATCAATGATCTTCTCGACTTGCACTTCATTTGCAATACAAGGATGAGCGGGTTGTCTTCGAGGAATTTGATCCACATTCTCTTCATGAGCATTTTCCTCAGCACCATTTTATTCAGGTGCGCCAGCTCGACATTCATCACGTTCTGGAATGAATTCTTCAGCAGATTCTTCGGTGGGAATGACATCCTTAGTAGCCTTGAACTTCATAGATTCTTCAGGTGTTGGTTCATCTAACACAGAAGGTAGGTGCTCTCTTTGCGAGCCATTAGTCTCATCGAACCTCACATCTACAGTTTCAACAACTTTGTGAAGAACGTTGTTGAAGACTCTGTAGGTGTGCGAGTCCTTTCCATGACCAAGCATAAAACTCTCATGTGCTTTTGGTGCAAATTTAGAATTGTGATGAGGATCTCTAATCCAGCATTTAGCACCGAAGACTTTGAAGTAACTCACATTGGGTTTCTTGTTAGTGAGGAGTTCATAGGCAGTCTTCTTGAAGAATTTGTGAAGATATACCCTGTTGATGACGTGGCATGCAGTATCAATGGCCTCAATCCAGAAACGACGAGGTGTCTTGTATTCGTCAAGCATAGTGCGAGCCATCTTAACAAGGGTCATGTTCTTGCGCTCCACGACGCCATTCTGCTGAGGAGTATAAGGAGCAGATAACTCATGAGTAATACCAAGTTCATCAAGATAGCCATCAAGGCCAGAATTCTTGAACTCGGTCCCATTGTCACTTCTGATGTGCTTGATCTTCACACCAAAGTTGGTTTAAGCCCTCGAGGAAAATCGTTTGAAGACTTCCTACACCTCATGTTTGTAAGTGACAATGTGCACCCATGTGTAACGAGAATAATCATCAACAATAACAAAGCCATATAGAGATGCATCATTTAGAATTGCAGAATAATGATTGCGACAAAAAAGATCCATGTGAAGCAATTCAAATGGTCGAGTGGTAGTCATAATAGTCTTCGCTGGATGCTTGGCCTTGGTCATCTTTCCTGCTTCACAGGCTCCGCATAAGTGATCCTTGAGGAATTTGACATTCTCAATGCCAATGGCACACTTCTTCTTCGCAAGCGTGTGCAGATTCCTCATGCCTGCATGACCAAGTCGTCGATGCCATAGCCAGCCTTCTAAAGCTTTTGCAAGTAGGCATACGGCCGATTGTGGTCCTGTAGAGAAATCAACAATGTACAAGTCTCCTCTCCTAAAGCCTTCGAAGACTTTGGAATTGTCAGCTTCCATGATCACAACACAACGATACTTGCCAAAGACAACAACCATATCAAGATCACAAAGCATTGAGACAGACATGAGGTTGTATCCTAAGGATTCGACAAGCATGACTTTGTCCATGTGTATGTCCTTAGAGAGCGCAACCTTACCTAGACCCAATACCTGACTTTTGCCTTTGTCAGCGAAGATGATATGCTTCAGATGCGACGGTGATAAAGGAGCATCCATCAATAGATTCTTGTCACCAGTCATGTGATTTGTACATCCACTATCAAGGACCCACTCATTTGCTTTGGGTTGATCATCCTACAGATGAATTAGTGCAACTTACGAACTCATATACTTCATCAACGAAGAATATGACATCAATATCATGAGATCAATTTAATAAAGCAATAGCACAGATAAATCAGTATGAGGACGTGGGAAATGAGAATTCATTTCTTCATGATTAGCCTGCATCCTTTCAGGCACTTTTCAGGTCTCCAGCAAATTCTTCAGACGTTTTGAGCACGTCTGGAGACCTGACCCTGCATAAGAGATTAGTTCTTTTTCTTCACCACCCACATCTGAAGGGGTGGCAAAGAATTCATCACTCTGCGAGCACCAGATGAGAAATGTGGCATAGAAGCCAGTCCGCTTCGTTTCACACGAGAGGGGTTAGGGTAAGCATATCAATAAGCAGAGAAATTCTTCGAGGACTTATGAACATAATGATTTGAAGAATAATGCTCATATTCATAGCCCTTAGCTCTACCCTGCGAAATAGAGGGGTTAGCACGATGATGATCATGTGAGGATTTTGATCCTGTTGAGGAATTTGATCCATATGAAGAATTTGGTCCATATGAAGAATTTGATCTGGAGTTCCTATTCTTCATAGGTGGTGTCATGAGGACATTCACCTGAAGACTTTCAAGGCAACTTTTGGGAACCCAGATTTTCTTCATAGGGGAACCGTTCCTGTAGTTAGTGCCAACATATCTAGCAAATACTTCACCATTATAATTTTTGAACAGTTTGTAGTTGGAGTCAAATGACTCATCAGAAGAATGAGGAGATTCACATGTAAACCCAGATAAATTGGATGGATCAACTGGAGGTCCCTTTGTAGCAACCCATGAGGTTTTGGGGTACTGCTCAGGCTTCCAATATGTTCCATCAACATTGAGTTTCCTCTCAAAGGCAATACCCTCTTTCCTAGGGTTCCTGTTGAGGATCTGCTTTTTAAGCACATCACAAAGAGTCTGATGCCCTTTGAGGCTTTTGTACATGCCTATCATGTACAATTCCTTCAGCCCTGCATCATCAGTGATACTAGCAACATCCTCAGATGAGGAATTAGTGATAGTAGAGATAGGTGAAGAATTTGTAACATTAGAAGCATTTGAACATTCAGGAAAAGAATTAGCAGATTCACGTCCAATGCACTTCCGACATGGAGGGACAAATTCTTCCTGAGTAGCACTGATTTGTTGAGCAAGTAATGAATCGTGCTCCTTCTGAAGATCTTCGTAACTCACTCTTAGCTTCTCAAGATCTTGCTTTCTTTGAAGAAATTCATAAGAAAGCTTCTCGTGATCAGGTAAGAGAGTGTTATGATGACCTTGAAGGTTGTCAAACTTGGACTGAAGTCTTTGAAGATTATCAACCAAGGTTTTAGTGCGGTCCATTTCTTCACCCAACATATCATCACTTTTATCTAGCATGTTTTGAACCTTTTCAAAAGCCTTTTGTTGTTTCACAACAATCTTAGCAAGTTTAGAGTAATTGGGCTTAAGATTTTCATCAGATTCATCCTCACTAGATTCAGAGCAGGCATATTTAGTTACCTTGACACCCTTTGCCATGAAGCAATAGGTGGGAGCGTAGTCATCATTGCCTTCATCAGTCTTGTTGGTGAAGCCATTTTCTTCAGAGTTGAAGACAGACTCGCTGACGAATGCAGTAGCGAGATGTAGGCTCGCCACACAAGACTCAGACTCCTCAGATGCCTCCTTGTCCTCATGTTCCTCAGATTCAGCCTCAGAGTCCATTTCCTTGCCAATGAATGCCCGAGCCTTCTTAGAGCTTCTCTTTGTGAGATGAATACTTCGAGGATTTTGATGATGAAGACTTTGAAGATTTCTTCTTCTTCTTGGCATCATCAGAACTGTAATCCTTGTATTTCTTCTTCTTCAATTCCTCATCCCACTGAGGACAATCTTGAATTTAGTGACCAGCTTTCTTGCATTTGTGGCATAGCCTCTTCTTGTAGTCATTGGATGAGGAATCATTGCTCCTTGAGGATTTTCCAAAGCGACCACGCACTACAAAAAAAATACACTTCCGTGATGATACGTGTTTGTCACAGTAGGTCACGTTTTCTGTCATGCATGTACATCCATGATGATTTTATGACAGAATCAAGATAGTCATACCTGTGTTGTCGTAGAAGTCTTCCATGACATTACCAAAATTATCATCACGGAAGTGTCCACTTCCATGACGATAAATCGTGCATCACAGAAGTGCTTTCGTCAAGGGTGACCGACACGTGGCATCCACCGTAATGGAACGTCGTTAAGCTATCAGGTCGGGTTTTGGATCCGATAACCCGTTAACAGCCCCGACCAATGGGAAATTTCCACGTGTAAAATTCTTATTGGCCGGACGAAACATGTGTCAACTCGTCAGTGGGTCAGATAGGCGCCTATGATATGTCGACACGTGCCATGACCCACCACTGGCCCATTTAGCTTACAAAGCCGGCCCATTTGACTTGGTCAAAAGTTAACGGGCTGGCCCATGAAAAGCCTGTTAACGGTCTCTTTGCAAATAGCCCATTTTACGACCCGTTAACTCACGGTCCGTTAGGCACTAAAGGAAATCGGCCCAACAACGTCATGTGGGCCGTCGAATATAACACCAACCCATTTCACTTTCGGCCCATGTATGGCCCACGACGTCTTTCCGCCCATATGGGGCCTTTGTATCTTTTGGCCCTTTACAGGCCCACGGTGACTCTAGCCCATAATGAACAGTAATTTTCTTTGTACCCGTTAACGGCCCGTGATTTACATTGGCCGTTTCCAGCCCGTGTTAGCTTTCGGCCTATTGACGGCCCATACGTTCTTGGGCTCCTTTTTGGCCCTCGATTACTTCCGGTCTGTTACTGGCCTGCTCCCCTAATGGGCCAAATTGGGCCCATGGCCAGAGTCGGCCCGTTACTGGCATGTTCCACAAATGGGCCAAATTCGGCCCATGGCAAGAGTCGGCCCGTTACTGGCCTGCTACCCTAATGGGCCAAATTCGGCCCATGGCAAGAGTCGGCCCGTTTCTGGCCAGCCCGTCCTATATTTTGGCCCATTAACGACCCGTTATGCTTGTGAAAGAATTAAGCTTTTGCAGTCCTATGGCCTGTTAATGGCCCATTACCGTGCTGGGCCAATACCAATTACGCCCGATTACGGCCCATGTAGACCCATTTATCCAACGGCCCGAGGCCCACCGATTACAGGCCCATTTATCGACGGCCCGAGGCCCACCGATTACAGGCCCATTTATTGACGGCCCGTAGGAGACCCATGGATCCTACGACCCATATATGGCCCATGGGTAGTTGCTGCCACTAGCAAACCAGGGAAAAAGAAGACTAGGAAATAAATAAGGCCGAAACTAACGCTAGGCTATTAAGGCGATTGCACATATTACATCCACTCGGCATCAAAGATCGCCACCAGTGCAAATATAGGGAACACCCTACACTATACAAAAATGGCTTGCTGTTTTCTTTAGCCGGTGGCTGCATGTTAAGAATAAATTTTGTATCGCACCAAAACAAATTACAACTATATAACAAAAGGAAGGTTGGCATAAAACTTAACAGTCTAGCAGATAAATGCACCACCAGAAGTTCAGAAGCTCGGTTCATTTGACCTGACTGTTACGTTTTCATGTTGTATTGTCCGATGGAGCACCATAACCCTCGCCTTCATTTCCCCTAGGCTCCTGAACAACATAGCAAATGTCTGATAGTCTGGTTTCAAAACCATGCATATCTTGACAACATTGAGCAATGTTTCTCCTTGTTTCACAAAGGGCCTCTGTTAGGGAATGGACTTGTGTCTGGAGCGCAGATACAACATTGCTTTGAGCTTGCATATCTTGATCATGAGACAGTTTGGACGATATTGCCTTAACAACCAACCCAGTATTATGCAGGAACGTGCTTTTGGCACTGTTAGTGGATAGGTACTGACCCACTGCAGCAAGAGCTGACATTGCGGTTATAGTTGCCTCGCCACCTTCAGAAGGTGGCGGTTCCACCATTTTTTCCATAGCTCGCTGAAAAGTTGAGGTTTTACATTAGTAGTACCAGAACAGAAGATATTAAGGAGGCATCAAAACCAAACAAAATAGCTTTGGTCTATATACAGAACTTATTCTGGTGAACCCATGTAAAATATTAGTTGTATTTTATTGCAAAGTACATAATAAAACCAGGTTCCAAACATATGACCATGTACCATCGCTAATGTATTGTCTATTTCTTCACATTGTATTGAGGGCTAAGGATAAAGAGACGAAGTTTATAATACAGTAAGCATAGTATGACATCATTCATATCACAAAACAACTGAGAACAGACAAACAGGCAATTGTAACGTTGTGTGGGAAAGTCCAGCACGGAACTAGATTACGGGTCAAGATCAAAGGAACATCACTCCTCCGTTTTAAACCTTGTAAGGTGCAATGATACGCTAAGACAATTGTGTATAAAATTGAAAAGAGTAATAGACATTGGCTGCAAACCATGCAGTTCAAGGCACAAGTCAGAGTAAGTAGTAGTTAAAAGGCATGAGGATTAAGGACTTACAACAGTGGCTTTGACTGGTGTAGTCATGCCCTTCTTCTTGCTGGTGTGACAGTCCTTGAAGATTTCCACATCATTTGGTTCACGTACTTTTTGGTCCTTGCGGGATTTCCTCTGCATTTCGAACAAGTCAATATAGATCTGATAATATCGTACATCAAAAAGAGTGAAACAGCAGCTAATTACAAGAGCCTCGCAGTGTGCAATATAGCTATGAGACACTGTCGTCTATTGGAATTTCACTTTTGTATGGTTGGCCTTGTTCTTTGAACAGTTCACCTACAAGAAGATAGATTTGTGCGGCACATGCGTCAATAGGACTTCAACATGTGATCTGATCACATATATATAATGTACCTGATATTTCGGATCAGACCAGTGTTTAACAAGGCCCCTCCAGTCTTCATCCGATATATTTTCCACTGGAGATGTTTGGGAAAGTTCACTGTTAGCCTTGCCTTCAAAGTGAGTTTTCCTCAAGTTATACCGGTACTATCACAGAGCAGACTTGAAAACATGGGAGCAAGCTTGGTTGGTTGCATCATCTTGGCTATCCAACTTGAACCTCATCTGTTGAAAATTATGGGAGTCTCATTAGCAGCAACCTAGAAAGTATGGGACAGAGCAAGATGATATTACTAGTTTCCATACATAACCATACTTACAGATAAATGGTCGAGGAAGGTGTTGAACTGGGTTTCGTCTTTGTCATTCCTGTACTGAATCCATGTTGGGAGGATACGTACATGACACCTAACGGCAACCGCTGCCTCTGATACTAACTTGGCTGACTCTGTAGCATCACGTGGCCTTTTTAAACCTGCCTCAAAATGGATCTCCATTCTTCCTCCTCTAGATTTAGTTAACCTATCGAGCATTATCCCTGATGTTTGTTTCCTCTTGCGCCTAGGTGCTAGTCCAACAACGAACATAGGAAGTGTTAGTGTACATCAAACTGATAGACTACATATAAAGAAGCATGCAACTGTAACTTGACTCCAGCAACTACCTTCTTGTTATTGAAGCTCACAAGGTTCATCTGATATTGCCAACTCGTCTTGTGTCAAGAGTGCTTGGGAAGTAGTGTCAGGTTGCAAGGGATCTTGGGAACGTGCTGCTAGCTCAGTTGACGCACGAGTATGTCGTGCAGCTGGTAGTACTGTGGTAGGTGTTGCAAGAACTAGGGCTGTCTCTGCTTGTTTGGTGGCAGCTATGTGTTTCTGTTTGGCTTTTTTTGCAGCTCGTGTAGCATGGGATGCCGTGTTTGTAGAATTTTCTGTTGGACTTTCACCTTCTATTGCACCATCAGTACCAGCAGAATCTGCAGGATTCATCCACTTCACATTCTCTGCCATTCTGTGTTTCTTCCTCTTTCTCTGTGCCATGTTAAGTCAAGCCAACAAGAAAAACGAATAACAATTTAGTTCTTCAAAACAAATTGATGTGTGATGCAGACGAACTGAACTTTGATGTTAGACAACCACATGATAGGAGGATGTAATATGTATGAAAAACAGGAAGGAAGAGATAACCAGAACTATGATGTGTAAACTAAGAAGAAGACATTTCACCAAATTAGAAGCAATGCAATGGAAGGTAGACACCATATGAAAGATGCTACAAATATCGCTCTGCCAAGTTAACAGTGTCTCAGCATAAATGACGTTTAAACAAATGTGAAGCAGTACAAGAAATAAATCATATGCAAGATGCAAACAACATCACACTACCATGTTAGAGGTCTCTCGTCATTAGTGCCATTGCATATTCACATCATTACATATTCACAGCTTATGATGTGTAAACTAAGGAGAAGGCATTTCAACAAATTAGAAGCAATGAAAGCTAGACACCATATGAAAGATGCAATGAATATCACTCTACCAAGTTAAAATTGTCTCGTCATAAGTGCCATTTCAACAAATTAGTAGTACAAGCTAGAAAATAATGTGAGATGTAACCTATATCACACTCCGAAGTCAAACGTGTCTTATGATAAGTGATTGTTGCAGGTTACACAACAGTAGTAATTTGATGTAAGAACATGGTGCGATAGACAGATATTGTATGTTCTAGAAACAGGAACACGTGTCTTATTCAAGTATAATGTGTAAAGTAAGCAGATGGAATTCAACAAAATTAGAAGCAATACAAGCTAGACATCACACATAACATGCAACCACATATAACAGTGCCAAGTTAGAGGGAGCACCAGTGATGCTACACTAGGGGAGACGTGCTCATCATAAACACAACTTTGTTGAGTGTCTATGCATGTGTTGTCTTGGAAATCATCTTGGGGGTGTGGAGGAGTAGAAACTGTAGAGGCCCTCCGTTTGGAAGGAGCTTCTTTATCCGCTGCCTTGCTAACTTCCTTCCGCTTTATTGATTTTGAATTGTCAAGTAAAACTGACAAGAAAAAACAATAAAATTCTCTCTTCAGAACTCATTCATGCATGATACTGACAATCACTACTTTGATGTAAGGCAAACACATGATACCAGGATGGAATATGTACGAAAAACAGGACGGCATGGCATGTTCACAACTGTTTGTGTAAACTAAGCAGAAACCATTCCAGCAAATAAGAAGCAATGCAAGCTAGACACCACATGAAAGATGCAACCAATATGACTCTGCCAAGTTAAAAGCGTCCCATCATAAATGGAATTTCAACAAATTAGAAGCAGTGCATGCTATAAATCATATGAAAGATGCAACTAATATCGCACTGCATATACTAAAGGTGTCTCGTCATATTGATTGATGCGAGATACAAAAAAACAATAGTTTTATGTAAGCACATGCTTAATAGACAAATGTACTATGTACTAAATACAGGAAGGCATGTCACATTAACAGGTATAATGTCACATTTACAGGAGAATAAGCTAAGCAAACTAGCACATGCAGTTTAACCAGATTAGAAGAATTACAATTTAGACACCATATGCAACATGCAACCACATATCACGCTGCCAAGTTAGAGCAAGCACCTGCGATGCTAGTGTAGAGGAAATGCTGTAATCAACTACAGAGCTACATTCACTATCTTCATCTAGCATTTCTGTTTCTTGAGAGTCATGTTGGGAGGCTGACGCCGCATTCTTTAAATGAGGAGTAGTCCCCTTGCCTGCCTGCCTCCTCATAAGTGATTGATGAGGGATACACAAGAACATTAGTTTGATGTAAGAACATGGTTAATACACAGATGTACTAGTATGTACCAAAAACAGAAAGGCATGTCATATTCAAAGGTATAATGTGTAAGCTAAGCATATGTAATTTAACCAAATTGGAAGCAATACAAGCTAGACATCCGGCTGGAGTGGTGAACATGATCATCTAGGACCTAAGAGCCTGGTGGGAGGCGGGCTGCTTCGCCACCATCGCGGCTTTTTAGTTGGCTTCCAGGTGATGCATGTCTTTGTTGGGCTTGTCACTGGCTCGACCAGTGCCCTGACTAGCTATTTGTCTTCTGGTGCTCATGGGATGGTGGTTCATGTAAAAAATATCTTTCCTTATCTTAATAAAGACCGACTTTGGCCTTTCGAATACAAGCTAGACACCATATGGAACATGCAACCACATATGACACTGCGAAGTTAAAGCAAGCACCTGGGATGGTGGTTCATTGCGAGCGAGGTCATCAACTCCAGAGCAACGTTTACCGTCTCCATCTGCTGACACTGCACCCTTTAAAGCGCTATAACGTGCCGCGCCTAGCCGCGTAGAAAGCTGGCACGACTTGTCTCTTTTCTTTTTTGCTTCGCTTTCGGCAGAATCTGAAATACCCTTGCATAAAAACACAATAGTGAGAGTATGGATGAAGTGTGTGCAGAACTAGTGCACTATAAAAGTAGCAGATAGCAGGTGGCTGAAAAATAAATGACAGGAGACATATGATACCTCTACAACATTGCATGGCAAACAAATTAGATTCTACTCCGTATGATTTTGTAATATATGAGCACAGGAAATGCAGGTACTCCTCCAGCACACCACCACATGTGGTCATATCTAAGATAACAGTCGACTGAAAATAAATAGGCCAGTCGATTTTTTTAATGAACCGTCTGATCTATAAGGAATGGGCAGATGGCCTTTGTCTACCTCCCACCAGTCATTGTTGACGATCTTTCTCGAACCGCCAGCGACCACCGGCCCAGACCCGTGCCTCCGCCGCCCCGCCCTCCCATCGACCTCACACCACCACCGTGCTTGGAAGCGCCCCCAAGCCATCCCTTTAATCCCGGCCGACCTCCAGATCGGACGCCAGTAGCTCTAGGATGCACACGCCCCTAAGATAAACACCAAGGTGCTGCTTCCCCGGCGTAATAGTCGTACTAGCGCCTGTTACGCTGGGGAATGCTTCCGTTAATTGGGAATCAACTGGCCAGAAATTGAAATTCAGGGGGGCGACGGACCTCTAGCTAAGGTGAAATAGTATATGAGGAGAAACCTTGTGCATCACGAGTTACTAGGAACATCTAGTATCAAGAAGAAGCGGTCAACTAGTGTCTTCTGTGGGATGAATACTGTGCAAGCAGAGACGTAAGATTTGCAGGAATAAGGGAAGAGGAGTACCTTCTTCGGTTGCCGGTGTGGTCACCTCCACATGTCGCGCCGATCTTCTTCTTTTTACCGGGGAAACCGATGTTCTGGAGGGTGCATGCTTGGACGAACCCATGGCCAAATTGTTGACTGTGTTGCCGTGGCCGTATGTCGGTGGAGGGGAAGCAGATCCGAGGCGGTGAAGGATGGCGTAGCAGGAACAGCTCCGGTGTGGTGGAGGGTGGCGAAGTTGGAGCGGCAGCGGTGAGGCGCAGGACAACATGGTTGAACTAGCTCGGGTACGGACGACTCGGCCTCGGCTTCAACTACTAGCCGTGGAGGGTGGTGCGGTTGAGGTTGCGGTGGACGACGATGTCGGGGTATCGGCTCCAGCATGATGGAGGAGGGCGGCGGTTGATGGGTGGGATGGGATGGCGGATGGAGGACGCCGGGGTTTCGCGGCTGGTGGAGAGGTATTTTTGGCGCCCATGGAGTATGAATGGGGAATCGGACGGGTGGGGGGAACCATGTTTCGGTCTGAGACGCGCTTGTTTTTGGCTTTTTTGAACAGAAGATGGGACGCGCTTGTTTGAAATTTGGGGAAAGTACAAACTTTGCCCCCCTCTTCAATTTCGGACCTACTGCGGGTCGGGGGTAGGATGGTAATCCCAGGTGTCCCAAATAGTGGGCGGGAGTGATTTCGGCCGCGCGCATGTGTGCTTAGGCGGCCATTGTGTATGAATGTTTTTCGGAGGCGGTTGCGTGGCGTCTAGATGAAGCTACAAACCTACCCCGGTTTAGACCTTTGGACGTCAGGCTGGTAGGTTTCACGGGTCGGAGTTATTAGAAAAGTAATTTCCTTGTACTACCAAACATTGGTCTCACGCGGTTTCGGGCGAGTAGAGGCTCTTTTGGCGCTTCGTTCGAAATTTTGAAACACAAGCATTCACGTTTAGAGTACTCTTGAACTATGAGGATTGACCTAAATAGACAACATTATATTTGACCTTGTATGTTTGAAAACCTCATTAAATTATCCACTTCCTTTTGAAATTTTGACACTTGAAAATCCTATAACTACGATTATTTTGGAATGGAGGAGCTAAATTTGAATCTATTTTGTACACGACTACATATGCTATTATGTACAAAATCAGAGCAAAGATTGGTACCCCCATAGTTTAGGTATGGTTTACAAATGCCATGATATCAAATTCAAATAATTGAATGGACTTCATGTTGAATTTGATATTTTTAAACCACCTTTGGTTGAATTCAAATGTATGATAGTTCATAGGTAGCTATTTATAAATGTCCATTGTGTAACTTTCGTATGTATAATGTGCTTTACACACACAACATGAACTATACTCACGTTTATATTCGATTTCTAAAGCGATGCATTGTCTGGAGTTCAAAATACTAACTATGTGGATCAATTGTGTCGAATAATAACATAGACATGCTCAAATTCGATAGAATCTAGATGTCTGATGGATCAATGACCGCTCCTTACGCGAATTGCAAATATCATGATCCCATCCTAATATTTGGATACAATTTATATCTTTAATCAATGTGTAGAGCAGTCTTTTATGTGTAGTTTCACTCTCCATCGGTGGTCTCTCACACATGCTCACACACTCTCCCCGAGGTGTCTTTCTCGCACACATGCTACAGATATAACCCTCCCTCCCTCTCATAACCATTTACAACTGTTTTCACTAACCTTTATCACAAGCACTCTTCCTCATCGACCCTTTCTATATACATGGACCTGCCTACGTGTCTCATGTACGCACATTATCTTTACGCCTGTCTCTCATGCATTATCTCACACCTCTCTTCCTAGTCGACGAGTATGATTCTAGCAGAGCATTCTGTAGGATGCCCCTTAAAGTTAGGTTGGATGAATAGTAATATCAAAGATAAAGGGGTTACCTTAGTCCGAGAACCTAGGGTTACAAATTCTAGCCGGCTTTATCAGTGGACACAGAGTCCTTCACAATTCTGCTATCTTTGTCCTGTATGACTAGTCATCCGTGGGTCTTCCTAAATGTGTCATGGGCCGACCAATGTGGCGCATGACGGAATCGAACGAAGGGCCTCACCTCGACCCACCGGACCTCACGCGGTGACACACCCTCTGCCCCCACGTCTCATTATCTTCTCACACCCACACATACCAACACAAACACCACACACACAGAAAATTTCTCCTGGTGCCTCTATTCCCTCCCCCCTTGCATACACACACTCAAGGGAATGGAATCTCTCGTCGTGGCGTCATATTCGTCTCTCTCTCTAGACCACTCTCATTTCTCGTGCTATCTCTCCCACGCCCCCCGTCGGCCCCTCTATCCATGCCTCTCTCGAATACGTAATACACACACATACCTCTCTAGGCCCCGCCAAATGCATCAACTACACATTCACACATGTTACATCACGTACCCCATTGATCTAAAAAGCCCTCTCTTCACGTTTATTTCGCATACACCATTCCTTTTGAATAAAGTGTGGCCAAAAAATTATTTTAGAGTTTCTACATATATACAACATTACAAAGTTATATGGAGGAGTACGAACGCTAATTTGCATTGCATGGTGCCCACAATGATATTTATTCCGCACTGTGAATTTTTATATTTTTATACTATATACAAAGTTTGTCATAATAAAGAGAAACGAAGAGCATATCTCTCTCCATCGCATACCCCCCCTGTATGCCCCTTTCACGTATGCACACAAAACTATCTCCAGGTCCTCTAAAAGTAAGCCCCCAGAAAATTCACGCGTGTTTCATCTTTCTCTCGCGATATATGTAATGACGGTCATTGTATTTGAAGAGAAAGCACGATACATACATTGGACTTCATAATCCACTCATTACGGTCACCGTTTACGTTTAGTGGTTATTATACAGTCACGGGCTCACCGTACAACTTTGTATTTTCTCATGACATGACTAGTTGACCAGTTAAACGCTCCACGTGGCACCTCTAGTGTTGCATCACATTATCTCACTACCATCATGCCCGCCTGTCGACTTGTATCTACTCTACATCTACACTATTATAAAATACATAAAATATAAAATACACTCTTATAAAAAACAGAGTTGGCGATGATGGTGTGCCTGCCATCCTGCAATATAGACCGTCCGATTTGTATCTGACGGATAGGAAAGAAACTACGGCAATTTTGCAAAAAGGTACCCACACACCTCTCCACATTTGCAAATAAGGCCTTCCCTCGTTCATCCTTTTCTCTCACAAGATAAACAAGTCATACAAATGCATCTTGATGTTATGTGCAACGCACATGCATCTTGCTAGTAAGAATGAAAACAAACGACAAAAAAATATTTTGACGGTGGTTTGAATTCATGACCGCGGGCACAACGGACAAGGTGGCCTTGTATTGGTATGCTGAGCCTTCTGTTTTAACGCACAGGAGCTGGTGTGGTGATTATACACACACGCACGCATGCACACGAACTCCATCCACGCAACACTCACACAAACACATGCACCCATGCACGCATGCAACACTCATACGTACACACGCAGCCACGCACGCACGCAACACTCACACGCACACACGCACGCATGCATGCACACACCAGTACACCACACGACCAACACACACTCTCACGCTCAAGTGCTCAACCTACACGTGCATGCGCACACATCAGACCCTGACAGACACATACACAACCAGGCGATTCCCGCGCACGGGTTGGAGCCTTGTCGTGCCTACGTAAATTTGTGTTTATCTGACCTTTTCCCGATGCGAACTGACAGGTGGGACCCACAAGGAACGTGGTCAATTTAACTAGTCAGCATGGCACCACACAGACTATTTGGCCGGTCAACAGAGTGCAATCCGATGCTGAACTGTGAGCAAGTGACCAGATAATCACCGCAAAACGTATATAGTGACCGTAATCAGCTTATTCTGAAGTTCGGTGACCGTATTACGCTTTTCTCTCTGTAGGCCCTCCAAAACTACATCTCTACACGTTCTCGCATGTTACATCTAACAACTATGCAATACATCACTACTACTACACTCTAACACAATAAATCATATATTTGTTTTTAGTTTTACTAGATATCATATTGTTACTTATGATTATTCAGTTTGCATACATTAAAATTGCCTTTGAAATGTATGGCCAGTATCATCTACCGCGCGGGAAAAAACCCGCCCTTTCCTATTTAATCGGGTTTGTATCGATGGATCGTGCGAAACAGCAAAACTATAGTACTATACAGTACAAGTGACAGTTTACTGGGCCGTCGTGTCGTCTACTCCTCCGTCGTAAGAGTGGAGCGCTCGCTTTCATAAATCTTCTAGTCCCTTTCGCCGACATGTGGGACATCAAGCTACCGGGTCCATGTGCCATACCGGAATACAGTGCAGAGCAGCCGGGGTGAAGCACCCCAGTCATGGCGCCGGCGTAGTAATGAGCAATGAGGCGTAAAATCACAAAGCTGCACCTTTCCCGTAGTTAAGTTGGAGGGACGAAGTAATAATGCTAAAAAAAGAAGTTGGAGGGATGAAGCAACTATCATTTCACTCGTTGTTGAATTCGCTTCTCCCTCATCTTCTTCAACTTAACCATGTGTTGCTTCTGCCGTTGTTCTGCCTCATGTGGGACACAGATCAGCATGGTAAAGCACTGACATGTGGGACCGCATGTTATCAAACCGCCATGACAACGTCCTCCGAAAATAAGAAACCTGCCCCGCCACCCGCGCGGCAAAATCACCTCCTTTTTACTAATCTTTGATTCTATAATTTTTAGATCAATTTAATTGAGATTTGTATAGATAGCACACAGGAGCAAAACCAAGTGGTACGGTTAAGGGCATCCACAATGTGTAGCCAAATGTGAAAATAGCTTTTGGCATCGTGGGAACCATTGTGGACGGTGTTGCCAAAGCCAAAAAGATGGAACCGAAGCTCCCTGATTGATTGATTGAAGGAATAGAAAAATGCAATGTCTCTTCTCTTTCTCCCATGCTTGGACGCATGTAGTACAGTATAGAGCACAGAGTCTACTCCCCTGTCCCTTCTATCACAAATCACAAAGCAGTGAGGCGTCAAATCACAAAGCACGGACGAAGCAACCATCATTTCACTCTTCGCTGACTCCGCTTCTCCATCGTCTTCTTTGAGAAACCATCTCACCGCACTAGTACTCCTAGTAGTAGTACTAGTAAAGGACTTCCTGGATGTAAATAAGGCGGTTGTCTCGGCTTGCAGGCGGCACTTGCGAACGACTGACTTACCGTGGTCTCCCTCAATGGCCCTGTTTGGATACTCTAACATAGTGAGAGATAGAGTTATTTTCTAACCCACTCTAACCCAAATAAGCACCTCTCCACCGGGATAGTTGGGTTAGATGGAACTAACCCACTCTAACCCTCCCTGTTTGGATACTTTTGGGTTATTTGAGCCCCCAACTAAACCAAACTAGCTCTAACTCCATGATCCAAACAGGGCCAATGGTGTTCTCCGTCCAATGCACTTCGCCAAACCACACAAAAAAATTGTCGACGTCACCGCAATGGGCAAGGAATTCAAATATAGTTACTACCTCCATTTTTTTGTACACAAGGCCAGTATATCAAAATTACAATTTGCAAAGGGCCACTAACACTAATCGAGGCAAAATTGATGGGATTAGCAACCAAGGACATTAATATCCCCTGCATACATGTGGAAGTGAGAAGGTTTGTTTGCATGGCGCTGCATTAATCAAGCGACGAGGAGTGAGATGGTTAGCTCTTTGGTCTTTCGAGAAAAAAATACGCATTAATTGACACGTGAAACGAGGATTTGTAATAACAGAAAACCCCGCCTTTCTTTTTTAACACTAGTACTCCTAGTACGTACGTACTTATCCTGTTTGGGTCTAGGCCTTGCATTGCCAAACTTCGCCACACATTTTTGCCAACCTTGCCTAAAGTTTTCAAAATGAGAAGGAGGTACACTTGCGCACGGCTGTCGCCGTTGCACCGCACCCTCGCACGGTCGCTCCTGCACGCCGTGGTCGCACCGCACCCTCACACAGTCGCTCCTGCACGCTGCAAACCCAACCAAGGGAACACACCCTCACTGACACGTGCTGTGGCATGTGAATAAACCAAACTCAACCATCCTATCAATGACACATAATTTTCTTTCATAGAGTATGTTTATCCAACCGCATGTTGGGGAGTATCCGTACGGCCCGTGCGGTGGTCTGTTGGGGAAGAAGAAGAGGTGAGGAAGAAGGAAAGAAGGGTTAGGAGATGTAGGATATTCATCCAACCGCCTGAAATGGTAGACTGACCCAAGTCAGGCGACTTGCATAACAAATAGTATGTTTTTACACAGCAAAAGATCCATAAAAACAACAACATAAAGAAAAACTATCATTGCTCATGGAAAGAGACGGCCTCGTCGTCTTTGGCTGCTGGCGCGAACCAGCCGTCGCTGCTGACGTGTGTCTCCGCACCGTGGTTGTCCTCGGCCTCCGGCTACTCGTTCAAGCGGAGTGTGCGGGCGCTCTGCACGGACGAGAGCACAACCCGGTTCAAGTCGAGGACGTCCGGTTCCGCCTGTAGGAGGGCCTCGATGGCAGCGGCATCCGCGCGCTCCACGTCGAGTCGAGCCTCCGCCGCCCGGTTCAAGTCCAGGACTTCCGGTTCCGCCTGCAGGAGGGCATCGATGAGAGTGGCATCCACGCGCCCTGCATCGAGTCGAGCCTCTGCCGCCTGGTTCATGTCCAGGACGTCCGGTTCCGCCTGCAGGAGGGCCTCGATGGCAGCGGCATCCGCGCGCTCCGCCTCAAGTTGAGCCTCCGCCGCCCGGTTCACATCGACGACATCCAGTTCCGCCTGCAGGAGAGCCTCGATGGCAGCGGCATGCGCGCGCTCCGCGTCGAGTTGAGCCTCTACCTCTCGGTCCTCCTTTAGTATCGCCATGTTGAACCGCTGGTCCGCCTGCACCATGGGGGACTCGGACGCCCGCACAAAGTCGACGTCCATCGTCTCATACCCATCGGGGGCCTTCTGCGCCGTGACCTCCGCAGTGAACATTGGATCGGCTTCCTCCTCCTCGTAGCTTGGCTCCAGAGAACTCGGGGATTGGCCCGCCGCAAAGCGAGCTTGGGAATGGAGGTCTGTGGCGCCAACCGCCGCCGCGATTTCTGCGCGGCACTCCGGCGTCAGCATCTTGTAGTAAGTGATCTTGTGTCACACCATGGCTTTCTGGCGAACTAGGGGACGCTTGATGCGGGCTAGGGGATCAAAAGGTGGGGGAATGGGCTGGAGATTTGGTGTGGTTTTAGGGCAGTGGCTGGCGTAGGCCGAGCAGCGAAGGTTCTGGTGTGAATAGTGGTTCCGGTGACGACCGGTCAATCGGTTTTGACTGTACATTGCTCTTGTCGCGTTCGTGTTGCAGCCCAGCACGCTGGACCCTCCACGTCGCTCACCGAATGGAACGCGCTTCGTCTTGCGTTTTCGCTCACTTGTGGGACCGCAGTTGAGAGCAAACCGACGTCCCTCCCCCTCCCCCGCCTGCGTCATTTATTATACCACCACTCCCTCCGTTTTATGCGGAGTAAATAAAAACAGAGGGAGTATACTACGGATGAGGATCCCATGACGTGGCCGAACCCATTGAGTAACTGACATGCGGGGCCTAGCAAGCATGGGGTCCGCCAGTAAGTGACCGAAAGGGAGGGTAAGGCAGGGATACCTACGTCAGAGGATCCACTTCCACTATACTACTTTGACCAAATGTTAGAGTAATAATATATGACATGCAACTTACACAAATGTTAGAGTAATAATATATGACATGCAACTTACACAAAGCATACAGGGTCTAATGCGTTTTTCGAGGCTAAGTTTGACCAAATGTTAGAGTAATAATGTATGACATGCAACTTACACAAAGCATACAATCAATTTTGTATCTGAAAGGAGTTTCCAATGATATAATTTTCACATTATACATCTCATGTACTCCCTCCGTCTAGGTGTGTAAGTCATCTTACGAAAACCAAATAATCTCAAAACACGTACTACCTCCGTCCAGATAAATTGGTCCCCATTGTGTTTCGTGCCAAATTTTGACCATAAATTAAACTAACAAAATGTTCACACATGTCACCAAACATTATATTTTTGAAAACTATGTTCAAATACGAATCCAATGAGATAATTTTTCTTGACATGCATTAACATTTTGTTAGTTAAATCTTTAGTCAAAATTTGACACAAACTACAAAGGGGACCTATAAACCAGGATGGAGGTAGCAGGCGCAGTGCATTAACTTCTACCTCGTTTCTTGTTTTTGACATATCAACCAATAAGAGATGAGGGTGTGCATGCTTTTAATGACCTGAGACTATCAAACATGACATGCAGTGGTTAGTTCATTGCATGCAATACTATTAATTAGCAAATAAACATTAATATCTCTCGTTTTCCCCTCCTCCTTGGTCGGTGCACAGCCTAAGATGACTTACTCACCTATGTCAAAGGAGTACTATTAATCTTGTCAATAGTCAAATTGGAAACCATCTCGAGTAGAAATCTAGGAGTATGCACGAATCTAACAATATTGATTGGGCGTTGTTGAATGTTGATACCTTTTTTATCATAGTAGAGATACTTTGACTACACATAAAACTTATATGTAAAGTAGAAAGGATAGGAGGGAGTATATTGTACGTTCAAAAATGAAACGAACATTGAATACCCTTTATATATGATTTGCGGATGTTATGATCACCGGTTCAAAATTTTGAATCCGACTTAGGTATCACGTGCCCCCACTCGTTCCCTCTCGATTTCATCTCGGGGTCCGGAGATCTATTGAAAGAGGACTAGGGTGGGTACATGCGAATGATACTCGGCGAAATGTTCAAATGAGGCATGCGGGAGGATGGACTCGACTGGAGGGCGACATGATCGATGGAGAAGAGGGTTGGAGAGGAATGAGAAATAAGCAAACGCCACATGATTACACTTGAACAGCTCAAATAAACAATAAGTTGTCTCGCTTGGCCTACATAGTGAAAGGCCTAATGCGCAACGCGGAGCATTGACGCTCGAATATGGCCGGGAAAACAGGAAAACCGACATGTGGGGCACACCCGTCAGGATGACGTAGCACAGACTAGTCCAATGGAGGAGCTGGCCCACGACCTCCTCGCCACCGACAACTGTTCATGTGGGTCATTGGGGCCAACAACGGGGCGCAGCTCCAGCACTACCTCTGGACACGGCGACCGCGGTGAGCGACAGGCTCATATCGTCGATAGACACGGTCGGTTTCAGTGTGCCGAGGGTGGCGTTAGTGCTGTGGCATGACCAACGGTATGTTTGGTTTGTGCCCAAGGTTGCCCCATCAAAGCATTGGGTAGCCAAAATTTTGGTTGAGGTATTGGTTGCCCATGAGTTGGCCGACATTGGCAAGAAAAATGAACTAGAGTTGGCTAGAGTTCCTTGGCATGCCAAAGAAATGGCAACCATCCAAACAAAGACCAACCTTTGGGTCATGACCAAAATTTTGGTAAGGTGCACTTTGGCCACAATCCAAACACATCCAACACCCGGCTCATCGAGGATGCACGGGGCACCGCAACGCGTCCGCGGAGTGGTGTAGCACGGCCAACTACATCCTCTGGACCTGAGACCATGCCGGGTCATCTTGCTTTTTCAATGACATGCGGGGATTGCATTTGAGCAAAGGGCATCTCCAACGTTGCCACGACCGCAGCTGACTACCCTAGCACACCAAAGCCCTCGTCCCTCGCACGATCGCGCGGTGCGTTCCCAGCCGGCGCTAGCTGCCCGCATTCATGCCGTTCGTTCGTATGTCGTCGTTAGGAGGCTCGGTGCCCGAGGATCCAACTTCGGCGACTTAATGACGCACCCGGACGCTTGGCCTCACCGGAATGCGCTACTTTAAGCGGCAATGCCCAACTAACCTCCACACCATAGCGCATCGTCCTCCTACCTGGCACCACATCCGCCATGACTGCAAGTGTGAACGCTCTGCGGGAGAGCTTGTATTCGGGAATGAAGCTCGAGGTCGCCGCCCTTGCTCAAGTCGCCTCTCGCGACGCAATAGCGGCGTAGCCGGACGCGGACGCGACCGCACAAGCGGTGGACACGTTGGCGGCCGACGACGGGAGCACCGTCAGCCACGCGTCCTACTTGCCGCCGTCCAACGTCCGGCACCGCCGAGGTCGGGGACTCCTCCGAGGATGAGTATGGCATGGGAGGCGGCAGGGCATGGTGTGCCAACTGGCCGGTCCGTATCCTGTGTTCTACTCTTCCTCGCCGGAGACCGCACCTTCACTTCACGGGTCTTGAACCCCGCCCCCATACATAGAGATCGCAGATGGAGGACATCGGTCGCTGCCGTAGAATAGGTTTAGGGTCGGGTTTCTTTTATTTTTCTATCCTATAAAAGTTCGAAATGTAATGAAAATCTGTCGTGTTTGCATTAATCTCGGCCGGTGTATATGAACTTTCACAATAATATACATATTGTAGGAGTACTAGCAAGATGCCCGTGCGTTGCATGTAAGATCAATATCTTGTGGGAGAAAAGGATGAACGAGGGAAAGCCTTATTTGCAAATGTGGAGAGGAGTGCGGGTAAATTGTCATAGTTTCCTTCCTATCCGTTAGATATAGATCGGACGGCCTATATTGCAGGATGACAGGCACACCATCATCACCAACCGAGACAAATCTAAAAAACCCAACTAATCCAACCTCCCAGCATATTGCACGGGAAAAGACCCGGCCACGCTGTTTTAGTCAGGATTACCGGATTACTAGTAGTAGTATCGATGGATCGCGCGAAGCAACATTTTTTTAGGGGGCGAAGCACCTAGTTTAAAAGGAAAAAAGGCGGTACACTCACAACACTCCTGTCGCAGTCGCATTGCACCCCACACACGTTCGGTCCTGCACACGGCTCACGCAAATGGAACGCGCTTCGGCTTGCCTCTTCACTGACACGTGGGACTGCACTTGGAGAAACTGACCATGCGCCAAACTCCCCCCGCCCAACGCGCGAAAATCCCCCCC
>NC_041383.1:505834965-505844457 GCF_002162155.2 Triticum dicoccoides
TGATACATCAGCGCCGCTGTTCGTCGAGGGGACACATGACGATCCTCTCGCTCCGATAGTACGCTCTCGTAGACTGCCGTCCTCTAGCCGTGCCGCCACCTCTGGCTACGTTCTTGTGGAGGTGCACGGCGGTCAGCGCCGCCACCGCTGGCGACGTTTGTGTGGAGACACACGGCGGTCAGCTTCTCCAACGGTACGCACATTCTAGACTGAGGCCCCGTTCATGTCGGTGTACCGCTGAATGTTAGCTGATAGACGCTGTTAATCTCACTATTTGCCGAAGTAGTTTACTATCAATATGCTCTGCTTAAGAAGCTTCCTTGCCCTGTTCTGCACTCAAGCTTCCTTGCCGAAGTAGTTTGCTGAGATGGCATGCCAAGGACGATTAGTTGCTAAAATATCCTGCCATATATTTATTGTGACGTAGATTGCATGGTCTAGTAGCCAATCTGTTAGGTGAAATAGCTCTACAACATTTTATACTAGATCTTTGTTGCTGCGATGGCCTTTGATAGTTCGATGGTTGTGTGCTCGGCCTCATTGATTGCTGAAACATCCTGCCATAATTTAGCACTCAAATCTGTTTGCTGAATTAGCTTTACATATATTTCGTTACTTAGATCTGCTCGTCCAAATATCTTGCCATAGCTTGAGACATCAACCTAGGTATTTTTTCCTGGACTTCATAAAAAAGCATATATGTTTTTCCTGTAATATCTAGTAGAAGAACTAATTTGTATGTCTAACAGATGGACAGGACTTGGATAACTTCTGCTCGAAGATTCTCCACTGCATATATCGAGGGGGTTGAAAACTTCATGAACTTTATCAAAGCTGAGTATGGTGGTCCGAAATCAAATGTGCTCTACCCGTGTAGCAGTTGTATGAATTCAGTTACAAGACCCTAGTCAACTGTGCAAAATCATCTACACTTGTATGGGATGTCGGTCACATATACTAGGTGGGTTCATCATGGTGAAGCTGTGAACGTCAATGTTATTGACTACGTGGAAGCAGCAGATCACCATCTTGATCTGCCTGATGCTCAGGTGGAAGAGGAGGAGGAGGTGGTGGTGGCGGAGCCAGTGAGTTTGACCAACATTGAAACAATGCTACGAAATGCTCATGCATTCCGTGAACTTTCATCTACAAAAGAAAAACGGTGGGCCCGCATGTTGGAACAATGCAACGTTGTTGTCACCCCAGGAAATAAGCTGTCAGTATTCTCAGCTATGGTCACCTTTCTTCAGGTGAAGACATCTGAGTGGATGACCAACAAATCATTCGATGCGATGTTGGCTGCTTTCCGCAAATCTTTCCCAGATGCATCTGAGCTGCCACACACCTACAGTAAAATGAAGAATTTCCTTCGTGCAGATGGAATTGGATATGATATGATCCATGTTTGTAAGAATAATTGTGTTCTATTCCAGAAGGATTATCCCAACTTAAGTGAATGCCTGAAATGCAAATCATCAAGATGGAAAGATGGCGATGCTGTGAAGAGGGTTCCTCATAATGTTCTGAGACATTTTCCAATTACACCAAGATTGTAGAGGTTGTTTCATGATGCTGAAACAAGAGAGGATGTACTATGGCATTCTAGGAACCAGGAGTACAGAGATCAGAATGTAATGAGCCATCCATCTCATTGTAGTGAGTGGAAAAGCTTCAATGATAAACACAAAGAGTTTGCTGCTGACCCGAGAAACATTAGACTTGGCTTAGCTTCAGATGGATTTAACCCATTTGGCCACCAGAGCGCCACATATAGCATGTGGCCAGTGCTTGTTATCCCTTACAACATGCCTCCAAATGTCTGCACCAAAGAATCAAACTACATGATGGCCTTGCTCATCCCAGGTCCAAAAAGTCCTGGAAAGGATTTTGATTTGTTCATGGAGCCTCTTGTGGAGGAACTTCAACAACCATGGAAGGGTGTTCTCACTCGAGACCTATATAGCAGCCCACCAGCTGATTTCTTTCTGCGTGCTGTTGTAATTTGGTGCATCCACGATTATCCGGCTTTGGGCACTACGTCAGGGCGAACGACACATGGTTACAATGCATGTGTTCGCTGTGACAGGAATCCGCTGTCATACGCAATACTTAGCAAGATCTGTTACATTGGACACCGTTGTTTCCTTGCCAAGGACAAGCCGCATCCTAGAAAATACCAAAGACATGTGTTCAATGCAAAGCATGAAAACCGTGATGCGCCAAAGAGGCTCACCACCGATGAGTTGCAAGTGGAATTATAGAAGGTCAGGCATATTACACCAGGAAACCATCCGGGTAATGGTAGCGGGAAAAGGAAGTGTGGCACGGTAGAAGAGAGATTATTGTTTACCCGCAGGTCCACTTTGTGGGACTTGGAGTATTGGAAAGATTTGGATCTGTGGCATAATCTTGATGTGGTGCACATCAAGAAAAATATATGTGACAGCATTATCGGCACACTTCTTAACATTGAAGGCAAGACAAAAGATACCTTAAAATCTAGGATTGATTTGACACACCTGGGTATCAGAAAGGATTTGCAGGTGCAAGATGAAGGTAAACCACGGGATATGGCACCAGCTGTGTACGTCTTGGACAAGGTAAAAAGAAAAGAATTCTGCGAGGTCCTGTCACGTGTGAGATTCCCACATGGATTTGCTTCCAACCCTGAAAGGAGAGTCAGTGCAGATGGAAACAAGGTACAAGGGTTGAAAACTCATGACTGCCACGTCCTACTTCAAAGAGTTTTACCTGTTATCCTTAGAGGATTGGGCCGCCCTGACTTATACAGAGCAGTTGCAGAGTTGGGACAATTCTTCAGGGAACTCTGCAGTAGAAATATCAGGATAGATGCTTTGGAGCGTCTTAGAGACAAGATACCAACTATCCTATGCGACCTTGAGAAGATATAACCTCTAGCCTTCTTTGATGTGATGGTGCATTTGGCTGTTCATCTACCTGATGAGGTACTACTTAGAGGTCCAGTACAGTATGCCTGGATGTACCCTATTGAAAGGCGGCTAGGCACTTTCAAGGGCTATGTTAGGAACAGAGCTAGACCCGATGGTTCCATTGCAGAGGCCTACATGACTACAGAAGCGTTGACATTCTGCTCAAAATACATTGAAACAGCTGATCAGCTTAGCAAAGAGGTGGGTGAAGACAATCCCGGGCTCAATGTTTTCGATTATTCTGTTCGAGTTACAGGGAAGAGTCGACAAGAGGACAAACCTAAAGATTTGGACAAAATGGTTTGTATGTGTTGAATAACTGTCCTGAGATACTACCTTATATCAAGTAAGTGCAGTACTGCAGCTTATACATCGTAATCTACTAAACTTGCAACACATTCTTATATATTTAGATGTTTGACGCGATCACTATGTAGTGCAGCATCTACAAAGAGGAGTTACTACCGCAAAATCCAAGAAACATTGACAAACTGGTTATGGCAGGATTTGCGAAATGGTTCAAGAACCATGTAAGCTTTTGAAGTGCACTGTCAGTTTTTTAATATATTGAGTACATAAGATGACCAGCTTGTCTATTTTCTAACCATAGGTTAAGAAGATGCGGGAGGATGGGAAGGCAGTTGATGATGCCCTTTACTCACTAGCAATGGGTCCTGATACTCGGCTAAGACATTATGAATCTTGCGTGGTTGGAGATGTGCGCTACAAAACCCTTGCACGAGACAAAGGCAGGAAGACACAAAACAGTGCCATCATGAGCACGGATACATATGACAAAGAGACAACTGAAATGTATGCTAACATAACAGACATTGTTTAGTTGCAGTATATCTCCAGTTTCGAGGATCATCGGTGTGTGGTTCTGTTGTGCTGTCATTGGTATAACCTGTTTTCTAGGATCGCAAAACCCAGAGCTGATGATTATTTCAAATCCATCAATGTCAAGGCGGCGTACCAGACCAATGAGCCTTTTATTTTGGCAAATCAAGAAACACAATATTTTTCTTGGAAGACACATTTGCACGTAGCGATGACTGGAGAGTATTGCAAAGGTTTGAGCAGAGGAATTCGTTTAATGAAGTTGCACAACAAGATGATGCTTACACAGCTCCTGATGTACAAGGTAACACAGATGTTCCTAATATCTTTGAGAACCATCACGTCAATGACGCCGGCGAAAAGATTGCCTGTCGTGCTGTGGACATACAAGAGTTGATCAAGAAGAAGCCAATGTTCGAGGACGTTGAGGACGAAGAAGAAGATGACACCATGGGGAATTACGATTCAGACTGATACACATGGCGAAGATGTTGACGCTGCTGCTGCGGATGATGATTACATTGCTTTTGTCGTATTTGCTTGTCAGAAGATGTTTTTTATCTACTATGTGAAACTATGTTTGCTATGACAACTGAAACCTGATGAACATGTTGTTTAGTATTTTGCTGTGAGAACATCACTTGTTATGTATGCTGATTTGTGTTTGGTGATTGTATGACAACTAAAACAAGATGACATTGTTGTTTAGTTGTACTCATATTTGGCTGTGAAACTTGAATTTGATGACATAGTTTGCTGTTGGACTGCAATTTGCTCGACGTCTTCGAATGAGAATAAAGATGACCCGACAGGGCCTCTGCTATTTATTTACTTATATGAGCAAAAGGGGATACCCCCTGATTTCTGTTAATAGAAATCATTAGATGTTCACAACACTACGCCCAGCCTGCTACACAGGTTTCATTCATTACTAGTTTCAGCAAAGTGCTCATGTCGTAGCCACTGAATACATCACGAGTGCTACATACACTGCAAATAAAGAGACAATCATCCTACAGAGCACATTGATTTTGCCCATTATCTTCACAAGCTCTTTCATCTCCTCATTGCTGTCAAGGCCGTTCAGCAGCTGTTGCTTGGCCATGATCAGAGGAACTGCATCTTTAACCTTCTGCTCTGCATCTTTCTCTTCTGCCGTTCCTTCAGTTACTTGTCCAACACCCCAACCTGCTGGTATTGGGATTCCTCGGCTAACCAAATAATCAGCATAGTTGCATTCCCCCACATCAGCAACTTCCCAGAAATACAAATCACATGAATCTTCCCTTTTCTGCACGAATCAAATTGGAAGATCATCAACCAAACTATTAAAAAATCAGCAACTGAAAGCAGCAGAACAACACTTAAACATATTATTACCCCATGATTCGGGAATTTGTAGAAGACTCGGCCAGGGTTGCGGATTGTGGTTGAGACACGACGGATGACTCTGTGTGATTTGCAGCAGTGGCACCACACCAATGACAGCGGGTTGCGATGAGCAATTGGCTGCGGTGCGCGTGCCAGCGAGGGTGTGATGAAACCCACAGGCGATGGTACAGGTGGCGACTTGGCGCATATCTGGTTGTTGCCTGCTGAAGAGCAGGTGGACGAGCAGCCAATGGACATGGTTGCTGCGGCCAGAGCTTCTGATGCTAGGCAGAGTAAATAGAGAAGAGGAGAAGTGAACGTTGGATATGTCAGTTTCATTACTTGCAGAGTAGCATATCACCATATATAGTCATAATGTAGGTTTGGATTCAAACCGGCTACAGGAGCACGTCTTTCTTTTTTCTAAAACTCGGCAACGTCTCTTTACTGGTACACTAGCTTGTTCTGTACGCCTTCCCAAGTCTTTGATTTTCTTTCCCTTCTTTTGCGACGAAGGAAGGAGGACAAAATTGAGAGTTCCTCGGACTCGAACCCAAGACCTCTCGGTTGAAAACCAAGGGTGCTAGTCACTTATGTGGCGAACGTTCCCTGTGAGGAGGACGGCAGACGAACGTATTTTCCTCATAGTTTTCTTCCTATATATAAAAAAGTATGCTATTTGGTGCCCGCTTAGTCAAAAAACGATTGTGCCAACCTTGACCATTCGATTGACATTCAACGTGTGTCGCGTTTCTTCAGTCTCTTCTTCCTCGAGCCGCCAAAGCCAAACTAGTGCCGGCGGGACCGCCTGCTCCTGCCTCCCATAACTGGCTGTGATCTTCCCTGGCTCCTGTTCGTTCCTGTCCGAGGCCTCACCATTGTCCTCCGCCTTGGTTCGCTCACTGCGGCGCTGCCCTCCGGTGTTGTCAACATGGTCAACAACCGAGAGGAATAAGGAGATGACTGTACATGGTGAGGATGACAGTAGGGACCCAGCAGCGCGCGTAGTAATTTTGTTTTTTCGGGACGGAGAAGGGTATCAACTGGGTTGTGCGGGACCCATGGCCCGTCTAGCCCAGGCTTTTATTTCATATGTTTAGCACATGACCAGCCCAGTTTGTTTTTTTCCTTTCTAAAAAATGGCTAGCCAGCTATTTTGTTTTTTGCAGAATAACCAACATAGGCCTACTTGCTTTTCTACGCCCTGCTGGGCCGGAAATCTTTCAAGACGAGGAGGGATGCATTTTGCCCAGAAAATGGGCTATAAGTAATAAGAAATGGGCTATAAGTAATAAGAAATGGGCTATAAGTAATAATAAATGGGCTGTAAAATGAAAAAAATACAGCAAACATGCAATTAGTTCCCAAATACTGTTTTCTTTCAGATTTTGATATTTTAAATTTCATTGTTTTTGTGCGGGTAAAATTTCACTGAATTTAAATTAAGGTATATTTAGATTTAAAATTAATTTGAATCTGGCTAGAAATTTCGGGCTGTATGCTGTTTGGGACAGATTTGGAGGCTGACTTGTGGGTCTACTAGGTTGACGTGTACTTTGGCTTTGTTAATTTAGTCCACAAACGATTCTAGCAGCAGTGACCGTTGGATGTTAATTGAACAGCCATGCTGCTTCTTCAATATCTGATCTTCTTGCTCCAGCCGCCCAAAACCGGCTCCGGTGGGACTGCCTGCTCCTGCCTCCCGTGGCCGGCTATGCTGCCGCACAGGCCGCATCGCCCCACCCTACTTCGTTGCTGGCCAGGCCATTCCTCTACTCACCCACACCTCCTGTTATTTTCCGGCGACGACAGCCGGACCAGTAAACCCTCGTACTCCCCACCGCGTGGGCAACCATTGCCGAGTCTTCCCCGGCTCCGTGTCATTCCCTTCCTAGGCCTCGCCGTCGTCCACCGCCATGGTGCTCTCAGCGCGGCCTGGTCAACGTGGTCAACGAATGACATCCATCGGCCGTGGACTGTATGCAAAAAATAATGATTCCTCCACCTGACAGCTGGGACCCACTGGAAGGGCCTCTGTATTTCGCGAAAAAAACGTTCCCCCCGCTGCCATGTCGGACCCACCAGCTATATCTTCGCACGCAAGGAAGTGCCTCCTTATTACGCACAAAAAAATGAATACCCACCCTGGTAGATGGGACCCACCATAGTGGGAGGATGACTTGTGGGCCAACTAAGTTGACGAGGATGGAGGGCTTTGTCAACTTAGTCAATATGAACGATTCTAGCTCCAGTGACCGTACGATGTCCATCCAACGGCCATAGTGCTTCTTCAACCTCTGCTCTTCTTGCTCCAGCCGCCCAAAGCAGCGCCGGTCGTGCCGCGTGCTCCTGCCTCTCATGGCCGGCTGTGATGCCGCGGAGGCCTCACCGCCCCCTACTACTCCCACCGCTGGCCCAGGGTATCCCTCTACTCACCCGCACCCCCTGTTATTCTACGGCGACGGCGGCCTCACGCCGCAGCCGAACCAGTGAACCCTCATACTCCTCTCCGCGCGGGCTACCACTGTTGTGTCTTCCCCGGCTCCGCGTCGTCCCCTTCCTAGGCCTCGCCATCGTCTAGACCACCGCCCTGGTGCTCTCGGCGCGGCCTGGTTAACATGGTCAATGACCGACTTCCATCAGAAGAGTGCTGTACGTGGAGAGGCTAACAGATGGGTCCAGGCGGCCGCAAGGAAGTGCCTCCTTATTACGCGCAAAATAATTATTCCTCCACCTGACAGCTGGGACCCATCGGACGGGCCACCTTATTTCGTGAAAAAAACGATTTCCACCTGACTACTCGGACCCACCGGAAGTGCCTCCTTATTACGCACAAAAAAATGAATACTCCCCTTGCTAGCTGGGACCCACCATGGTGGGAGGCTGACTTGTGGGCCTACTAAGTTGACTGGGACGGGGGCCTTTGTCAACTTTAGTCAATATGAACGATTCTAGCTCCAGTGACCGTACGATGTCCATCCAACGGCCGTAGTGCTTCTTCAACCTCTGGTCTTCTTGCTCGAGCTGCCCAAAGCAGCGCTGGTCGTGCTGCATGCTCCTGCCTCCCGTGGCCGGCTATGCTACCGCGGAGGCCTCATCGCCCCCTACTATTCCCACCGCTGTCCAGGCCCTGCGGTGACGGCAGCCTCACACCGCAGCCGAACCAGTGAACCCTCATACTCCTCTCTGTGCGGGCTTCCACTGCCGCGTCTTCCCCGGCTCCCTGTCGTCCCCTTCCTAGGCCTCGCCGTCGTCCACCGCCCTGGTGCTCTCGGCGCGGCGTGGTCAACATTGTCAAGGAACGACTTCCATCGGACGTGGACTATACGTGGAGAGGCTGACAGCTGGGTCCACGGCCGCAACAAGGAAGTGCCTCCTTATTACGCGGAAAATAATGATTCCTCCACCTAACAGCTGGGACCCACCGGACGGGCCACTGTATTTCACGAAAAAAATGTTCCCCCTGACTACTGGGACCCACCAGGTACATCTTCGCATGCAAGGAAGTGCGTCCGGGCAAAAAGCAAAACGATTCGCCCCCCTGACCGCTGGGACCCACCAACGACACCTTCACACGCAAGGAAGTGCGTCCGGGCAAAAAAAAAGATTCACCCCCCTGACTGCTGGGGCCCACCAACTACATCTTCGCATGCAAGGAAGTGCGTCCGGGAAAAATAAAACGATTCGCCCCCGTGACTGCTGGGACCCACCAGCTACATCTTCACAGACAAGGAAGTGCCTGACAGTCGGGACCCAACTGGTCGAAGCGTATGTAGCATTGTCATTCTGGTCGCGAACGTGTACGTACATACTGGTCGTTGTAGAGGCGCGCACGTGTCGTAGTAGAGGCACACACGTAGCATGTATACGTACGTACAGCGGCGAGGGTGCAAGAAAGAAAATACGGCCACATACATACATACGGGCAGGGTCTCGAACGCCTGCTCGCGCATACGTACATGGCTGGGTCGGAACGGAGAAACAACGTCATCGTCGTGTTCATGGGGAGGCAACGGAATGCGTCGTGTTCATGGGGAGGCAACGGAATGCGTCGTGTTCATCGGGAGGCAATGGAACGTGTGGGAGCCAACTGGCTTGGACGGAACAGGCGATGGAAATGAGGCCTGGCGTACCGCACAACGGAGGAAACGGACCTCCTACGTTCGAAACGGGGTCCTGTTGATCGGGAGGGGTGTGGCGTACCTCAAAACGGAGGAAACAGACCTCCTACGGTCAAAACGGGGGTCCTGTTGATCGGGAGGGGTGTGGAGTACCGCAAAACGGACGAAACGGACCTCCCACGGTCGAAACGGGGGTCTTGTTGATTGGG
>NC_041383.1:505845248-505882749 GCF_002162155.2 Triticum dicoccoides
AACACTCACTGTTCATCCAATCGATCGGCTTCAGTTAGCAGCAGTAGCGAAGGAATCGCTCCATCGGGTTCAGTTAACAGCCATCGATCGATCGCTCGGGTTCAGTAATGCGTAGCCTGCAGTGCAATCGCTCGGGTTCAGTTAGAGCCCAACGCCTCGCTCGGGTTCAGTTAGAGCCAACGCCTTGCACACACGCGTGTACGTGTACGAGAGAAACGCGCATCGCTCGGCCCCCGACCTCCCACCGTAACCGGCAACTCCCCGAAATCCCCCCCTCGCTTCTACCATGATTTTTCCCATCATGGACGGCCCAAAGAATGTCATGCAGCTGCGTCTCCGGCCCGCCCAGGACGAAAAGCCCATTTTCTGTCATGATTGTTTGTCATAGAAGTAGGAGTCCACCACATCTATGATGATACCGCGTTTTGTCACAATTATCGTCATAGAAGTGTCATATGGATGACAGATTTTTTTTCGTTCGGCCCAAAATGTCACGGATGTGTCTTTTTTTTGTAGTGACGTCTTGAGACTTTCTGAAATTTCTTCACGAGCAGTGCTAGTTCCTAACTCAGTTCTTCAGGATCACCAAGGCTGCTAGTGGAGTCCTCTTCTTCAGACTCAGAGACTGCCTTGGCCTTCAGAGCACGTGGTTTTCCATAGCTCGAACCATAGAGATCTCTCTTCTCAGCAAGCTGGAACTCATGAGTGTTTAGCCTCTCGAGGATATCAGCAGGATCAAGTGACTTGTAATCAGCACACTCTTGAATCATCAGTGCTAGAGTGTCAAATGAAGAATCGAGCGATCTCAACAATTTCTTCACCAGCTCATGGTCGATGATGTAAGTGGCGCCAAGCGCTTGAAGCTCATTTGAGATATCAGTGAGGCGATCGAAGGTTTGCTGAACATTTTCATTGTCGAGTCTTTTGAAGCAGTTGAAGAGATTGCGAAGAACGTCAACACGAGAGTCACGTTGAGTTGAGACTTCTTCATTTACTTTGGAGAGCCTATCCCAGATAAGCTTAGCAGTTTCCAAAGCACTCACTCTACCATATTGCCCTTTGCTCAGATGGCCACATATGATGTTCTTCGCTTGAGAATCGAGTTGCTTGAATCTCTTCACATCAGCAGCATTCAGGGAAGGTGTGATTGAGGGAACACCATTTTCCACAACATACCAGAGATCGTTATCAATTGCCTCAAGATGCATTCGCATCTTATTCTTCCAGTAGGGGTAGTCCGTTCCATCGAAGGTAGGACACCCAGCAGAGACCTAATCATACCTACAATCGACAGAACTAAAACTCCAGGCGGTTAAACCAAAATCACACAGAACAAGGGAGTACCTTGCTCTGATACCAATTGAAAGTGTGTTACATCGACTAGAGGGGGGTGAATAGGCAATTTTTATGAATTCTTCACTGAGGAATTTGCTGGTGAGGAAATTCCTAAGAGAAGAAATACTTGCAGCAGAATAAGTACTCAGAAGTAAACATTACAGAACACAATCATAGTCATCATGATGAAATGAAGACAAGCACAGAGTACAGAAAGCGTAAACACATGATAACGCAAGAAAGAAGACGAACAGACTGAAGAAATTGAACTGAGGAAATTGAGAAAGTCTTTACTAAAAAAACTTCAAACATATATGAACAGGCACACAACAACAGACATGAGGAAATGAAAGAGATGAGGAGATAGAACCTGTGAGCTGGATGAAGACAATGATTTGGTAGACCAGTTCCAACTGCTATCTCAGTTGTACATCTGGTTGGAGCGGCTGAGTATTTAAACTCGAGGACACCCAGTCCCAGACACGCAGTCAGCAGCATTCACGGAAGGTGTGATTGAGGGAACACCATTTTCCACAACATACCAGAGATCGTTATCAATTGCCCCAAGATGCATTCGCATCTTATTCTTCCAGTAGGGGTAATCCGTTCCATCAAATGTAGGACACCCAGCAGAGACCTGATCATACCTACGATCGACAGAACTAAAACTCCAGGCGGTTAAACCAAAATCACACAGAACAAGGGAGTACCTTGCTCTGATACCAATTGAAAGTGTGTTACATCGACTAGAGGGGGGTGAATAGGCAATTTTTATGAATTCTTCACTGAGGAATTTGCTGGTGAGGAAATTCCTAAGAGAAGAAATACTTGCAGCGGAATAAGTACTCAGAAGTAAACATTACAGAACACAATCATAGTCATCATGATGAAATGAAGACAAGAACAGAGTACAGAAAGCGTAAACACATGATAACGCAAGAAAGAAGACGGACAGACTGAAGAAATTGAACTGAGGAAATTGAGAAAGTCTTTAGTAAAAAAACTTCAAACAGATATGAACAGGCACACAACAACAGACATGAGGAAATGAAAGAGATGAGGAGATAGAACCTGTGAGCTCGGTGAAGACAATGATTTGGTAGACCAGTTCCAACTGCTGTCTCAGTTGTACATCTGGTTGGAGTGGCTGAGTATTTAAACTCGAGGACACCCAGTCCCGGACACGCAGTCAGCAGCATTCAGGGAAGGTGTGACTGAGGGAACACCATTTTCCACAACATACCAGAGATCGTTATCAATTGCCCCAAGATGCATTCGCATCTTATTCTTCCAGTAGGGGTAGTCCTTTCCATCGAAGGTAGGACACCCAGCAGAGACCGGATCATACCTACGATCGACATAACTAAAACTCTAGGCGGTTAAACCAAAATCACACAGAACAAGGGAGTACCTTGCTCTGATACCAATTGAAAGTGTGTTACATCGACTAGAGGGGGGTGAATAGGCAATTTTTATGAATTCTTCACTGAGGAATTTGCTGGTGAGGAAATTCCTAAGAGAAGAAATACTTGCAGCGGAATAAGTACTCAGAAGTAAACATTACAGAACACAATCATAGTCATCATGATGAAATGAAGACAAGCACAGAGTACAGAAAGCGTAAACACATGATAACGCAAGAAAGAAGACGGACAGACTGAAGAAATTGAACTGAGGAAATTGAGAAAGTCTTTAGTAAAAAAACTTCAAACAGATATGAACAGGCACACAACAACAGACATGAGGAAATGAAAGAGATGAGGAGATAGAACCTGTGAGCTCGGTGAAGACAATGATTTGGTAGACCAGTTCCAACTGCTATCTCAGTTGTACATCTGGTTGGAGCGGCTGAGTATTTAAACTCGAGGACACCCAGTCCCGGACACGCAGTCAACAACATTTAGGGAAGGTGTGATTGAGGGAACACCATTTTCCACAACATACCAGAGATCGTTATCAATTGCCTCAAGATGCATTCGCATCTTATTCTTCCAGTAGGGGTAGTCCGTTCCATCGAAGGTAGGACACCCAGCAGAGACCTGATCATACCTACGGTCGACATAACTAAAACTCCAGGCGGTTAAACCAAAATCACACAGAACAAGGGAGTACCTTGCTCTGATACCAATTGAAAGTGTGTTACATCGACTAGAGGGGGGTGAATAGGCAATTTTTATGAATTCTTCACTGAGGAATTTGCTGGTGAGGAAATTCCTAAGAGAAGAAATACTTGCAGCGGAATAAGTACTCAGAAGTAAACATTACAGAACACAATCATAGTCATCATGATGAAATGAAGACAAGCACAGAGTACAGAAAGCATAAACACATGATAACGCAAGAAAGAAGACGGACAGACTGAAGAAATTGAACTAAGGAAATTGAGAAAGTCTTTAGTAAAAAAACTTCAAACAGATATGAACAGGCACACAACAACAGACATGAGGAAATGAAAGAGATGAGGAGATAGAACCTGTGAGCTCGGTGAAGACAATGATTTGGTAGACCAGTTCCAACTGCTATCTCAGTTGTACATCTGGTTGGAGCGGCTGAGTATTTAAACTCGAGGACACCCAGTCCCGGACATGCAGTCCTCATAGTATTCTCCTTGAGCTAAAGTCACACAGACCTCGCCCAATCACTCGTGGTAAGTCTTCAGGTGAATTCCAAACCTTTACAAACTCGATCACTCGGCGATCCACAATTCCTCTTGGATGCTCTAGACCTTGACGCCTAACCGTCTAGAAGAAGCACAGACTTCAAAGGTAACAAGCGTCGGATCCAAGCATGATCAATCTCTTCAGTGATGCTCAATCACTTTGGGGTTTTGAAGGTTTGGGTTTGGGTTTTCCTCACTTGATGATTTTCGCTCAAAGTCCTCGGAGGATGGGATGGTCTCAAATGAGAAGTGTCAGTTTCTCTCGGAGCAGCCAACCAGCTAGTGGTTGTAGGGGGCGGCTATTTATAGCCTAGGGAGCAACCCGACATGATAAGACATAAATACCCTTGTCTGATATGACCGTTAGGTGGTAGGATATTTTGGGACAGCTGGCACGCAACACAACAATGGTCGGAATTTTGACTATCAAATTCCTCAGGGCTATCATGTTCCTCACTATGTAGGCAATTCGCACTGGTGAATTGCTAACTCCTTAGTCAGAACAAATTCCTCAGAGACCAGAAGAACTTCGTCTCTGTCACTGAAGAATATGACTGAACTGTATGAGATTTCCAATGGCTTCAATCGAAGGGATTGGTAGGTGTAGGATTTTGAGTTGAGCATCACATGGAAATTTTTCCTCGACCCCCTTTAACAGTACGGTGTTTCCTATGACTCAAGAAAGAGAAAATGAAACTATAAAAATAGAAGTCTTCATGCTTCATGTTCCTCGAATGATTACCATGTCTTCAAGGTCACACCAATTTCTTCACTTTCAAAGTCTTCAAAAAGTCTTCAGAAATCCAAAGTCTTCAATCGAAGAACTTCCTTTTTAGGGGTTGACTTTCTTTGTAAATATCAAACTCCTCATAAACTTATAGACCTGTGTACACTCACAAACGCATCAGTCCCTTAACCTATAAGTCTTCAATACACCAAAATCACTAAGGGGCACTAGATGCACTTACAAAGTCCCACTAGTGGACATTCTTAACATTGATTGCTTGCATGATGTTGATCCACCTAGTACCATGCTTCATGCTAGTATGATTTCCCCATTTATGATGAATATGATAATTCTCATGTGGAGTCTATTAATTGTGATGCCATGTTACATAGGATTTCTTGTGACAATTCTCTAGGTCACATCATGTTTGATAATCCGCTTGACTTGTCATATGCTATGCATGAGATCAACAATATGTCATATTTTACAATCTCTTCATAGTGACTATGCATATGCCATCAAATTAAACCCAATTTGCACTTATGGCATAGATGACAAGCCCATGGTTATTGGCATTTGTTTTTCTTGTGATGATATTGATATGCTTCCTTTGCATCATTTATCTCATATGCCATGCCATGACCACCTGGCTTCCGATATGCATTGTTTGCCATGTGGTCAATATTCTCCATATTATGCTTCCGCTATTGCTCATGAGGAGACCCTCATAGTTTCCTCATACTCATTAGGAGATTTTGCTACATCCCATTCTTTGCATGATCCCAATACTTGTGTGCACCATATGCTCTCTATGAATGAAAATGCTATTGATGTGCCATATACTTGTATGCTAGATTTGCATCCCCATCATGTCATACATAACAACTATTCTTTCATGATGGATGACATGTTCTTATACCATGCATCAAATTTGTTTGAGCGATGCTTATCTCGTACTAACTCACATGTGCACATACACATCATGATGGATGATGTGTACATTTACCACACACACACTTTCTTTGGTTTGTGTCTCTTTTGTGTAGGTATGCATTCTACCTCGTCAATCTCGCAATCCCATGAGTTGACGAAACGAGCTCTAGAGAGCAACGATGACTTGGGATTCCATGGAGTGTCTTTCCCACCGCTCTCTTCACGCAAAGACTTCGAGCATTTCTTCTACATGGCCCTCACTTGGCTATGGGCTATTGTCCATTACATATTTTATGCCCATCTTGCCATGTTCACTTTGCATGATATGCTCATTCCTATGCCTTTGCCATGCATTTGTGACCCATGCTTTGCATTACACATGGTGATTGATTCTACTACGTGTTTGTGTATTTGCAAGCTTGGTGGAGATATTTATTATTATTGCCATGTTTGCTATATGCCCCATGCTTATGATGATACATTGATCTTGCTTTGTGTTCGTGCTTGCGATATGTCATGTGCATTGTCTATGCTTATTATTTGCTCACATGACATGATTGCCATGAGTTCCTCTAGTGTGTTGCATCTTAGCTCCACTAGTTTGCACGACTTGATTTCTATGCTTTCTCATGTTGCATCCAATTCTTGGATTACTTGCTCCTATCACATGTTTGGTTGCAACAATATCATTCCTTCACATATGCCATGTCCCATTGATTGTGTTGAGCGCCACACTTTCTTCACTACACCATATGCACATTATGCTTGGATTGTCTTGCACTTGATGCATGTGTTTAGATATATCATCTTCTTTGGTGTTGTGGATGATTCTTATGCATACCATAGACCATTTGTTGATCACTTATGCATGCTTGCTATGACACTAAGGTAGATGCTTGTTCACTTGTCCCACATATTAGCACCTTTACCTCTACCTTGCATGATTGTTTCCATGATGCTTCTCCATGTGCTCAATTTATGTGCTTACATGCCATGCTAGACTCCCTTGTCAAACCATATGCTATGCTTGATGATGACACTTGTTTGGTGAATAACCTCTCGAATGCTTGGTTTTGCTCTAACTCCAACCACATATGTTTTTCCAAGTGCTTTGTTATCTTTGCTCCTTTTGAAGGAATTACAAGATGGTGCGGCATTGGAGTGTGACTATTTCAAGCTTCAACATGATACGTGCTTGGTGGTCATCCACTTCTACACGGCGATGCCCTCTCTTTACCATGGTGATGAAGATCACGATCCATGGATGGATCTCTCCCAAGAGGGGGGGGGAGATGATGCGAAGCATCCCTCGCTCATCACCATGGATGCTCCACCTCCACCACAAGCACTGAGAGGACCTTGGACAGGAGCTCGCGCACGTGCCATCAAAACCGAGGTTAACTCTTTCCTCTTCGAACTTCATTCGGTTTCATATGAGAGTCGGGTCCTACCTCAAATGGAAACGTTGTGCATTCTTAGGTACTTCGGAGATGACCGTGAGGAAGCATGGAGGGATCACCAAGTCCATCCGAAGATTCAAGCACACACGAAGTCTCTCGAGAAGGAGAAGATGGAAGAAGGAAACACGAAGAAGGAGGACGCAGAGGCCTTGGACACCCCGGGTGTCCGGACACTTTGGCCCTGGGAGCCCGACCCCTCCCTGGGAGCTGCCTAGCCGATCCCGGGTGCCTAGCTTTGGAGCACCGGGTGTCGGCTCGCCGCTGGAGGCCGCTCGACCCAGTCCGGGTGCCCGGGCCACCAACCCCGGGTGCCCGGCCCCCTTCAGCCGCCTGCCTGGCCGCCCCGGGTGCCTAGCCGTTCGGCCCCGGGTGCCCAGCCCATTCCGCCTGGAGCTAGCTACCGCCCCGGGTGCCCGGGTGGTCAACCCTCGGGTGCCCGGCCTCCTGCTTGCGCCGGCCTTTGACCGGTCTGGGTGCCCGGACCCGTCCGAGTGTGCCTGCATGCACTTTGGGTCTTTGACCCTTGTACCACTCTCTCCCTCATGTTTGGTCCTTAGGCTTTATATACTCTCCCCTAGCTCATTTGGAAGGAGAGCAAAGTATATGAGATGATTATGTGAGCTTTGCTCCTTGTACCCACTCCTCTAGGAGATCAAGGCCTCCTAGGAGAAGATCCCTAGTGGATATCAAGCCCCCATCTTGGTAAGGATCCCCATCATAGGATCATCAAGACCTCTCTCCTCATAGGATTGGGATGAACTAGTACCTTGTATCTTTCCTTTGTTGTTCTTGGATCATTGTGACCTCTTGTGTGTTCTTGGATCTAGCATATGTGTGATTGGATCTAGTCAATTTGAGTGTCTCCCCTCTCTTGTGTTCTTCGTGTTCTTTGTGTTCTTGGGGATCCCCCCTCCAATTCGTGAAAGATCTCCATCTAGGGTTCCACCCTACAACAGATGAGGCATGTCACATGTGTGTTCCTGATCTTAGTGTTCTCAGGAGTGCAGTGTTAGGAGATAAACAATATAACCTGGGGGCCATCATTGCTCGTAGGTTGCATAATAATGGTTTAATTGGAGATTTGTTTGGTGGGATTTATGCAACTCATGTAGCGAATTATCTTGGGGTACCCATACATGAAAATGATAGGGAGTTGCCTCCTGCTTATCTAGATTATAAGGCCATGGTCAGCCATCAGTTTTTGGAGAGGAATGAACAGTTCCTCCAGTATCGACTAATCTTTGACAGACGACGCACTATCCATATTGCTCTCCTTGCTCCTACTTTCTTTGACTTTTAGGCAAAAAGGAGATACTTTATAACCAGGGAGGAGGCAAACGAATATGAGAGGAGGATGGAGATAACCCGCCTCCAAGCTGCAGCTCGTGAGGCAATGGCTGCTGCATCTCGCTACGACCCCAGCTACAACTTTGACCCATGGGCATAGACCAACTTAGGCCAAAAGCCTAAGCTTCGGGGAGTACGTATTTCTCACCGACATTACATTCATGTTCACACACTCATTCTAGTTGTCGGTGCTCATACTTTTTCATTGTACTATCCATGCTAGTTTATTTTCTTTTTCTCGCATTCTTCTTGTGTGTTTGAATAACCTTAAGAAAACCAAAAAAAATAGTTAGTTTACTTTCCATGCTTGTAGTAGTAATTAAAAGAAAACCCAAAAAAGATTTCTCGTTCTTCTTTTGCTTGTTGGGAGATTTCCCATGTAAATAGTTTCTTTTCTTTTCTTTTCTTTGGGGGTCGAGAGGAGAAGACCATAATGAAAATGTTGAGTGGCTCTTATATGCATTATTTTTGACCTAACCATGAGCCCATATTTCCTTGTCCTCTTCTTTGAATTGAATGCTTGCAGATTCCATCTTAGTCCAATGCACATGCACTATTATTATTATCCACACCATTCGGTCGTCTAAGTGAAAGGCAATAATGACGATATATGATGGACTAATTGAGATGAGAGAAGCTGGTATGAACTCGACCTCTCTTGTTTTTGTAAATATGATTAGTTCATCGTTCCTGATTCATCCTATTATGAATAAACATGTTTCCAATGACAATTAGAGATTATAGTTGCTTATGCCATGCTTAATTAGCTAGGAGTTTATAATGGTTTACCTTGTGTGCCAACGTGCTATTAAAATGGTTGTGATGTGGTATGATAGAGTGGTATCCTCCTTTGAATGATTAGAGTGGCTTGACTTGGCACATGTTCACACATGCAGTTGAAACAAAATCAACATAGCCTTCACGATATTTATGTTCATGGTGGATTGTATCCTGCTACGTCTTGAGCTTGCGTTGGTTTTCCTTGAAGAGGAAAGGGTGATGCAACACTGTAGCGTAAGTATTTCCCTCAGTTTTTGAGAACCAAGGTATCAATCCTGTAGGAGGCTCCTCAAAAGTCCCATGCACCTACACAAACAAACAAGAACCTCGCAACCAACGCGATAAGTGGGTTGTCAATCCCTTCATGGCCACTTGCGAAAGTGAGATCTGATAGAAATAATATGATAAGATAAATATTTTTGGTATTTTTATGATATAGATTGGAAAGTAAAAGATGCAAATAAAAGTAGATTGAAAACTTATATGATAAAAGATAGACCCGGGGGACATAGGTTTCACTAGTGGCTTCTCTCAAGATAGCATAAATATTATGGTGGGTGAACAAATTACTGTCGAGTAATTGATAGAAAAGTGCATAGTTATTAGATTATCTAGGCATGATCATGTATATAGGCATCACGTCTGTGACAAGTAGACCGACTCCTGCCTGCATCTACTACTATTACTCCACACATCGACCGCTATCCAGCATGCATCTAGAGTATTAAGTTCATGAAGAATAGAGTAACGCATTAAGAAAGATGACATGATGTACATGGATAAACTCATGCAATATGATATAAACCCCATCTTTTTATCCTCGATGGTAACAATACAATACATGCCTTGCTGCCCCTGCTGTCACTGGGAAAGGACACCGCAATATTGAACCCAAAGCTAAGCACTTCTCCCATTGCAAGAAAGATGAATATAGTAGGCCAAACCAAACTGATAATTTGAAGAGACTTGCAAAGATAACTTAATCACACATAAAAGAATCCAGAGGAGATTAAAATATTTCTCGTAGATAAACTTGATCATAAACCCACAATTCATCGGATCTCGACAAACACACCGCAAAAAGTGTTACATCGAATAGATCTCCAAGAAGATCGAGGAGAACATTGTATTGAGATTCAACGAGAGAGAAGAAGCCATCTAGCTAATAACTATGGACCTGAAGGTCTATGGTAAACTACTCACAACTCATCGGAGAGGCCTTGGAGATGATGTAGAGGCCCTCCGTGGTGGATTGCCCGTCCGGCGGAGTGCCGGCGACGGCTCCAAGATGGGATCTCGCAGATACAGAAGGTTGCGGCGGTGGAAATAGGTTTTCGTGGTCGCTTCTGATGTTTTCAGAGTACGGGTGTATATATAGGAGGAAGAAGTATGTCGGTTGACGATCAGGGGGCCCACGAGGGTGGGGGGCGCGCCCACCCCAAGGGGGTGCGTCGGGCACCTTTGTGGCCGCCTCGCTTGTTGCTTGACGTCCACTCCAAGTCTCCAGGTTGGCATTTGTTCCAAAAAGATCGTCCCCGAAGGTTTCATCCCGTTTGGACTCCGTTTGACATTCCTTTTCTTCGGAACACTGAATTATGCAAAAAAACAACAATTCGGGCTGGGCCTCCGGTCAGTAGGTTAGTCCCAAAAATGATATAAAAGTGTAAAGTAAAGCCAACATCCAAAACAGGTAATATAATAGCATGGAACAATCAAAAATTATAGATACGTTGGAGATGTATCAAGCATCCCCAAGCTTAATTCATGCTCGTCCTCGAGTAGGTAAATGATAAAAACAGAATTTTTGATGTGGAATGCTACCTAGCATAATCCTATGGTAATTCTCTTTATTGTGGCATGAATGTTCAGATCCAAATGATTCAAAATAAAAGTTCATATTGACATAACAAATAGTAATACTTCAAGCATACTAACAAAGCAATCATGTCTTCTCAAAATAACATGGCATTAGAAGGTTCATCCCTACAAAATCATATAGTTTGGTCATGCTCCATCTTCGTCACACAAGAATGCTCTTATCTTGCACACCCTCGATGACAAGCCAAGCAATTGTTTCATACTTTAGCAATCTCAAACTTTTTTCATCCTTCACACAATACATGAGCGTGAGCCATGGATATAGCACTATGGGTGGAATAGAATATGATGATGGAGGTTGTGTGGAGAAGACAAAAAAGGAGAAAGTCTCATATTGACGAGGATAATCAACGGGCTATGGAGATGCCCATCAATTGATATCAACATGAGGAGTAGGGATTGCCATGCAACGGATGCACTAGAGCTATAAATGTATGAAAGCTGAACAAAAGAAACTAAGTGGGTGTGCATCCAACTTGCTTGATCATGAAGACCTAGGGCATTTTGAGGAAGCCCATTGTTGGAATATACAAGCCAAGTTCTATAAGGAAAAATTCCCACTAGTATATGAAACTGACAACAAATGAGACTCTCTATATGAAGAACATGGTGCTACTTTGAAGCACAAGTGTGGAAAAAGATAGTAACATTGTCCCCCTTTTTTATTTTTTTATTTTTTTTGTCCTTTTTGTCCTTTTTTGTACTTTTTAAGGGACAATGCTCTAATAATGATGATCATCACACTTCTATTTATTTACAACTCATGAGTTACAACTCAAAACTAGAACAAGATATGACTCTATATGAATGCCTCTGGCGGTGTACCGGGATGGGAAATAATGCAAAAGTGACATGTATGAATTTATGAATGTGGCTTTGCCACAATACGATGTCAACTACATGATCATGCAAGGCAATATGACAATGATGGTGCATGTCATGATAAACGGAATGGTGGAAAGTTGCATGGCAATATATCTCAGAATGGCTATGGAAATGCCATAATAGGTAGGTATGGTGGTTGTTTTGAGGAAGATATAAGGAGGTGTATGTGTGATAGAGCGTATCGTATCATGGTTTGGATGCACCGGCGAAGTTTGCACCAACTCTCTATGTGAGAAAGGCAATGCACGGTATCGAAGAGGCTAGCAATAATGGAAGGTGAGAATGCGTATAATCCATGGACTGAACATTAGTCATAAACAACTCATATACTTATTGCAAAAATCTACAAGTCATCAAAAACCAAGCACTACACGCATGCTCCTAGGGGGATAGATTGGTAGGAAAAGACCATCGCTCGTCCCCGACCGCCACTCATAAGGATGACGATCTAAGAACACCTCATATTTCAAATTTGTTACACAACGGTTACCATACGTGCATGCTACGGGACTTGCAAACTTCAACACAAGTTTTCTTTAAATTCACAATTACCCAACTAGCATGACTCTAATATTACCACCTCCATGTCTCAAAACAATTATCAAGTATCAAATTGATCATAGCATCCAATTCACTTCCTATGATAGTTTTTATTATACCCAACTTGGATGTCCATCATTCTAGGACCAATTTTATAACCATAGCAAATACCATGCTGTTCTAAAAGACACTCAAAATAATATAAGTGAAGCATGAGAAATCAACAATTTCTACAAAATTAAACCACCGCCGTTCTCTAAAAGATATGAGTGAAGTACTAGAGCAAAACTATCTAGCTCAAAAGTTATGAGTGAAGCACATAGAGTATTCTAATATATTCCAAATCATGTGGGTCTCTCCCAAAAGGTGTGTACAGCAAGGATGATTGTGGAAATTTATAAAGAAAAGACTAATATCATACAAGACGCTCCAAGAAAACACATATCATGTGGCGAATAAAAATATAGCTCCAAGTAAAGTTACCGATAGACGAAGACGAAAGAGGGGATGCCTTCCGGGGAATCCCCAAGCTTAGGCTTTCGGTTATCCTTGAATATCTTGGGGTGCCATGGGCATCCCCAATCTTAGGCTCTTTCCACTCCTTATTCCATAGTCCATCAAATCTTTACTCAAAACTTGAAAACTTCACAACACAAAACTCAACAGGAAATCTCATAAGCTCCGTTAGTGCAAGAAAGAAAAACCACCACGGTACTGTAATAAACTCATTCTTTATTTATATTGGTGTTAAACCTACTGTATTCCAACTTCTCTATGGTTCATACCCCCCGATCCTAGCCATATATGCATCAAAATAAGCAAACAACACATGAAAAACAGAATCTGTCAAAAACAGAACAGTCTGTAGCAATTTGTTACTTTCGAATACTTTTGGAACTCTAAAAATCCTACTAAAATAGGAATTCCTATGAATTTTTTCTATTGATCTACATCAAAAAGAATCAACGCAAAATCATGTTTCTGCGATTTATTGAATTTTTTTTGTGAGCGCAAAGTTTCTGTTTTTCAGTAGAATCAAATTAACTATTACCATAGGTTATCCTATAGGTTTTACTTGGCACAAACACTAATTAAAACATAAAAACACATCTAAACAGAGGCTATATGAAGTACTTATTACTAAACCAAAGTAAAAAGCAAGAAACAAAAATAAAATTGGGTTGCCTCCCAACAAGCGCTATCGTTTAACGCCCCTAGCTAGGCATAAAAGCGAGAATAGATCTAAGTAGTACCATCTTGGGCATTTGATTCATAAGTAGCTCACATGATAGATTCATAAGGTAATTTAACTTTCTTTCTTGGGAAATGTTCCATGCCTTTCCTTAATGGAAATTGGAATCTAATATTCCTCTCCTTCATATCAATAATTGCACCAATCATTCTAAGGAAGGTCTACCGAGAATAATAGGACATGAAAGATTGCAATCTATATAAAGATCGATAAAATCTATGGGCACATAATTCCTATTTGAAACAATAAGAACGTCGTTGATCCTTCCCAAAGGTTTCTTAATGGTGGAATCCGCAAGGAGCAAGTTTAAAGAGCAATCATCAAAATCATGGAAACCTAGCACATCACAGAAAGTTTTTGGAATCGTGGAAACACTAGCACCCAAATCACATAAAGCATAGCATTCATGATCTTTAATTTTAATTTTTATAGTAGGTTCCCACTCATCATAAAGTTTTCTACGTATAGAAACTTCCAATTCAAGTTTTCCTCATAGGATTGCATCAAAGCATCAACAATATGTTTGGTAAAAGCTTTATTTTGACTATAAGCATGAGGAGAATTCAACAAGGATTGCAACAAGGAAATACAATCTATTAAAGAACAATCATCATAATTAAATTCCTTGAAATCCATCATAGTGGGTTCAATGCTATTTAAAGTCTTGACCTCTCCAATCCCACTTTTACCAATTTTAGCATCAAGATCTAAAAACTCCGAATTATTGGGACGCCTTTTAACTAAAGTTGACTCATCTCCAGTCCCATCATTATCAAGATTCATATTGCAAAACAAAGATTTAATAGGGGATACATCAATAACTTTTAGATCTTCATCATTATTTTCATGGAGACTAGAAGAACACACCTTTACAAAGCAATCTTTCTTAGCACGCAATTTAGCGGTTCTTTCTTTGCACTCATCAATGGAAATTCTCATGGCTTTGAGAGACTCATTGATATCATGCTTAGGTGGAATAGATCTAAGTTTCAAAGAATCAACATCAAGCGAAAGTCTATCAACGTTCCTAGCCAAATCATCAACTTTAAGCAATTTTTCTTCAAGCAAAGCATTAAAATTCTTTTGAGAGATCATAAATTATTTAACGCTATTCTCAAAATCAGAGGGCATCTTATTAAAATTCCCATAAGAGTTGTTGTAGTAATTACCATAATTATTAGAGGAATTACTAGGAAACGGTCTAGGATTAAAGTTTCATCTATAAGCATTGTTACCAAAATTAATCCTACCAACAAAATTCACACCCATAGATTCATTATTATTCTCAATCAAAGTACACAAAGGCATATCATTGGGATCAATAGGAGCACTCTTAGTAGCAAACAATTTCATAAGTTCATCCATCTTTCCATTCAAAACATTAATTTCTTCTATGGCATGCACTTTTTTCTAGTAGATCTTTCGGTGTGCCATTGAGAATAATTAGCCATGATGTTATCAAGGAGTATAGTAGCTTCTCCTAAAGTGATTTCCATAAAAGTGCCTCCCGCGGCCGAATCTAAAAGATTTCTAGAAGCAAATTCAATCCCGCATAGAAATTTTGTATGATCATCCATAAATTCAAACCATGAGTAGGGCAATTGCGAATCATTAATTTCATTATTTCCCAAGATTGGGAAACATGCTCATGATCAAGTTGTTTAAAATTCATAATATCATTTCTAAGAGAGATGATCTTAGCGGGAGGAAAATACTTGGAGATAAAAGAATCTTTGCACTTATTCCATGAATCAATACTATTTTTAGGCAAATACGAAAACCAAGTTTTAGCACGATCTCTAAGTGAAAACGGAAATAACTTCAATTTAACAATATCATTGTCCGTATCTTTCTTCTTTTGCATATCACACAAATCAACAAAGTTGTTAAGATGAGTAGCGGCATCTTCACTAGGAAGGCCAGAGAATTGATCTTTCATAACAAGATTCAGCAAAGCAGATTGATTTCACAAGATTCAACATCATTAAGAGAAGCAATCGGAGTGCTAAGGAAATCATTATTGTTGGTATTGGAAAAATCACATAATTTGGTATTATCTTGCGCCATAGTGACAAGCACACACAAAAAGGTAAGCGAGAGAGAGAGAGAGAATAAGATTGGGAAAGAGAGGGCGAATACAATGGCAAGGGTGAAGTGGGGAGAGGAAAATGAGAGGCAAATGGCAAATAATGTAATGTGAGGTAGATGAGTTTGTGATGGGTACTTGGTATGTCTTGACTTGAGCGAAGACCTCCCCGGCAACGGCGCCAGAAATCCTTCTTTCTACGTCTTGAGCTTGCATTGGTTTTCCTTGAAGAGGAAAGGGTAATGCAGCACAGTAGCGTAAGTATTTCCCTCAGTTTTTGAGAACCAAGGTATCAATCCAGTAGGAGGCTCCTCAAAAGTCCCACGCACCTACACAAACAAACAAGAACCTCGCAACCAACGCGATAAAGGGGTTGTCAATCCCTTCACATCCACTTGGGAAAGTGAGATCTGATAGAGATAATAAATATTTTTTGTATTTTTATGATATAGATTGGAAAGTAAAGATTGCAAATAAAAGTAGATAGGAAACTTACATGATAAAAGATAGACCCGAGGGCCATAGGTTTCACTAGTGGCTTCTCTCAAGATAGCATAAATATTATGGTGGGTGAACAAATTACTGTCGAGCAATTGATAGAAAAGTGCATAGTTATGAGATTATCTAGGCATGATCACGTATATAGGCATCTCATCCGTGACAAGTAGACCGACTCCTGCCTGCATCTACTACTATTACTCCACACATCGACCGCTATCCGGCATGCATCTAGAGTATTAAGTTCAAGAAGAACAGAGTAACGCACTAAGAAAGATGACATGATGTAGAGGGATAAACTCATGTAATATGATATAAACCCAATATTTTTATCCTCGATGGCAAAAATACAATACGTACCTTGCTGCCCCTACTGTCACTGGGAAAGGACACCGCAAGATTGAACCCAAAGCGAAGCACTTCTCCTATTGCAAGAAAGATCAATCTAGTAGGCCAAACCAAACTGATAATTCGAAGAGACTTGCAAAGATAACTTAATCACACATAAAAGAATTCAGAGGAGATTCAAATATTTCTCATAGATAAACTTGATCATAAACCCACAATTCATCGGATCTCGACAAACACACAACAGAAAGAGTTACATCAAATAGATCTCCAAGAAGATCGAGGAGAACATTGTATTGAGATTCAAAGAGAGAGAAGAAGCCATCTAGCTAATAACTATGGACCCGAAGGTCTGTGGTAAACTACTCACAACTCATCGGAGAGGCCTTGGAGATGATGTAGAGGCCCTCCGTGGTGGATTCCCCCTCTGGAGGAGTGCCGGCGACGGCTCCAAGATGGGATCTCGCGGATACGGAAGGTTGCAGCCGTGGAATTAGGTTTTCGTGCTCGCTTCTGATGTTTTTAGGGTACGAGTGTATATATAGGAGGAAGAAGTACGTCAGTTGATGATCGAGGGGCCCACGAGGGTGGGGGCGCGCCGGGCACCCTCGTGGTCGCCTCGCTTGTTGCTGGACGTCCACTCCAAGTCTCCAGGTTGGCATTTGTTCCAAAAAGATCGTTCCCGAAGGTTTCATCCCGTTTGGACTCTGTTTGATATTCCTTTTCTTCGAAACACTGAAATAGGCAAAAAAACAACAATTCAAGCTAGGCCTCCGGTTAGTAGGTTAGTCCCAAAAATGATATAAAAGTGTAAAGTAAAGTCCATAAATATCCAAAACAGGTAATATAATAGCATGGAATAATCAAAAAATATAGATACGTTGGAGACGTATCATATCCTACTCATGCTTGCACTCGGTGTTGATTAATTTTAATACATGTACATGACTGTTGTCGCTCTCTTGTTGGTCGCTTCCCAGTCTCTTTCTAGCCTTCACTTGTACTAAGCGGGAATACTGCTTGTGCATCCAAACTCCATAAACCCCAAAGTTATTCCATATGAGTCCACCATACCTTCCTATATGCGGTATTTACCTGCCATTCCAAGTAAATTTGTATGTGCCAAACTCCAAACCTTCAAATGAAATTCTGTTTTGTATGCTCGAACAACTCATGTATCAACTAGGGGTGTATGTATCTTCCATGCTAGGCGGGTTATTCTCAAGAGGAGTGGACTCCTCTCCTAATTCACGAGAAAATGACTGGTCACCGGGATGCCCAGTCCCATGCTTAAATCAAATCAAATTAATTGCAAACAAAACTCCCCCAGGATTGTTGTTAGTTGGAGGCACCCATTGTTTTGGGCAAGCCATGGATTGATGCTTGTTTGTGGTGGGGGAGTATAAACTTTACCATTCTATTTGGGAACCGCCTATAATGTGTGTAGCATGGAAGATATCGAGATCTCTTGGTTGTTATGTTGACAATAAAAGTATACCGCTCAAAATATTATTTATCTTTATTTCAAAATCGAGCTCTCGCACCTCTACAAATCCCTACTTCCCTCTGCGAAGGGCCTATCTATTTACCTTTATGTTGAGTCATCACCCTCTTATTAAAAAGCACCCGCTGGAGAGCACCTCTGTCATTTGCATGCATTACTATTAATTTATATTGGGTATGACTATGACTGGATCTCTTTTACCATGAATTACAATGTTTAGTTGGTCCTTGATCTTTAAAGGTGCTCTGCATTTATGTTTTGCGGTCTCAGAAAGGGCTAGCGAGATACCATCTTGTTATATCATATTATGATTGTTTTGAGAAAGTGTTGTCATCCGAGTTTTATTATTATTGCTCGCTAGTTGATTATGCCATTAATATGAGTAAACATGAGACCTAAGGGTTATTGTGAATATGGTTAGTTTATAATCTTTGCTGAAAACTTGAATGCTGGCTTTACATATTTGCAACAACAAGAGCAAAAATAGTTTGTAAAAGTTCTTCTTTATCACTTTCAGTTTATCAACTGAATTGCTTTAGGACAAGCAAAGGTTTAAGCTTGGGGCAGTTGATACGTCTCCGTCGTATCTACTTTTCCAAACACTTTTGCCCTTGTTTTGGACTCTAACTTGCATGATTTGAATGGAACTAACCTGGACTGATGCTCTTTTCAGTAGAACTGTCATGGTGTTATTTTTGTGCAGAAATAAAAGTTCTCGGAATGACCTAAAAATCCATGGAGCAACCTTTTGGAATTAATAAAAAATACTAGTGAAAGAATCAGCACCAGGGGGCCCAAACCCTGTCCACGAGGGTGGGGGGCGCGCCCCCCTAGGGTGCACCCCCTGCCTCGTGGGCCCCCTGAAGCTCCACCAACCTCAACTCCAACTCCATATATTCACGTTCGGGGAGAAAAAATCAAGGAGAAGGATTCATCGTGTTTTACGAGACGGAGCCGCCGCCAAGCCCTAAACTCTCTCGGGAGGGCTGATCTGGAGTCCGTTCGGGGCTTCGGAGAGGGGGATCCGTCGCTGTTGTCATCATCAACCATCCTCCATCAGCAATTTCATGATGCTCACCGCCATGCATGAGTAATTCCATCATAGGCTTGCTGAACAGTGATGGGTTGGATGAGATTTACCATGTAATTAAGTTAGTTTTGTTAGGGTTTGATCCCTAGTATCCACTATGTTCTGAGATTGGTGTTGCTATGACTTTGCTATGCTTAATGCTTGTCACTAGGGCCCGAGTGCCATGATTTCAGATCTGAACCTATTATGTTTTCATGAATATATGTGAGTTGTTGATCCTATCTTGCAAGTCTATAGTCACCTATTATGTGTTATGATCCGTTAACCCCGAAGTGACAATAATCGGGATACTTACCGGTGATGACCGTAGTTTGAGGAGTTCATGTATTCACTAAGTTTTAATGCTTTGGTCCGATACTCTATTAAAAGGAGGCCTTAATATCCCTTAGTTTCCAATAGGACCCCGCTGCCACGGGAGGGTAGGACAAAAGATGTCATGCAAGTTCTTTTCTATAAGCATGTATGACTATATTCGGAATAAATGCCTACATTACATTGATGAACTGGAGCTAGTTCTGTGTCACCCCATGTTATAACTATTACATGAGGAATCACAACTGACATAATTATCCATCACTGATCCAATGCCTACGAGATTTTCACATATTGCTCTTTGCTTAGTTACTTTACCGTTGCCGCTGTCACAATTACTACAAAACTACTACTGTTACTTTTGCTACTGTTACCGTTACTTCCATACTACTTTGCTACTAAATACTTTGCTACAGATACTAAGTTATCCAGGTGTGGTTGAATTGACAACTCATCTTCTAATACTTGAGAATATTCTTTGGCTCCCCTTGTGTCGAATCAATAAATTGGGGTTGAATACTCTACCCACGAAAACTGTTGCGATCCCCTATACTTGTGGGTCATAAAGAGGCGATCGGGAAAGAGAGGGCGAATAAAATGGCAAGGGTGAAGTGGGGGAGAGGAAAACAAGAGGCAATTGGAAAATAATATAATGCGAGGGATAGGAGTTTGTGATAGGTACTTGGTATGTCTTGACTTGAGCGTAGACTCCCCACCAACGGCGCTACAAATCCTTCTTGCTACCCCTTGAACATGCGTTGGTTTTCTCTTGAAGAGGAAAGGGTGATGTAGCAAAGTAGCGTAAGTATTTCCCTCAGTTTTGAAAACCAAGGTATCAATCCAGTAGGAGGCTACACTCCAAATCCCTCGTACCTGCACAAACAAATAAGAACCTTGCAACCAACGCGATAAAGGGGTTGTCAATCCCTTCACGGCCATTTGCAAAAGTGAGATCTGATAGAGATAATAAATATTTTTGGTATTTTTATGATATAGATTGGAAAGTAAAGATTGCAAACTAAAATAGATCAGAAACTTATATGATGGAAAATAGACCCAGGGGCCATAGGTTTCACTAGTGGCTTCTCTCAAGATAGCATAAGTATTACGGTGGGCGAACAAATTACTGTCGAGCAATTGATAGAAAAGTGGAAAATTATGAGAATATCTAGGCATGATCATGTATATATGCATCACATCTGCGACAAGTAGATTGAAACAATTCTGCATCTACTACTATTACTCCACACATCGACCGCTATCCAGCATGCATCTAGAGTACTAAGTTTATAAGAACAGAGTAACGCATTAGGCAAGATGACATGATGTAGAGGGATAAACTCAAGCAATATGATATAAACCCCATCTTTTTATCCTCGATGGCAACAATACAATATGTTCCTTGCTGCCCTTGCTATCACTGGGAAAGGACACCACAAGATTGAACCCAAAGCTAAGCACTTCTCCCATTGCAAGAAAGATCAATCTAGTAGGCCAAACCAAACTGACAATTCTAAGAGACTTGCAAAGATAACAAATCATACATAAAAGAATTCAGAGGAGATTCAAATGTTGTTCATAGATAATCTTGATCATAAACCCACAATTCATCGGATCTCGACAAACACACCGCAAAAAGAATTACATCGAATAGATCTCCAAGAAGATCAAGGAGAACTTTGTATTGAGATGCAAAGAGAGAGAAGAAGCCATCTAGCTAATAACTATGGACCCGAAGGTCTGTGGTAAACTACTCACACTTCATCGGAGAGGCTATGGTGTTGATGTAGAAGCCCTCCGTGATCGATTCCCCCTCCGGTGGAGCGCCAGAAAAGGCCCCAAGATGGGATCTCACGAGTACAGAAGGTTGCGGCGGTGGAAATAGGGTTTCGTGGTGCTCCTAGATGTTTTCAGGGTATATGAATATATATAGGCGAAGGAAGTCGGTCAGGTGAGCCACGAGGGGCCCACGAGGGTGGGGGGCGTGCCTACCCCCTAGGGCGCGCCCTCCTGCCTCATGGCCGCCTCGTTTCTTTCTTGACGTCCACTCTAAGTATCCTGGATTGCGTTTGTTCCAAAAATAACTCTCTCGAAGGTTTCATTCCGTTTGGACTCTATTTGATATTCCTTTTCTGCTAAACACTAAAATAGGCAAAAAATAGCAATTTGGGCTGGGCCTCCGGTTAATAGGTTAGTCGCAAAAATAGTATAAAAGTGCTTAGTAAAGCCCATTAAACATCCAAAACAGGTAATATAATAGCATGGAACAATCAAAAATTATAGATACGTTGGAGACATATCAGCCTTCAATGTCGATGTAGTATGCGGAAGCAAGTCTTCGACTTTGCAAGACGGGTTCTCCATTATACTCCGAATTGAAGATAGTCCGGCATCGGCTTCCGTGTCCAGTCTTTATGATTCCTCCCTGTTGTCGCCTCGATTTCCACGCATCCGAGTTAATGCGAATGGTCCGTTATCCACGTATTTTAATATTCCTGGCATGCACAAACCGTGCCTATAAAGCGAGGCAAGATCTTTAAACTGTCATCTCGCATCACACCAAAAGTAACAGAGCAAGTCACAAAAAAATAGACCATGGCGAGCGCCCCTGGTTCCTCCTTGCGTCCTCATGGCCTTCAAGAGGGGGACTGGAAGAGTTGCTCCATGTCTCACCTGCAGCTCAGTCGACTCCAAACGCAAGGATATCTCCCTCCCAGATCTAGTCTCCGTATGGACGGAGTTAACCACTATAGGTGCTGATGCATTGGCGGAGAATTTCCCCAATCCTAGCCAAGGGGAGAGGGTGTGCTTCACCTCATTCCTTTTGAGGGGTGTGGGACTCCCAATCCACCCCTTCCTCAGGGGTCTACTGGAACACTACGGGATCCAGCTGCACAACCTCACGCCAGGTTCTATTTTACATATCTCCGGCTTCGTCGCCCTTTGTGAATTGTTTTTGCGTTGCGAGGCTCACTTCAAACTATGGAAGAAGTTCTTCTGCCTCATCCCCCGCCATCAGGGTGGCGGGTCTATTTTTGAAGTGGGCGGTGCCGAAGTATGGCGTATAGTCGGATCCAGCTACCCCATCGGGACTCCGAAGAAAGGATCTGCCGAATGGTCTTCGGAGTGGTTCTATATTGATGATGTACCCCTTCCGGACCCTATTCGGCGCGGACTGTTGGAATTTTCCAACGCCCCCTTGAAGAAGCTATACAACTGGCGTCCCAAATCCTCCGCCTAAGAAGACAGTGCGGAGGTGATGAACTTGGTAAACAAGATTAAGATATTGACCCATTCCGGACTCTCCATAGTGGAAGTGATGGCTATCACGATACAGAGATGCATCCAACCGCTTCAATCCTGAGTAACTCCCCTATGGAACTACAACGGGGAGGACGGTGCATCCTGCAATAGGCGAAAGGGTCCGAATGAGCAAGCCGCATTAGCGGCAGCTCTGCCCGGAAGAAGAAGACTTCATTCTGCCGAGAAGCCTACTCCATGTGCACTCCTATTGAATGGGTAAGTTTTCCAACCGCTCAATGCTCTTTTATCCGTCGGGATGCATTGATCGGATATCCTGGCTATTTATTTTTTGAACAGTCATGGAGGCAGATTGTCAAGAACATTAACTGCCCTGCCCCCCAGCTAGAGGATCATGATCACAATGACGACCCCGGATTCCATGAGGATCCGAACATATTTGTAGAGTTCAAAGATGGAGTCTACTATCAGGCGAGCCTTGACGGCTTGGAGGTGGCCATTATGGATGACTACCCCGACCTCTGTCCCTTTGTGAAGGTAAGTGTTTGGAAATTGTATTCTCAAAGAAGAGGGATACTCCCACTTGTCTCCTTATCCTCCACATTTGACCATGTTTCGCAGGATCGGCGCTCAGCGAGCCGCACCCAAGGGAGGGCGACCAAGAAATGGTCAACATCTTCGCGGAAGGGTCGTGCAAAATGAAAGGAGGTTGGCAGCACTACTGAACCTGCTCGACAATCGAAAAGGTATATACTTCTTTGTTAATATTCGGTCGTGAAGTCGGACCGTCATTCGAATCATCCCTATATCACCGCAGGAGGGGTATACGGTGCACCATGGGTAAGGTCCTAGTCAGCCGAGCTACGGCAAACCCGCGCCGGAGATACCAACCGGGACGGGGGCGCACGCTGATGCAGCACAGATTCACTCGTCTCATGGAGAGCCGGATGAGATGTCTATGACCAACTCCGAAGTCGAGAGTGAGATGAACCATCGTCACTTAAAAGAAGCCTTACGCACCCCTGCCTTAATGGAGCTGGAGTTTAACGCCTTAAGCACTGTAGGTGCATATATCCGAGCTGTCCAGGATGGACTCACCGGGGTCGGTCGCCTGTTCTCAAAGGATATGCAGGTAAGAATTTTCAGGAACTTAATGAATAGATAGTAGTAGTAGCCCCCAAGACTTAAAGCGGGTGAACAAAACCGATTTAAGGATCGTTTGATGACCACAGGTTCTCAAGGAGAAGAACAGCGCACTGATCCAGGAGCTTGAAGAAATAAAGAGTGCCCCAATGTATTATGGCAACGATAAAAAACATGAAGAGGAAGTGAAGAAATAGGCCGAAGAGATAATGAGCTTGAAGGCTCAACTCTTAGAGGCACAACAAGAAAACCAGAAGCTGAAGGGCGGCATATTCGGTATGTCTTGTGAACCGTCCGGATTATTGATAGGATCATATAATGCGGAATATGATAGTTTGGTTGATACAAGTATGTTGACCAGTCGCCCCGAGGAGGAAATGCCAGTTCTACAGAGCGACATTCTGAAGGAGCTGGCCAAGCTGCACGAGCATGCTCGGAAGGCGATGAAGAATATGGCCAAAGCCTTATATCCTTTTGAAGTCCCTCCAGAAAGTATGGAGGGGTTGGCTGATCTATTCAAGGGTGCCCGGCGTCGGTTTGAGCTGTGGAAGACATACGCATGCCGTGAAGGTGCTCTAGAGGCATGGGCCATGGTGAAGACATGCTATATTGGTCTTGACCCGAATCACATGGCCAGAGTTGGACCGCGGGGACCCGACGGGAAGGAAATTCCCGTAAGCTTGGTGTACGACCAAGTGATGACAACGGCGAAATTTGTGCAACAAGATTATAAATTAGATAGTCTACCAGATGGCGTAGAAAGGGAGTGAGTGTTCGAATTGATGTACCCATGTACTTTATGACCGAACTTATCTCCTGCCGGATTGTATGAAAATTTTGTCATCGCAGACCTTCGGCTTCCACCTCCGAACCAAAAAGTTGGATTGTTTCTGTATACTTATGTTTTACTAGGAAACATTTGGTATTGTCGGAAACTAGGCAATCCGCCATATTGCTCAAACAGACAAAGTGTGTTCGGCGGAGTTATGTTATATTACTGTTTAACTTAAGAAACATCTTCCAAGAAAGTTCCGTTAGGGGTTCCTTTTCTTAGGCTGGGCTTGTATCTGAAGTACAGACAACCACTTTTATGCGTTATTCCGGAAACATCCCGTTGAATATGTGCCGCCCAATTATTCTCTTAAGAACGCTAGCTTTCGGCTTCACCCGTCAGAGGTACAGCGCCGGATAACCCGGTTATAACAATCACAGAGGTGCTCCCTTTACACCCTAGCCGAACAATTGGGAACGTAGGGTATAAGCACATGAGCGAGGCAACCCAGCTTGGCAAAAACTTAAGTCATAGAGGTGCATAAAATGGCAGAAACAACAGATAGTATGGACGCAAGAAGCTTGTAAGCTTTGTAAAAGAATGCTTCCTTTAAAAGAAGTCCCCATGTATGGTGGGATGTATACATTTAAAGATGCGTATCCCCAACAATGTGGTTTATCCGAACATACAATATAAGGAGAGAAAGGTAAAAAAGGTGAAAAGGAAAGAGAAAATGGAAAAAACCTAGTTAAAACTAGGACCTAAGGAGGCCGAATTATGCTAAAATCATCGAAGTCGGGCGGTGTTCCATGGGTTCGGCTCAAGGCGATTATCCTCCGCATTACGAAGGAGATAGGCTCCTCCAATAAGGACTTCATCAATTATGAAGGGCCCTGATACGTCTCCAACGTATCTATAATTTTTGATTGTTCCATGCTATTATATTACCTATTTTGGATGTTTATGGGCTTTACTTTACACTTTTATATCATTTTTGGGACTAACCTACTAACCAGAGGCCCAACCCGTATTGCTGTTTTTATTGCCTATTTCAGTGTTTCAAAGAAAAGGAATATCAAACGGAGTCCAAATGGAATGAAACCTTCGGGAGCGTGATTTTTGGAACGAACGTGATCCAGAGGATTTGGAGTGCAAGTCAAGAAGCTTCCGAGGTGTCCACAAGTGTGGAGGGCGCGCCCCCTATCTCGTGGCCCCCTCGGGCATCCACCGACATACTTCTTCCTCCTATATATACCCACGTACCCCGAAAACATCAGGGGCGACCACGAAAAGCTATTTCCACCACCGTAACCTTTTGTATTCGCGAGATCCCATCTTGGAGCCTTCGCCGGCGCTCCACCGGAGGGGGAATCGACCACGGAGGGCTTCTACATCAACACCATAGCCTCTTCGTTGAGTTGTGAGTAGTTTACCACAGACCTTCGGGTCCATAGTTATTAGCTAGATGGCTTCTTCTCTCTCTTTGATTCTCAATACAAAGTTCTCCTTCCTCTTCTTGGAGATCTATTCGATGTAACTCTTTTTGCGGTGTGTTTGTCGAGATCCAATGAATTGTGGGTTTATGATCAAGTTTATCTATGAGAAATATTTGAATCTCCTCTGAATTCTTTTATGTATGATTAAGTTATCCTTGCAAGTCTCTTCGAATTATCAGTTTGGTTTGGCCTACTAGATTGATCTTTCTTGCAATGGGATAAGTGCTTAGCTTTGGGTTCAATCTTGCGGTGTCCTTTCCCAGTGACAGCAGGGGCAGCAAGGCACGTATTGTATTGTTGCCATCAAGGATAAAAAGATGGGGTTTATATCATATTGCATGAGTTTATCCCTCTACATCATGTCATCTTTCTTAATGCGTTACTCTGTTCTTATGAACATAATACTCTAGATGCATGCTGGATAGCGGTCGATGTGTGGAGTAATTGTAGTAGATGCAGGCAGGAGTCGGTCTACTTGTCACGGACGTGATGCCTATATACATGATCATGTCTAGATAATCTCATAATTATTCGCTTTTCTATCAATTGCTCGACAGTAATTTGTTCACCCACCGTAATACTTATGCTATCTCGAGAGAAGCCACTAGTGAAACCTATGGCCCCCGCGTCTATCTTTTATCATATAAGCTTTCAATCTACCTTTATTTGCATCTTTACTTTTCCAATCTATATTATAAAATACCAAAAATATATTTATCTTATCATACTATCTCTATCAGATCTCACTTTCACAAGTGGCCGTGAAGGGATTGACAACCCCTTTATTGCGTTGGTTGCGAGTTCTTTGTTTGTTTGTGTAGGTGCGTGGGACTTTTGAGGAACCTCCTACTGGATTGATACCTTGGTTCTCAAAAACTGACGGAAATACTTACACTACTATTGTTGCATCACCCTTTCCTCTTCAAGGAAAACCAACGCAAGCTCAAGATGTAGCAAGAAGGATTTCTGGCGCCGTTGCCGGGGAGGTCTTCTCTCAAGTCAAGACATACCAAGTACCCATCACAAACTCATCTCCTTCACATTTACATTATTTGCCATTTGCCTCTCGTTTTCCTCTCCCCCACTTCACCCTTGCCGTTTTATTCGCCTCTCTTTCCCAATCTCCTCTCTCTCTTTCGCTTGCCTTTCTGTGTGCCTGCTTGGCCTCATGGCTTTGCCTAAGAACACTTACCTTCATCTTAGAAGGTTAGAAGAGATTGAATCAAACGTTAGAAGTTTTATGACTTTACAATTTGAGCATAATAATTTTTTCAGAAAGGAGCTTAAAGAACAAAAAACTTTTATGGGGTTTATGAACAAATAGCTTGATGATATATCTAAAGAATTTTATGGTTTGAACACCCAAATTACTCGGCTTGAAAATTCTATAGCTCAAATTTCTGATAAGCAAGGTACCTTAGTCAATAAGATGGCTGCCAAACCAGAAAAATTAGGTGAAAATAATGATGAAGATCTTAAAGTTATTGATGTGTCCCCTATTAGATCTTTGTTTTGCAATATGAATCTTAATAATGATGGGACTGGAGATGAGTCAACTTTAGTTAAAAGGCATCCCAATAATTCGGAGTTTTTAGATCTTGATGATAAATTTGGTAAAAGTGGGATTGGAGAGGTCAATACTTTAAATAGCATTGAACCCACTATCTTGTATTTCAAGGAATTTGATTACGATAATTGTTCTTTAGAAGGTTGTATTTCCTTGTTGCAATCTGTTGTGAATTCTCCTCATGCTTATAATAAAAATAATGCTTTTACCAAACATATTATTGATGCCTTGATGTAATCTTTTGATGAAAAACTTGATTTGGAAGTTTCTATACCTAGAAAACTTAATGATGAGTGGGCACCTACTATAAAGATTAAAATTAAAGATCATGAGTGTTATTCTTTATGTGATTTGGGTGCTAGTGTTTCCACGATTTCGAAAACTTTATGTGATATTCTAGGTTTCCATGATCTTGATGATTGCTCTTTAAATTTGCACCTTGCGGATTCCACCATTAAAAAGCCAATGGGAAGGATCAATGATGTTCTCATTGTTGCAACTAGAAAATTGGTGCCCGTAGATTTTATCGTTCTTGATATAGATTGCAATCTTTCTTGTCCTATTATTCTTGGTAGACCTTTCCTTAGAACGATTGTCGCGATTATCGATATGAAGGAAGGGAATATTAGATTCCAATTTCCATTAAGGAAAGGCATGGAGAACTTTCCAAGAAAGAAAATTAAATTAACTTATGAATCTATCATGCGAGCTACTTATGAATTAAGTGTCAAAGATGGTACTACTTAGATCTATCCTCGCTTTTATGCCGAGCTAGGGGCGTTAAACGATAGCGCTAGTTGGGAGGCAACCCAATTTTATTTGTGCTTTTTGTTTTTGTTCCTGTTTAGTAATAAATTTTGCATCTACCTTCTGTTTAGATGTGTTTTCATGTTTTATTTAGTGTTTGTGCCAAGTAGAACCTATAGGATAACCTATGGTGATAGTTAATTTGATTCTGCTGAAAAACAGAAACTTTGCGCTTACGAGAAAAAATTCAATAAATGACAAAAACGTGATTTTCCATTGATTCTTTTTGCTGTAGATCAATAGACAAATTGCCTAAGACTTCCTGTTTCGGTAGGATTTTTAGAGTTCCATAAGTATTAGAAAGTTACAGATTGCTACAGACTGTTCTGTTTTTGACAGATTCTGCCTTTCGTGTGTTGTTTGCTTATTTTGATGCATCTATGGCTAGTATGTAAGGGTATGAACCATAGAGAACTTGGAATACAGTAGGTTTAACACCAATATAAATAAAGAATGAGTTCATTACAGTACCTTATGTGGTGGTTTTTCTTTCTTTCACTAACAGAGCTTATGAGATTTCCTGTTGAGTTTTGTGTTGTGAAGTTTTCAAGTTTTGGGTAAAGATTTGATGGACTATGGAATAAGGAGTGGCAAGAGCCTAAGCTTGGGGATGCCCATGGCACCCCAAGATATTCAATAATATCCAAAATCCTAAGCTTGAGGATGCCCCGGAAGGCATCCCCTCTTCCGTCTTCGTTCATTGGTAACTTTACTTGGAGCTATATTTTTATTCGCCACATGGTATGTGTTTTGCTTGGAGCATCTTGTATGATATTAGTATTAGCTTTTTAGTTTACCACAATCATCCTTGATGTACACACCTTTTGGGAGAATCCCACTTGATTGGAATTTATTAGAATACTCTATGTGCTTCACTTATATCTTTTGAGCTAGATAATTTTTGCTCTAGTGCTTCACTTATATCTTTTAGAGCACGGCGGTGGCTTAATTTTGAAGAAATTGTTGATCTCTCATGCTTCACTTATATTATTTTGAAAGTCTCTTAGAACAGCATGGTATTTTCTATGGTTGTAAAATTGGTCCTAGAATGGTAGGCATCCAAGTTGGGTATAATAAAAACTATCATAGGAAGTGAATTGGATGCTATGATCAATTTGATACATGAAAATTGTTTTGAGATATGGAGGTAGTGATATTAGAGTCATGCTAGTTGGGTGATTATGAATTTAAAGAATGCTTGTGTTGAAGTTAGCAAGTCCCGTAGCATGCACGTATGGTTAAAGTTGTGTAACAAATTTGAAACATGAGGTGTTCTTAGATTGTGCATCCTTATGAGTGGCGGTCGGGGACGAGCGATGGTCTTTTCCTACCAATCTATCCCCCTAGGAGCATGCGCGTAGTGCTTGGTTTTTGATGAAATGTAGATTTTTGCAATAAGTATATGAGTTCTTTTGACTAATGTTGAGTCCATGGATTATACACACTTTTATCTTTCCATCATTGCTAGCCTCTTCGGTACCGAGCATTGCCCTTTCTCACCTTTAGAGTTGGTGCAAACTTCGCCGGTGCATCCAAACCCCATGATACGATACGCTCTATCACACATAAACCTCCTTATATCTTCCTCAAAACAGCCACCATACCTACCTATTATGGCATTTCCATAGCCATTCCGAGATATATTGCCATGCAACTTTCCACCATTCCGTTTATCATCATGACGTACATTACTATTGTTATATTGCCTTGCATGATCATGTAGTTGACATCGTATTTGTGGCAAAGACACCATGCATAAATTTTCATACATGTCACTCTTGATTCATTGCCCATCCCGGTACACCGCCGGAGTCATTCATATAGAGTCATATCTTGTTCTAGTTTCGAGTTGTAATTCATGAGTTGTAAATATATAGAAGTGTGATGATCATCATTATTAGAGCATTGTCCCTAAAGAAAAAAAAAGAAAGGCCAAAAAGAAAAAAAGGGAAAGGCCAAAGAAAAAAAAAGTAAGAAAAAGAAAAAAAGAAGAAAGGCCAAAAAAAGGAAAGGCCCAAAAAAGAAAGAAAAAGAAAATAAAAAGGGGGCAATGTTACTATCTCTTTTTCCACACTTGTGCTTCAAGGTAGCACCATGTTCTTCATATAGCGAGTCTCATATGTTGTCACTTTCATATACTAGTGGGAATTTTTCATTATAGAACTTGGCTTGTATATTCCTATGATGGGCTTCCTCAAATGCCCTAGGTCTTCGTGAGCAAGCAAGTTGGGTGCACACCCACTAGTTTCCTTTGTTGAGCTTTCACACATTTATAGCTCTAGTGCATCCGTTGCATGGCAATCCCTACTTCTCATGTTGACATCAATTGATCGACATCTCCATAGCTCGTTGATTATCCTCGTCAATCCCTACTTTCTCTTTTTTTGTCTTCTCCACACAATCCCCTTCATTATATTCTATTCCACCCATAGTGCTATATCCATGGCTCACACTCATGTATTGCGTGAAAGTTGAAAAAGTTTGAGATTATTTAAGTACGAAACAATTGCTTGGCTTGTCATCAGGGGTGTATAAGATGGGTGCATTTTTGTGTGACGAAAATGAAGCATAGCCTAACTATATGATTTTGTAGGGATGAACTTTCTTTAGCCATGTTATTTTGAGAAGATATGATTGCTTTGATTAGTATGCATGAAGTATTACTATTTCTAATGTCAATATGAACTTTTATTTTGAATCATTTGGATCTGAACATTCATGCCACAATAAAGAAAATTACATTGAGAAATATGCTAGGTAGCATTCCACATCAAAAATTCTTTGTTTATCATTTACCTACTCGAGGACGATCAGGAATTAAGCTTGGGGATGCTTGATACGTCTCCAACGTATCTATTTGATTGTTCCATGTTTATGGGCTTTACTTTACACTTTTATATCATTTTTGGGACTAACCTACTAACCGAACTCCCAACCCGTATTGCTGTTTTTTTTGCCTATTTCAGTGTTTCGGAGAAAAGGAATATCAACGGAGTCCAAACGGAATGAAACCTTCGGGAGCGTGATTTTTGGAACGAACGTGATCCAGAGGACTTGGAGTGCAAGTCAAGAAGCTTCTGAGGCGGCCATGAGGGTGGAGGGCGCCCTCCCTACTGTGTGCGCCCCCTATCTCGTGGGCCCCTCGGGCGTCCACCGACGTACTTCTTCCTCCTATATATACCCACGTACCCCGAAAACATCAGGGGTGACCACGAAAAGATATTTCCACTACCGTAACCTTCTGTATCCGCGAGATCCATCTTGGAGCCTTCGCCGGCGCTCCGCCGAAGAGGGAATCGACCACAGAGGGCTTCTACATTAACACCTGAGCCTCTCCGATGAGTTGTGAGTAGTTTACCACAGACCTTCGGGTCCATAGTTATTAGCTAGATGGCTTCTTCTCTCTCTTTGATTCTCAATACAAAGTTCTCCTTCCTCTTCTTTGAGATCTATCCGATGTAACTCTTTTTGCGGTGTGTTTGTCGAGATCCGATGAATTGTGGGTTTATGATCAAGTTTATCTATGAGAAATATTTGAATCTCCTCTGAATTCTTTGATGTATGATTAAGTTATCTTTGCAAGTCTCTTCGAATTATCAGTTTGGTTTGGCCTACTAGATTGATCTTTCTTGCAATGGGAGAAGTGCTTAGCTTTGGGTTCAATCTTGCGGTGTCCTTTCCCAGTGATAGTAGGGGCAGCAAGGCACGTATTGTATTGTTGCCATCGAGGATAAAAAGATGGGGTTTATATCATATTGCATGAGTTTATCCCTCTACATCATGTCATCTTTCTTAATGCGTTACTATGCTCTTATGAACTTAATACTCTAGATGCATGTTGGATAGCGGTCGACGTGTGGAGTAATAGTAGTAGATGTAGGCAGGAGTCGGTCTACTTGTCAGGGACGTGATGCCTATATACATGATCATGCCTAGATAATCTCATAATTATTCGCTTTTCTATCAATTGCTCGATAGTAATTTGTTCACCCACTGTAATATTTATGCTATCTCGAGAGAAGCCACTAGTGAAACCTATGCCCCATGGGTCTATCTTTTATCATATAAGCTTTCAATACTTTTCCAATCTAAATTATAAAATACCAAAAATATATTTATCTTATCATACTATCTCTATCAGATCTCACTTTTGCAAGTGGCCGTGAAGGGATTGACAACCCCTTGTTGCGTTGGTTGCGAGTTCTTTGTTTGTTTGTGTAGGTGCGTGGGACTTTTGAGGAGCCTCCTACTGGATTGATACCTTGGTTCTCAAAAACTGATGGAAATACTTACACTACTATTGTTGCATCACCCTTTCCTCTTCAAGGAAAACCAAGGCAAGCTCAAGACATAGCAGGCCCCTCCCATCTGGGTTGAGCTTATCCTTTTTCTTCTCCGGGAGGCATAGGACAAGTTCTCCAACATTGTATGGTTTGGCCCGCACTTCTCTACTTTGCTAACGCATGTCCGGTTGTTGATAGAATGCGGAACGGGCCTGGGCAACATCATGCTCCTCTTCAAGTCCATCCAGGTCGTCCTGCCGATCTAGTTCAGCTTCTTTCTCTTCGTACATGTGCACTCTAGGTGAGTCATGAATAATATCACAGGGCAATACGGCTTCTGCGCCATACACCATAAAGAAAGGTGTATATCTGGTTGTTCAATTGGGCATGGTCCGGAGTCCCCAGAGTACGGAATCGAGTTACTCAACCGAGTGCTTATCTAATGCTCGTAAAGAGCGCACTAGTCTGGGCTTAATACCACTCATGACCAGACCATTGGCTCATTTGACTTGGCCGTTAGTTTGGGGGTGGTATACAGATGCATAGTCGATTTTAATGCCCAACTTAGAGCACTAGGTTTTCACCTCATCAGCTAGGACGTTAGAGCCATTATCAGTGATGATACTGTGCGGGACACCATAATGGTGGACTACGCTAGATAGAAAGTCAATCACTGGTCCGGTCTCAGCTGTTTTGACTGGTTTGGCTTCTATCCATTTAGTGAATTTATCCATCATGACCAGTAAGTATTTCTTTTTGTGGATCCCCCCTTAAGGGGCTTGACCATGTCAAGCCCCCAGATCGCAAATGGTCAACTAATGGGGATTGTTCATAATGCGATGGGAGGCATGTGGCTCTAGTTGGCGAAAAGTTGACAGCCCACGCAATGTTGGACAAGGTCTTGAGCATCCGCTCGAGCCATAGGCCAGAAAAAGCCTATCCAGAACGCCTTGCTTACAAGGGCACGGGCCGCGACATGATGGCCGCCGAGACTGGCATGTATTTCTGCCAAGAGCTGCCTTCCATCCTCTTCGGAGATACACCTTTGAAGGACTCTGGTTGTACTTCTTTTATATAATTCGCCTTCATGCACTTTGAAGGCTTTGGAGCGCCGAACTATGCATCTGTCAGGACCCCGACTCGATGTCACATCGATCTAGCCTGTAGCACCTCATATCACTTTGCGGCCTCACGCACGGTATCCCCACGGGTGTCGCCTTACCTTTGCCCGGGACCGTTTGCGCCTTTTGGCTCACGTATATGATAGTGTCGCTAGCATCCATATGATAAGGAGCCCGGGCTGACATGACTAGTCGTAAACCCAAAGTGGCATAGACTTACAGGGACAGGCATCCATGACCCAGCATCGAACGTGTCGGTCATCAGCGAGTGAATCCAGGCTGTAGCACTGGGCTAGCAGGACTCCGGTGAACCGGGCTGTAGCGGGCTAACAGGACTCCGGTATTCATCGCGTGACATTTCCCCGAAGGGACAGACACAGGAACGAAGAAGGACACATGCCGGCCAGCCTAAGTGTTCCGGAGCAGTAGCAAGCTACCATGGCTCGGTGAAACACTAGGAGACATTTCCCCGTAAGAGAGGCTACTAAAGATAAACAACTAGATGGTCAGATCCCACACATACCAAGCATTTCAATAGCATACACACAATATGCTCGATATGTGCAATACAACATGGCATCACAAAATGACTCTACGACTCAAGTATTTATTCAATAGGCTCCGAGGAGCGAGATATTACAAACAGGGGTCTCACGACCCAACATTCAGAGCACACAAGTCAAAGCACAAGCGGAAGCTATCATGTCTGGGTACAGACATCTATAAATGAAAAAGGCTGAGAAGCCTGACTATCTATCAGATCCTGCCGAGGCACAAGATCGTAGCTGAGGTAACAAGCTAAACGTCGAAGTCCACGCGAAACTACTAGTGAGACCGAAGTCTCTCTGCAAAAACATAAAATAGGCAAACGTGAGTACAAATGTACCCAGCAAGACTTACATCAGAACTAACTACATATGCATCATTATCAACAAAGGGATGGTGGGGTTTAACTGCAGCAAGCCAGCTTTGACTCGGTGGCTATCCTGAACTACGACTGCAATGTAACTCTTTTGAGGTGGCGCACACGAGTCCACATATTCACCATATCAATACACCACTATGGAACCGCTCCCGTCTCCCTACGAGAACGCCATCCATAGCACTCACGCTTATCTTGCGTATTTTAGAGTATCCACTTTCACTTGTCTATGAACTGATATAAGCAACCCAGAAGTCCTTTTCCGCGGACACGGCTATTCGAATAGATGATGTTAACCCTGCAGGGGTGTACTTCTTCACACACGCTCTCACCACTTACCGCCGTTTACACGACATGTACTCGGCAACCTTCAAGCGGAAGCCCAATGTGGGTGTCGGCCACGGCCTACCTAAACACTCAAGTCTCTAGTCCAGGTTTATCGCCTATTCGGGTTCCATCCATGAGGAGATCCGGCCAGAGTTTCGCTCACAGCCCCAAACGATGTGTACAGGGTTCCGTGACACCAAACGGGTGCCCGGTTTACCCGGCCACGTGCCTACCGCATCACAGCCCACCCCTACGGTCAGCGCTGCGCACGGCCTCCAGCATACTACAAACACCAGAAACTACTTGCAACTCCTGGACAGAGGACAAGGGTGATCAAGAAGCCGAGAGGGTCCATTGGTTTCGGGCCCAATGCGTGGTAGTAGCTGAATCATGGATCACAAACACAGAACTCAGTTCCTGAGGACGGCTGCAATGAGACAACCCACCATGTACTCCTACATGGCCTCTCACCGCTACCTTTACCAAAACGTGTTCACACACTTAGCTCACACACCGTAGGACATGTTCACACACCTCTGATTCATCCCCGATGAATCAGACCCGACTCAACTCTAAGCAGTAGCAGGCATGACAAACAAGCATGAATGAGTAGGCACAACAGGGCTCAAACAACTCCTACTCATGCTAGTGGGTTTCATCTATTTACTGTGGAATGACAGGTCATGCAGAGGATAAAGGGGTTCAGCTACCGCAGCAAGTAACAGATGAATCAGTGTTGTCCTAATGCAGTAAAAGAGAGCAGGAGCGAGAGAGTAGGATTGTATCGGAATGAACAAGGGGGTTTTGCTTGCCTGGCACTTCTGAAGATAGCATTGAGTCTTCATCAGTGTCAACGATCACATCGTCGATACAACGTCTACCGAGGGGGAACAACACCGGCAAACACAGAAGAAACACAATCAATGCAATGCACAATATGATGCATGCTATGACATGGCAATATGAATGTGTTTTGGGCTAATGCACCTAAAACCAGATTAAATGAAGTTGGTTTGAATCCAAGATTCAAATTTAAACTCCATATGTGATTATTCAAATGCCATTTAATTGATTTGTGCTAAACAGCAGCTATAAGTTGTTCTAACATGCATGAAAATGGTACAGATGGATTCCTTGAATTTTTCTGATAATTTTTCATATATAAATTATTTAATTTGGAGTTACGGTTAATTTTCTATGATTTTTAGAAGTTTTGGTTATTATCTGAAATTTATAAATCATTTTTGATTTATTTTAATTCCAGAAACAAATACTGCGTCATACTGACGTCATGATGGCGTCAGCAGGTCAACGGGCTGGTCCAGGTCAATCCTGGCCAGTGGGTCCCATCCGTCAGTGACTAACCTAACTAATCTAATTTAGTTAGTGGCCTGGGGCCCATTGTCAGTGTCTATTAAACTAACTAATATTTAGTTAAGACTAATCCTAGCCTAATTAGCCGGGCGGGCCCGCAGGTCAGTGAGAGAGAGGGGGGGTCAAACCTGGCAGTGGGGTCAACCCACGCCGGTCATCGGGTCAGCGGTCGCCGGCGTTTAGCCGCCGGCGAGTCCAGACGCGGCGGAGGGCTCGGAAACGAGCCACATGGCATCGTTTCGGCCGTGGTTTGTTGCATTCGAACGCGCGCAGTGGCGCGCATCTAGTGGTGGCGGTGACAGGTGCTGGGGTGGCCGGAAAAGTGGTCGGCGACGAGGTTTGGCGGCGGCAGCAGCTCGGCAATCCTGGGGTCGGGGTTAGGGAGCACGGCAGGAGGAGCTGGGGCGTGCTACGGACTCCCGAGATCACGGTGAGCACGACCGTGGCCTCGGATACGAGCTGGGGTGGCTGTGGCCACGGCCATGCCATGGCCGGCGGCGAGAGATTCTCGGGCAAAGTGGTGGGGCTAGCTAGAGAGGGAGGTGGGGCACGGGAAGAGGGGAAATCAGCACAGGAGCTCACAGCGGGTGCAGTGGTGGCCTCGGCGAGCTCGGGGAGGCACCGGAGCCGACGAATTTGACGAAGACGGCCGGCGGGTCCGAGGTAGAAGACGACGTCGATGGCGGCGATGCGGCACGTCCGGGGCCTCGTGGCTCGTTGAGGAGGTAGAGGGGGTTGAGGCGGAGCCTCTGGGCTAGTCGGGGGAGCGAGGGAGGCCCGGTGGCCGTGGTTTT
>NC_041383.1:505883145-505891313 GCF_002162155.2 Triticum dicoccoides
AGGGGGGAGGGAGGTCCAGAGAGCGAGGGAGAAGTGAGAGGGGGGGTCGGGGAGGTGCGTGGCGTCACCGGGGCGTCGAGGAGGAGCCAGGCAGGCTGGGAGGGAGGAGGTGGCCGGGGCGCGTGGCCGCGCGCGCCACCGAGCAGCTTCGGGGCGAGGGGGGGGGAAGACGACAGGGGGTAGCGGTGGCGGGCTGGGCCGGCCAGGTGGGGGAGCTGGGCCGGTCCTGTTGGGCCACCAGGTAAGCGCCAGGTAAGATGCTTTGCTCTTTTTTTTTATTTTTGTTCTGTTTTCTTTATTTAATTCTTTTGCCACTGTTTGAATTAAAAATAATAATTCAAACAATGCCAAAGCTCCTCTGAATATTTTTATATTGCTAGATGGACTTTTCCAAAAGCTTATAAAATATTTCAGGGGGTATTTGAAATTATATTCTAATTATATGAATATAATTCAAATTCAAATAGCTAATGATTTAAATTCAAAGTCCCAAAAATAAATCCTTAAAAATGTTCAATATTTGGTTGGGACCAGAACCCTTACCAAAAATTATCAAACATTTAAGAAGAGCCTTTTGGAGCAATGGATGAGATTTCTAGGGTTTTTTGCCCCTCTTTTATTTAGGGTTTTGAGGCTTCCAATATTCCTCAATTCAAGTTTCAATAATATAGACATGATGCACACCTGAAGCTAGCCTAGAGCAATGCCTGAAGCTAGGGATGTGACAACTCACCCCCACTAAACAAGAATCTCGTCTCGAGATTCAAGCGTAGGGTAGGATGAAGGGGAAACGCAAACTAGTATAATCTTCACGATCCAGGGTGCACTTCAGTTGAACGTTGATTCATTCATCATTATTGTCTTGAAGTCTTGCTCTGAGAAATCCTGTCAACATGACATGGAGGGAAGAAGGAGACTCTAGAAGGGTCGATCTTCTCGAAGATCGAACAACTCAGGATTAACTCGCGGAATGTGACATAGCAACATCTCTCAAGCTGAGAGACGAAGCATACCTCTAGAGGGACGGAGTGGAGCAGGTGACGAGGTTCACTAGGTAGACAGCAATTCCAGACTTAAGAATGTGGTGATCGGTTGTCAACATAGCGAGGAGTTGAATTGCCATGACACCACGACGAAACATCCTGGAGAAGGGTGATTCGTAGATTATTATCTTAAGTGGCAAAAAGAATTACCTTTGATATAGAGATCACTGAGACTCTCTATATCAGCCGAAGGCAAATCACACCAATCGATTGGCGGGGTCGGTAGAATGGCATACTCGGACTTGGATGATGTGGATTACCTTGTTGAAGACAACGTAATGGATGAATTTGCTTATCACCGGAGATGGAAGAGACCCATGGTAGAATGGCACATTGGCGGTGCAAGCTGGGAACAAAATGCAAATGCTGGGAATGATTCTGGTAACTGGGGAAGAACCCAACAATAGGGAGTGAATTCACTGTTTGAATAGGTCATAGCATTGCCGAGGAAACTGAGAGCATCCCAATTAGAGCCGATGATAACACGTAACGCTTGTGCGTGCTCTCAAGAACTTGAGCATTTCCATATTCATCAAGGTTTTACCAACATCCGTGTCAAGGGTCCGGCAACACAACTTGCTACCATGATGAATGATGATGGAGGATGTAGATGCAAAGAAAGATAACACCTTCTCAGATTTCATCTTAGCGAGGCCAAGGAAACAAAATCTGGATGATCGACCGAGAGACATTTAGCACTCCGCTTCTAATGTTCTCCTTGATGTGCTAGTGTAACCCATTCATAGATATGGTTTGATATCTAGAACATCAAGTAAAAAGGTCGGACTTCGGGATCTCAAAATCCATAGGGGCAACTAGGGAGTAAATCCTACGAAATCCCTATGGGGAGGTGGCCAACTTCCTCAATCAAGATATTATAATAATAGGTCTTCCGGTTGGGTGTGTTGGCCATGACATCCACTTTATCGGTTATCGAGGGACCAATATTATAGTTCTTGGAAAATGTTCCAACCATCATATCTGCCTGAGATTCAGATCTGGTTGGTGTCAGGATATCCCAGACTCATAGAGTCTAGGAAGAAAAATGAAAGTTTGCAACACAATTCGACGAGATGACGTTGCGAGATTCTCGGGGAATGAACTACGATAGCAAGCTCCAGAACATGAGCTGGTTCTGCTATGCACGTGTGAACATGTTGTCTCAGACAAACATGATCACACGGTAGTCTTACAATAAAACACTACCGAGTTCTGGTTGGGAACCATCACCGTGGATAACGAAGTCCTTGCATAAGTCATATGATTAGCTCTTATGAAGGAACTTCTTCTCCTTGAACAAATCAATCAGTGGCTTGGTGTGCTCGGGACACGTATGGAATGAAGGTTGCAAGTCTCCAGACCACAGAATACTTCGCACGTGTGCATGACTGATTTGGGATGATTCCAAGGAAACAAAACAATCTTCCTCAAATTCATGGCGGCAACTTGCATCATATGCACATGAATTAGGGAAAGTCACTACTTTCATCCAAACATATACTTCATGAACGAAACACGAAGAAATGCTTACACAAATTTCCAACACTAGGTTGATGTTCAACATGATTCATGGGGGGAGACAAAATGCTACTGATGGGCTCAACAGCAACTCATCGGAATTTCCATATCACTGGACTTCCACCATCATGTGAACACGGTGATAGCATTGGTCAGACCAAAGATGTAATGGTGTATGCTCGAGGGATCAACCACGAGTAGGACAACATTACGAGCATCGTTGGTACTGATTTGATTTGACGATAGCCCACACTCAAATCAAGGGATTGATAAGACAATAGGTCCAGCAACTGATCACAGGGACAAATCGATGAAGATATCATCTTCTTTCAACACACACTACACAAGAATATCCCTTTGGAACGAACTAAGTCAGGCAAGCTTTTATCTTCCAACTCTCCAAGTTGTCGTTTAGCTTAACCAACTAGCTCAGGAGTATCCAACACGGATTCTTGGAGAAAGGGTGGTTTACAATAAACCAACTTGATCACGAGCTCAACATAGCGGTCAGGTGACAACCTGGTAGTACTTCCGAGAAGATCTTCGGAAAATCACGAACCACCGATATGTTACTAAGCTCGAGAACAATCTTGCTTTTCAGGGCAAGATGATATGATCAAATGAGCGAGGACTTGACAAATCCTAACTCATCAATCAAAGAGTGCACCAGGAAATAAGGACTAGGTAGCACGATCAATCTTAGAATGGTGATTCAATAACCAATATACTAAGAATAAAATTATTATCCTTTAACTACCAAGCAACGAGGTTGCTAGGAGTATTGATTTCACACATCACAATTCATTTGTCGGTATTCCGGTTGCATCAACACGAGGGCCGAGGAATGAACAGTGATGGCAAGAAGTGTCACTGTACCAAGAGTTCATGGGATGGTGTGCAATTCCTATAACAATCTCGATATAAAATATGTAATACTCCAAGGTAGAGCAGAACCAAAAGCTGGATTGGCATTTGATCTGCGGAATACAACTACTTTGACCCAATCCTAGATATGGAAGAGGTACTGGAGTTCGTTTCTCCTAGTCATTCCGGAATAGAATGGCAGGACAGACCACAAGAGTCATAGGCATCGATGAACGAACGCACGCATACTCTTGACTATCAATTGATAGACGAGGGTCAGAATGCAACTAAAGAGAACAACTCAAAGGAACATATAACTTTCTGAGTTGTGGATGCATAGATTAGTATGTCGAACCAAGTTCAACATATTTCTTCCGGATAACCCATGCAGAAAGGTAGAACTGGCAGAGTCACGATTTATGAATGGAGAACTCCTCAAGAGTACTCTAATTGTGATTTTTTTTGATCCAATAAACATCTGCCATAAGTAGTTCATGGTATTTGGAAGAAGAAGATACCACGGACTTCAAGGACTATCGCAAAGGTTACTAATATCCTAAAGGCACTAGCAATTACTATCAACATGAAGTAGGTAGAGTGAATCTCGGGTTCAGAACCCAGGAATAGAATACCTACTACTAAGTAGCATCACGGGATGCTTCCGAGAATAAAGGCCAGAATCTTCACACTAGGACACAAATCATGGCTAGACCACTAGATGATCCCCTAAGCACTTAGGGTCATAATAATAATTCCAACATATATGTCGAGGCAATAATTACCTCAACACACCGATTAGTGTGGTTAATCTGGCCCATGGGAACATCGGAAACAGAAGGAAGGGATTTGCAAATGCATCGGACTATTTAGAAACCTGGGATGACTCGGACAGCATAACGGCTGTAATTGCTCAGAAAAGATTTGAGACATTCAGAAAAATGGTGGCATAACCACTTAGAAGCACAATATCAAGGTTCCGAGATCAACAATTATCATACGGAAGTAGTAGGAACTGAACTGAGACTTAAGTCCAAAAATCTTATAAGTCTACTGATTAGTAACATGTGATCCTAATAGAAAGAAGAGATAGCCTAGTTCTTAATCCCCGCAGGAAAGATAAGATGACTCAGATCAGAAGGCATAAGGTATAAGGAGTAAAAAGAGCCTTACGTTCCATCCCACAATCAATTCCCTTATATAACTAAAGAATTTCTAGACTCGACTTCGACCAGTTTGGCTTGGTAATCCTACAGGCAGTCAAGCTCTGATACCAACGCTGTCAGGACCCCGACTCGATGTCACATCGATCTAGCCTGTAGCACCTCATATCACTTTGCGGCCTCACGCACGGTATCCCCACGGGTGTCGCCTTACCTTTGCCCGGGACCGTTTGCGCCTTTTGGCTCACGTATATGATAGTGTCGCTAGCATCCATATGATAAGGAGCCCGGGCTGACATGACTAGTCGTAAACCCAAAGTGGCATAGACTTACAGGGACAGGCATCCATGACCCAGCATCGAACGTGTCGGTCATCAGCGAGTGAATCCAGGCTGTAGCACTGGGCTAGCAGGACTCCGGTGAACCGGGCTGTAGCGGGCTAACAGGACTCCGGTATTCATCGCGTGACATTTCCCCGAAGGGACAGACACAGGAACGAAGAAGGACACATGCCGGCCAGCCTAAGTGTTCCGGAGCAGTAGCAAGCTACCATGGCTCAGTGGAAACACTAGGAGACATTTCCCGGTAAGAGAGGCTACTAAAGATAAACAACTAGATGGTCAGATCCCACACATACCAAGCATTTCAATAACATACACACAATATGCTCGATATGTGCAAATACAACATGGCATCACAACATGACTCTACAAATCAAGTATTTATTCATTAGGCTCCGAGGAGCGAGATATTACAAACATGGGTCTCACAACCCAACAATCAGAGCATACAAGTCAAAGCACAAGCGGAAGCTATCATGTCTGAGTACAGACCACTATAAATGAAAAAGGCTGAGAAGCCTGACTATCTGCCAGATACTGCCGAGGGCACAAGATCGTAGCTGAGGTAACAAGCTAAACGTCGAAGTCCACGCGAAACTACTAGCGAGACCGAAGTCTCTCTGCAAAAACATAAATAGGCAAACGTGAGTACAAATGTACCCAGCAAGACTTACATCAGAACTATCTACATATGCATCATTATCAACAAAGGGGATGGTGGGGTTTAACTGCAGCAAGCCAGCTTTGACTCGGTGGCTATCCTGAACTACGACTGCGAGTAACTCTTTTGAGGTGGCGCACACGAGTCCACATATTCACCATATCAATACACCACTATGGAACCGCTCCCGTCTCCCTACGAGAACGCCATCCATAGCACTCACGCTTATCTTGCGTATTTTAGAGTATCCACTTTCACTTGTCTATGAACTGATATAAGCAACCCAGAAGTCCTTTTCCGCGGACACGGCTATTCGAATAGATGATGTTAACCCTGCAGGGGTGTACTTCTTCACACACGCTCTCACCACTTACCGCCGTTTACACGACATGTACTCGGCAACCTTCAAGCGGAAGCCCAATGTGGGTGTCGGCCACGGCCTACCTAAACACTCAAGTCTCTAGTCCAGGTTTATCGCCTATTCGGGTTCCATCCATGAGGAGATCCGGCCAGAGTTTCGCTCACAGCCCCAAACGATGTGTACAGGGTTCCGTGACACCAAACGGGTGCCCGGTTTACCCGGCCACGTGCCTACCGCATCACAGCCCACCCCTACGGTCAGCGCTGCGCACGGCCTCCAGCATACTACAAACACCAGAAACTACTTGCAACTCCTGGACAGAGGACAAGGGTGATCAAGAAGCCGAGAGGGTCCATTGGTTTCGGGCCCAATGCGTGGTAGTAGCTGAATCATGGATCACAAACACAGAACTCAGTTCCTGAGGACGGCTGCAATGAGACAACCCACCATGTACTCCTACATGGCCTCTCACCGCTACCTTTACCAAAACGTGTTCACACACTTAGCTCACACACCGTAGGACATGTTCACACACCTCTGATTCATCCCCGATGAATCAGACCCGACTCAACTCTAAGCAGTAGCAGGCATGACAAACAAGCATGAATGAGTAGGCACAACAGGGCTCAAACAACTCCTACTCATGCTAGTGGGTTTCATCTATTTACTGTGGAATGACAGGTCATGCAGAGGATAAAGGGGTTCAGCTACCGCAGCAAGTAACAGATGAATCAGTGTTGTCCTAATGCAGTAAAAGAGAGCAGGAGCGAGAGAGTAGGATTGTATCGGAATGAACAAGGGGGTTTTGCTTGCCTGGCACTTCTGAAGATAGCATTGAGTCTTCATCAGTGTCAACGATCACATCGTCGATACAACGTCTACCGAGGGGGAACAACACCGGCAAACACAGAAGAAACACAATCAATGCAATGCACAATATGATGCATGCTATGACATGGCAATATGAATGTGTTTTGGGCTAATGCACCTAAAACCAGATTAAATGAAGTTGGTTTGAATCCAAGATTCAAATTTAAACTCCATATGTGATTATTCAAATGCCATTTAATTGATTTGTGCTAAACAGCAGCTATAAGTTGTTCTAACATGCATGAAAATGGTACAGATGGATTCCTTGAATTTTTCTGATAATTTTTCATATATAAATTATTTAATTTGGAGTTACGGTTAATTTTCTATGATTTTTAGAAGTTTTGGTTATTATCTGAAATTTATAAATCATTTTTGATTTATTTTAATTCCAGAAACAAATACTGCGTCATACTGACGTCATGATGGCGTCAGCAGGTCAACGGGCTGGTCCAGGTCAATCCTGGCCAGTGGGTCCCATCCGTCAGTGACTAACCTAACTAATCTAATTTAGTTAGTGGCCTGGGGCCCATTGTCAGTGTCTATTAAACTAACTAATATTTAGTTAACACTAATCCTAGCCTAATTAGCCGGGCGGGCCCGCAGGTCAGTGAGAGAGAGGGGGGGTCAAACCTGGCAGTGGGGTCAACCCACGCCGGTCATCGGGTCAGCGGTCGCCGGCGTTTAGCCGCCGGCGAGTCCAGACGCGGCGGAGGGCTCGGAAACGAGCCACATGGCATCGTTTCGGCCGTGGTTTGTTGCATTCGAACGCGCGCAGTGGCGCGCATCTAGTGGTGGCGGTGACAGGTGCTGGGGTGGCCGGAAAAGTGGTCGGCGACGAGGTTTGGCGGCGGCAGCAGCTCGGCAATCCTGGGGTCGGGGTTAGGGAGCACGGCAGGAGGAGCTGGGGCATGCTACGGACTCCCGAGATCACGGTGAGCACGACCGTGGCCTCGGATACGAGCTGGGGTGGCTGTGGCCACGGCCATGCCATGGCCGGCGGCGAGAGATTCTCGGGCAAAGTGGTGGGGCTAGCTAGAGAGGGAGGTGGGGCACGGGAAGAGGGGAAATCAGCACAGGAGCTCACAGCGGGTGCAGTGGTGGCCTCGGCGAGCTCGGGGAGGCACCGGAGCCGACGAATTTGACAAAGACGGCCGGAGGGTCCGAGGTAGAAGACGACGTCGATGGCGGCGATGCGGCACGTCCGGGGCCTCGTGGCTCGTTGAGGAGGTAGAGGGGGTTGAGGCGGAGCCTCTGGGCTAGTCGGGGGAGCGAGGGAGGCCCGGTGGCCGTGGTTTTGGCGAGCGGCGGCGACGGCGACTCTCGATCATGGGGGGAGAAACAGAGGAG
>NC_041383.1:505891997-505913322 GCF_002162155.2 Triticum dicoccoides
TTTTTTTTATTTTTGTTCTGTTTTCTTTATTTAATTCTTTTGCCACTGTTTGAATTAAAAATAATAATTCAAACAATGCCAAAGCTCCTCTGAATATTTTTATATTGCTAGATGGACTTTTCCAAAAGCTTATAAAATATTTCAGGGGGTATTTGAAATTATATTCTAATTATATGAATATAATTCAAATTCAAATAGCTAATGATTTAAATTCAAAGTCCCAAAAATAAATCCTTAAAAATGTTCAATATTTTGGTTGGGACCAGAACCCTTACCAAAAATTATCAAACATTTAAGAAGAGCCTTTTGGAGCAATGGATGAGATTTCTAGGGTTTTTTGCCCCTCTTTTATTTAGGGTTTTGAGGCTTCCAATATTCCTCAATTCAAGTTTCAAAAATATAGACATGATGCACACCTGAAGCTAGCCTAGAGCAATGCCTGAAGCTAGGGATGTGACAGCATCGCGCCTTGTTTTGATTGTCGGGGAGCTCTTGCCTATTAAGTAAGCCAAGTAAGGTTCGGTCCAAGGAGCAATAACCGCCATGATCTCATGAGCAGAGGGTGTTATCTTAATATCCGAACCCCCTACGTTGTCTGTGTTGTGTTCTGCGGTTGGGGATGTGATCAGGTCTGTGTTGCCTCCGCCGCTCTCACCCTGCCATACAACAGATCGCTTAAAGAGCAAGTCCACGAAGGTGTTGGGTGGCACGGGGTTGAGTTTAGCGCCCATACGAGCAAGGATGTCGGATGCCTGATTACACTCTCAGGAGACATGATGGAACTCGAGTCCGTCGAACCGAGCTGGCAGTTTCAATATGGCGTTTCGATATGCCATCATTTTTGGGTCCTTCGCATCGAACTCTCTGTTGACCTGTGAAATTGCGAGGTTCGAATCACCGCGCACCTCCAAGCATTGTATGCCCATGGAGACAGCCATACGAAGACCATGAAGTAGCGCCTTGTATTCGGCTGCATTATTAGAGCCCGTATACATAATTTGCAGTACGTAGCGGACTGTGTCCCTAGTGGGGGATGTGAGGATTACGCCAGCCCCCAGTCCGGCTAGCATTTTGGAGCCATCGAAGTACATGATCAAATTAGAATATGAGCTGTACTCTTTAGGGAGTTCGACTTTCGTCCATTCAGCTATAAAGTCGGCCAATACCTGGGATTTAATAGCCCGGCGTGGCTTGTATATGATTTCAAACGGTAATAGCTCGATGGCCCACTTGGCTATGCGGCCAGTGGCGTCCCTGTTATTAATGATGTCATTCAGTGGCACCTCGGATGCCACTGTGGCTGAACACTCTTGAAAGTAGTGCCGAAGTTTGCGAGACGCCATGAAGACTGTGTAGGCTATCTTCTGATAGTGCGGGTATCGGGATTTTCAAGGTGTAAGGACCTCCAATACATAGTAAACTGGTTTTTGGGTGGGGAATTTATGTCCCTCCTCCCCTCGCTCAACAACGAGGATGGTGCTAACTACTTGGTTAGTTACTGAAAGGTATAATAACATAGGCTCTCCAACGCCAGGTGCGGCCAAGATTGGGTTGTTTGCGAGAAGGGCCTTGATTTCTTCCAATCCGGTTGTGGCTGCGTCCATCCATTTGAAGTTATCAGTACATCGCAGTAGCTTGTATAATGGCAATGCCTTTTCTCCTAATTTGGAGATAAATCGGCTTAAAGCCGTAACGCACCCAGCTAGTTTCTGCACCTGCTTTAGGTCTGTTGGTGTGGCCAATTATGATAGAGCTCGGATTTTTGCTGGGTTTGCCTCAATTCCTCTATGGGAAACAATAAACCCTAGCAACTTTCCGGCTGGAACTCCGAAGACACTTTTTTTGGATTAAGACGGATGTCGTATGTTCGGAGATTGTCGAAGGTGATCCACCAGTGACTCGACGTGTTTTCTTTTAATGACCACATCGTCCATGTATGCTTCGACAATTTTTCCCATTGCTTTTCTAGGCATGTTTGAATCATGCGCTGGTAGGTAGCCCCGGCGTTTTTGAGTCCGAAGAGCATAGTATTGAAGTAGAAGGGACCGTAAAGGGTGATGAATGTGGTTGCAGCCTGGTCTGATTCCTTCATATTGATTTGATGGTATTCGGAATAGGCGTCGAGGAAACACAAAGAATCATGTCCTCCTGTTGCGTCAATGATTTCGTCGACGCGGGGAAATGTGAAGGGGTCTTTGGGGCAAGCCTTGTTGAGGTCTTTGAAGTCAACACACAGGCCCCATGATTTGTCCTTTTTAGGTACCATTACCAGGTTGGCTAACCAATCTGGATGTTTTATTTCCCTAATAAACCCAACCTCTAATAACTTGGCTAGCTCTTCTCCCATGGCCTGCCGCTTGGGTTCGGAGAATCGCTGTAGTGTCTGCTTCACGGGTTTAAATCCCTTGATTATATTGAGACTGTGTTCGGCCAGTCTGCATGGGATGTCGGGCATATCTAAAGGATGCCAGACAAAGATGTCCCAATTTTCGTGCAGGAATGCGTGTAGGGCAGCGTCCACTGCCGGATCCAGCTGCGCTCCGATGGATGCCATTTTATTGGGGTCCGTTGGGTGCACTTGGAATTTTACTATTTCCTCGGCTGGCTTGAAAGAGGTGGACTTGGATCTCTTATCAAGGATCACGTAGTCCCTATCCATCGTAGCTCATAGGGTGGTTAATTCTTCTGCCGCTAGGGCTTCAGATAGTGCAGCAAGGGCCAAGGATGCAGTCTTGTTCTCGGCACGAAGAGCTTTATCCGGGTCACTTGAAATTGTAATGATCCCCTTAGGGTCGGGCATTTTGAGCTTCATGTACCCATAATGGGGTATAGCTTGAAAGCGTGAGAAGGCGTCCTGGCCGAGGATAGCATGATACCCACTATTAAAGGGGACCACGTGGAAGAGCAACTCTTCAGATCTTATAATTCTCAGGTGTGCCGAAAACCACATCCAGTTTGATTTTTCCCGAGTAGTGTGCCTCTCGACTGGGGATAATACCTCAAAAGGTGGTGTTGCTATGCTCGATGTGTGACCTATCCATCTGCATATTTTTGAGCGTATCTTCATAGATGAGGTTGAGTCCTCTACCGCCGTCCATGAGCACTTTAGTAAGCCGAAAACCATCAATGATGGGGTTCAGTACCAAGGCAGCAGGTGCTCGGACTGACCGAGCCTGTGATTCGTCTTCGGCCGTAAAGGTTATCACTGTGTCATTCCATGGGCTTAGTACGGTAACTTGATGGACTTCGGCGAGGTCGCGTAGCGCCCGTTTACGCCGGTTGTTAGAGGAGAAAGTCTCAAAGACTGTTAGGACGTTGAAGTTGTCCTTCTCTGGTGAATATCCTTCTAGGGTTGTGGTGAGGATAGACTCTCCACTTTTTGCTACCTTTCGGAGTACCCAGCATGCCTGGAGGCTATGGGTTGGGACTGTGTGCGGAGTAGTATGGATCAGGCAGGGTTTGTCCAATAGTTCGTCAAGAACGGACCTATGTCCCATGAAGGGCTTATTCTTCCTACACGTAGCCCGATGGTCGGGTGATCCACCGGGGTATATTCTTTTAGCCCGGGCTGCACTCTGCGTCAAGGTGGTGGGCTCCAGTTGAGTTTTCTAGGCCCTCCATATGCTTTCCATCACACAGTAGTTTTGTACTACATGCAATAATTCTATGAAGCTCTGTATGTGGCGACGGTCGAGGGCATTCAATATCCCTTCATCCGTGCAGTTATGGTGGAAGACGACAACTACGTCATCGTCCGAATAGTCCTTGATCTTGTTTTTAACAAGCAGGAATCTGGCCCAAAAGTGGTGGACCGTTTTTGGGGCTGCTGCCGCACATACATCAGGTCATATATATCTAGAGGACTTGATTTTCTTGGGGAGTATAGATTGTGGTGGGTGGGTGGATTGAATTTTGGATCCTGTCCCACGTCTGTGTTCGGAGCCGATATGGCTTCCACTGTAACCGGTTCGGGTCCATCCAAGCGCAAAGGCTCTCACGAGCCTGGAACTAAACCAGAGTTTGATGGGAGTAAAGTCCCTTCCGAAGGAGAAGTATCCGGCTCAGGGGATTCGGGGACCCAGACATACTTGGTCCTCAATATGGGGGGGGGGGTCGTCGGTGGCCGGTTCCTCGACTATCGCCACAAAGTGGGTGACCGGTGGGTGATTAATTTCCCTCTGGTCGGGCTTGAGTCCGATCCAGTCATAGTCCGTTGAGACCCCCAGGGCAGCGATGCAGTCTAGCAGTTCGTTTAAAGACGAAACATCTACCGGATCCAATTTTTCAAAGTACTTGGGGCCAATGCGAGGACGGTTTTCGGTAGCTATGAGAGGAGTTGCAGACTCGACGACCGCGCGGGCCTTCATGGTAAAACTGCCGAACCGGAGGGTCTGCCCCGAAGCCAGGCACCCTCCAGAAGTGATATTGTCATTGATGACTAAGCGCACCATGGATCGCTTTCTGCAGACAGCACATTGGAGCTCTCAATGAAAGCACCAACATCGGTGTCAAAACCGGCAGATCTCAGGTAGGGGGGCCCAAGTTGTGTGTCTAAGGATCAATGGTAACAGGAGGTCAGGGGACACGATGTTTACCTAGGTTCGGGCCCTCTTAATGGAGGTAACACCCTACTCTTGCTTGATTATGATTGTCGAGTATGAAGATTACAAGAGTTGATCTACCTCGAGATTGTAATGGCTAACCCTAGATGTCTAGCCTATGATGATTCCGATGATGGTGAAAAGTTGCCTTCTACGGACTAACCCCCCAGTTTATATACACACCAGAGGGGTCTATGGATTGTACAAAGTCGATTTATCAGGGAAGGCAACCTCCGGACTCTATTCTTGCCGTCCACGTGTTGAGAAGTCCCATCCGGACACGGTAGATGATCTTCGACTTGATCCTGTACGGCTCATGCAGCCCGGCCCATACTCCTAGGCTGGACATCTGAGGACCCCTAAATCCAGGACTCCCTCAACCAACAACCTCTTAATCCTTCCGATTCAAATTATCAGGGAACGTCTCATTCTTCCTCTGGCAACTCAACGGGCACTCATGTCCCGACCTTCAAACCGGTGCCTTGGTAAGACTGTGAAATCTTTGCTTTCAATTATATACTCAATTTTGGTACTAACCTTATCTTGTGTTTCATTCACAGGGCTATGGCAAAGCCTAGCACGAAGATGAAGGTGAGACAAACTCCTGAAACTCCTTCTGAGCTGGAGCAGCAGTCAGCAGAGACCTCCCATCAAGCCCCTGAAGCCACAGTTGATGAACCGCCACTGGTCGACCACAACGTTGACATGGACCAGATAGATGTTGATCCAATCACCACCAATCCGCGAAGCCCCATTAAGCCGGCAAGCCCTATCAAGCGGCTGAAGAAAAAGATGATGATGTTACCATCACTAGGCATGGTTATGCAGAGCCAGGAAAACCCACTGTCCTATCAAAGCATAACGCTAAAAAAGAAATTTCCGTTGCTGACAAAGGCAAGTGGTCAGCCAATCTGGACAGCTATGCCAATTTCAATGCACAAGAGATTCACTCTGGGTACTTGAACCGTCTTTATACAAGCTGTGACTATGAAGCCGGCTTAGTAAACTTGATGAAGGAGCTCTTTGAGGTAAACACTGCAACTCTTTTTCATATAAATATACTTCCATTAGCCGCCAAGTTTATCGGACATGATAGAATAGAATGTGCTATAAACTTCAATAACTTTATAGATCAATTCCAGTAGCCCCCAAGGGCCGGTTTATACTTTCAAGATAAACCGGGACTTCCAGTAGTAGCTCTTAAACTTTGCATGTGTAGCCCCCAAGGGCCGGCTTAATCTGTCAAGATGAGCCGAGACTTTAAATAATAATGATTTAATTTCACATCTGTAGCCCTCAAGGGATGGCTTAATCTGTCAACATAAGTCGGTTCTCATTACCAAATGTGTCCAGAAAATTCAAGCGTATAGCCCCCATGAATCGGCTATAGTCATCATATAGCAACCAAGTCACCATATACTTGTCTTGAAAAAGAGCAAGGTGCATTAGCCCCCAAGTGCCAAGTAAAATACTTGTATTCTTCTTGGGACCTTTTAAATAAACTCATTGTAATCCCACCTGTTGTTTATATCTTGCAAGCTGAACTCAATAGCAAAGAATCCCAAGTCGCCGACCTTCAAGTGACCATCAAGTCTCAGCAATCAGAAACCTCTAAGGCCAAATATGATTTAACCACTGCTTTAGCAGATATGGAGAGGCTGAAAAAAGACTTCAAAGCTGATCAGGCAGGCTGGGAAATAGAGAAGTCAACCCTGTTGAAAAGAGCAGAGGATGCTGAAGCGGATCTTAAGACGGTAGCTGAAGAGCTCGCCGACTTACAACATCAAGTAAACGCCATGACTGCTTCCATCTTTAGTAAGTAACATGATCCCAATTTTTGCTTCCAATGCATTATAATCAGTATGCATCCGGCTTACAGACTTTATTGATGACGCAGGCTCCAGAATTGCCCACCTTGGCTCAGATATGCGCAAGAAATTGAAAGCCGCCTACACCATCATAGAACAATTATATACTGGCGCTCAACGAGCCATCTGCACAGCTGCTCACAAGAAATAGCCGCCAACCCTTATCAAGGATACTTTAGAGAAGTTGTCTGTGCTTCCCCTGCAGATTCAGGAACTGAAGAAATCAGCCGCAAGAGCCGGTGCACTCACCGCGCTAACCCGGGCCAAAGCATGGCAAGCATATCTTGAGCCGGCAGATTTGGCGAACGGCTGCCCCAGCGTGAAAGAGGACAGGTCTCCCTTCAGCGCAGGGGACTTTGCATCAATAACGAGGGAAATGCATCCTCTAGGAAGTAAACTGGGTGAAGATACCAATCAGTCACATTACCAGTCAGTTTACAACGCCGACAACAAGAAAGTGAAGGCGCTGATTCACGACTCTCAAGACCTTACTCCTCCAATCCGTAAGCATACCTTTGCCCCTGACATTGACCCGTCAACACTTATTAGTGATGAAGATGTATTCAGAGCTTTGACTGGGATCAACTGGGCAACCTCTGACTTCCAGTCAATGGGTGAAGAGGAGGAGGATGAACCGGCGATGGATGACCCACAACCTTCAACTTGCCAAGGCCAAGACCAGTGATCCGCAGGCCGGCTTAGCATCTGCCAGATGACACACTTTGCCAAAAACACTTAATCTTTTAGGTCGTTTGCTGCCTTGTAATAGGCTAGCTTTTAAACAATTATCTGTCATGTCATCGCGCATGTTTGATCTGCATAACACTTGATGAGCTATTTTGATATTCTTTGATGATCCAATGTAAACACTCATATTCATTATCAAGTTTGCCTAAGCATATTGTCATGAACCCTGCATACAAACAGAGCACAAGTACTTTGGCGGTTTACCCCAAGGCGGGTCAAAAAGTCCCACATATAACAAACCATTGATGACTCCAGCGTCTATGACCAGGGCCGGTTTATCAAAACCACATATAATGATAATAAAATAAATATCATACATGTGATACTTATATGTATTGCCGGCTTACCATGCCAAATGCAATAAGGGCAACAATCCCAGTACAGAGCGCAGCACTCTGTGTAATTTATTCACGCCGCCGGCTTACAATGCCTTAAACATCAAAGGGTAACATCCCCCAAAAATCGAGAGTACAGGACTCCATAGATATGATCATCATATACTAGCGACTTAACGTCCAAAGCCAGGTCAGGTTATCAAAACACCGGATTTTATCAAAATAAAGATCAAGGCATCCTGGCCTGAATCAATTTTCAACCATATATCAATACGGTACAAATATAAATCATAAAAAGATTCAAAAGCAAAACAAAACAAAATATCAAGGCATTCAAAGGATGCCAAGCCTCAACATCAAGTGCTATTCAAGGGCTGCACGGCCACTGAGTTACTCTTTAATTCAAAATTATAACACTACAAAAAAATACACTTCCATGATGATACGTGTTTGTCATAGTAGGTCGCGTTTTTTGTCATGCATGTACATCCATGACGATTTTATGACAGAATCAAGATAGTCATACCTGTGCTGTCGTAGAAGTGTTCCATGACATTACCAAAATTATCATCATGGAAGTGTCCACTTCCATGAAATTAAATCGCGCATCACAGAAGTGCTTTCTTCAAGGGTGACCGACACGTGGCATCCACCATAACGGAACACCGTTAAGCTATCGGTCCGGTTTTGGATCCGATAACCCATTAACAGCCTGGACCAATGGGGATTTTCCACGTGTAAAATCATCATTGGCCGCAGGAAACACGTGTTGCCTCACCGTTGGGACAGATGTCATCCACTCATTGGATAGGAGGCGCCTATGATAGGTCGACATGTGGCACGGCCCAATAGTGGCCCATTCCGGTGAAAAAGGCCGGCCCAGTAAAAATTAGCAGGCCGGCCCATATAAGGCCTACTTGTGTTAGGTCCATTTAGGCCCACGGCCCATACGAGATGTGCCAATTCGGCCCGTCAACGACCTGTTAAAGATTTGACACCATTGCAGCCCATCGTCAGTTCGAGCTCGTTAACAGCCCGCTATATATTTGGGCTCAATATCGGCCCGATGAGATTTCAGCCTGTTAACGGCCCATTTAATGGATGGGCCAATTTTTAGGATGTACATCTTTCGGCCTTTTAGCGACCCATTTAAATGTTGGGCTAATTTCCGGCCCGGTGTGTCTTTCAGCATGTTGACGGCCCATAAATCTGATGGGCCATTTGTAGTCGGACCTGAGTTTCGGCCTTTTAGCAGCCCATTTAAGTGTTGGGCCAATTTCTGGCCCGGTGTCACTTTCAGCCTGTTGACGACCCATAAATCAGTTGGGCCATTTGTAGTCGGACCTGAGTTTTGGCCTTTTAGCGACCCATTTAAGTGTTGGGCCAATTCCCAGCCCTGTGTGCCTTTCAGCCTGTTAACGGACCATAAATGAGTTGGGCCATTTGTAGTCGGACCTTAGTTTTGGCCTTTTAATGGCCCATGCCCGTCATGGTCCAATACTAGCCCCGTTTCTCTTTCGGCCTGCTAAAGGCCCACAACACAGTTGGGCCATTTACAATACGACCTGACTTTCGGCCTCTTAGCGGCCCATGCTCTTCATGGTCCAGTACAAGCCTGCTGTCTCTTTCGGCCTGCTAAAGGCCTACAGTATAGTTGGGCCATATGTAGCCCGAACTTAGTAACGGCCTGTTAACGGCCCGTGAAATAAATTGGGGCCACCTGTTGCCTGCTTCGATGTCGGACTGTTAACGACCCGGGAGGTAAGAGGGCCGACCATTAACTTTCGGCCTAGTAATGACCCATTAACTTAATGGGCCCACTAAAGTCCGTACATGTCTTTAGGCCAAATTAGATAATTTTAGCCCATTACGACGAGCAATTATGCACAGGACCAAAACCGATCAAGCAAAGGTATGGCATACAGGGAATAACGTTGCACATCTAGCATATATTACAAGAAATTACATCCACTGAGCAATCAAAGATTGATGCCAGTGCAAATAAATGAGCAGAACCTAACTATCTACAACGTCACAATCTGCAACCTCAGCACAGATGACGCCCATAAGCATGTGGGCAAGTTCTTGCTGCTTTGCTACACTGTCTCTGAAAACATTGATCAGTTGTTGTGTCGCACGACTCTGCACCTCTGATTCATCCACCATTTCCATCATTGCTTCAGCCATTAATTGGTTCACAAACATACATTTATTCCGTTGCATTCAAGACAGAGGATACTGAACAGATTCAGATGGCAATTTTGGCAGGCTTGTATTATTGATAGTGGAGAGTGTCTCGACCACTGCATCATAACATAAATTAGGACGGGAACCAAACAGATTAATCATGAGTTTCACCTGGCCTAGATTTACTGGAAAGAAACAATGGGGTTGCCTCGCTGTTTTCAGAGTTTGTCTTCTTATCTTCAGCAGCCTGCACAAAATTAACACACTAGCATTGCTATCATTGGCCAAGTCAGATAATAGGAAAGCAACATTGACACAACAAACGTTTGGGCAACTAGCCTACACCAAATTAACATAATATGGCACAGCTATCATCAGCCAGGTAAGGTAGTGCGAAAGCAACATTGACACAATGAATGAATGGGAAACCAGAGAAGCACTACAATTCAGTAATGTGCGTGATATGAGATAGTACATTCATGCAGCTCAGTATGCAAAACTACCAGGTAGTTTTCCATACAAAAATCAACATTGGCACCTTTAACATTTTGCTACAACTAATTTTAGATCAGATAAAGGTTAGATTCACGCCGATTAACAAAATACATGTTGATGTAAAAATATAGTGAGATACAACAGGTACTTACATCAGCATTGGAGCATAGAGAATTCCCGCAAGATATTTTCCTCGAATACGATCCCAATGGAGGAAGTCTTCTATCGTTTAACCTTATTTTCTAAAAGAGAGATGGGTAAGAAACATGTAAAAAATATGATCAGAATGCTATAAAATTTTATGATGCGAGGATACGCACACGCTTCTTAGAATGGAGTTGACATTCTTTTGCTGGACTGGAGCGGACTAGTTCTTTGGCCACTGGAATCTGCTTATTATCAGTGGGAGTTGGGTTTCTCTGTGCTGGAGCAGTATCTATGAAAAATGGAGTTGGTTTATTATCAACTTGCGTTTGGATCTTTTGCAAAGACCTGGTTTGTAACCCTTCAGATTCTAACATAGCCGTCTTCCCCTTATATGCCTTATATAGAAGAATGGTGATTCAGTTATAAAACATGCTACAACAGAGATGGAATAGGTACTAAAGAATAGAAAGGCATGACATATTAACATGTATTCCCTCCATCCGGAAATAAATGGATGGGTCTAGGCGTATTTCAGTTCTAGATACATCCAGTTTTATCCATCTCTGCGACATTTAATCCGGACGGAGGGAGTATGATGTAAGAGCTAGGGATACGACAGGACAACACAGTAAAAAAACACTGAAAACCCACTGCAGAACCAAAGTATTCAAACCCACTGATATGAGATAGTACACTCATGCAGCTCAGGATGCAAAACTACCAGGCAGTTTTCCTTACAAAAATCAACATTGTGGCCTTTAATCATACATTTTGCTACAACTAAATTTAGATCAGATAAAGGTTGGATTCACGCCGATTACAAAATACATGCTGATGTAAAAATATAGTGATATACAATAGGTACTTACATCTACATTGGAGTACAGAGAATTCCTGCAAGAATCTTTCCTCATAAACGATACCATTGTAGAAATTCTTCTATTTGTTAAGCTTATTTTCTAAAAGAGAGATGGGTAAGAAACATGTAGAAAATATGATCAGCATGCTATAAAATTTCATGATGCAAGGATACGCACACGCTTCTTAGAATTGAGCTGACATATTTTTGCTAGACCGGAGCGGACTAGTTCTTTGGCCACTGGAATCTGCTTATTATCAGTAGGAGTTGGGTTTCTCTGTGCTGGAGCAGTACCTATAAAAACTGGAGTTGGTTTATTATCTCCTGGGGTTTGGATATTTTGCAAAGGCCTTGTTTGTAACCCTTCAGGTTCTAACATAGTTGTCTTCCCCTTGCTTGCCTTGTATAGAAGAATGGTGCTTTAATTATAAAACATGTGACAGCAGAGAGATGGAATAGGTACTGAAGAATAGAAAGGGATGACATATTGACATGTATTCCCTCCATCCGGAAAAAATGGATAGATACATCCTTTTTATCCATTTCGGCAACATGTAATCCGGACGGAGGGAGTATGGTGTAAGAGCTAGGGATACGACAGGACAACATAGCAAAAAGAACACTAGTTGAATGTAAAACTATATGCTAGCAGAATACGTACAGAAATAACTAAGGCAACATACACGTGTATGATTGGCAAAATAAGATGGCATTGCAACAGAGCACTAGAACATGACTTCAATGTAAAAAAACATGGTATGGCAGATAGATGAAGTACATACTGATGAATAACAATGCATAAAATATTCAGAAGCATGATGTCCAAATTAAGCAGATGGCATTGTGATAGAGTAGAATGACAGTACTTGAATTTGAAAACATGTTATCATGAATGGAATAGGTACTGAAAAATAGGAAGGCATGACATATTTACATGCATGATCAGCATGCTAAGCACATGGCATTGCAACAGAGTAGATACACTCCAGGACATTATATGCATGTTGTACCCACATCACAGGCCAAGTTAGAGCAAGGACGTTGTGGGGTGAAGAGGATTCATCATCTTTTTGCAAGTCTTCTGAAGAACTGGCTTTACATGTTCCATCATATTGGGTATCATTGACATCAAGTTTATTGGCCTTTACATTGCTCCGTGAGGTACTTGTGGATATATCAGTGTGTGCAATTATATCTGACATGCATGGAAGACAACTAGTAGTTAGATTTATGTAATGGTGCCTGTAGGAGACAACATAAATAGTAGGACTGGGGTTAACTAGCAGCAATAGGTCTCATAAACTAAAGGGAGAACACAGATGAAAGCTACATAATGTGTATCGGTTGTACTCGAGATTAACTAGATGGCACACAAAAGTATTAAAGAACAACATAGGTAATACTAGAAGTGGTATAATACTATAATCACCAGCCTGTGGGATAGCATTGGCTGATGGATGATAATTATGGAACAACGTTACCTAAAGAATAAGTTTCTTAGCTGAACTATGGAACAGCGTGAACTCCTGAACAAGACCCGTAAGAGATCAGCATGAATATACAATGAAATGTGATGATCTATTTTCCATGCTTAGATGAATAACAACGCCATAAATGTTGCACACAAGTAAGATGAGGGTACAACCTATCTGGCTGCCATCCATAGGAGTGAGCATCATGTGCTAACTTGTCGATGGCCCTGCAGTTGTTGTGGTTGTCCATGTCGGGCACGCGCATTCGATGCAGGGAACTGTTGAGTGGGGACTATAGCTCCCTTCTGGTGTATGCTTCCCTTGTTGGACCAGCTGCGGTGAGTCGGAAGACAGTGTGTCTGAAGATGAAGATAACGCATAATGTTAAGAACGACATATCTCTTTGATCTGAAGAAATACACTAAGAGATCAACAACAAGGTACGAGAGTGGTCACACGTCTGTTGACTGAAGACTAAATTGGGGTCACACGATTTAATTTTATTTTGGTACGGTCCGATCTATGCCGGATGGCTTGATGGCCGTCTTCTGCCTCCCGGCTGACACTGTTCAGAATCTTCCCCGAAGAGCCAGCGACCAATGGCAGAGTGCTATGTCTTGAGCTTGCGTTGGTTTTTCCTGAAGAGGAAAGGGTGATGCAGCACAGTAGCGTAAGTATTTCCCTCAGTTTTTGAGAACCAAGGTATCAATCCAGTAGGAGGCTCCTCAACAAGTCCCACGAACCTACACAAACAAACAAAGAACTCGCAACCAACGCAATAAAGGGGTTGTCAATCCCTTCACGACCACTTGCGAAAGTGAGATCTGATAGAGATTGTATGATAAGATAAATATATTTTTGGTATTTTATAATATAGATGCAAAAAGTAAAGATGCAAATAAAAGTAGATTGGAAGCAAATATAATAAGAGATAGACCCGGGGGCCATAGGTTTCACTAGAGGCTTCTCTCGAGATAGCATAAGTATTACGGTGGGTGAACAAATTACCGTCGAGCAATTGATAGAAAAGCGAATAATTATGAGATTATATAGGCATGATCATGTATATAGGCATCACGCCCGCAACAAGTAGACCGACTCCTGCCTGCATCAACTACTATTACTCCACACATCGACCGACTCCTGCCTGCATCTAGAGTATTAAGTTCACAAAGAACAGAGTAACGCATTAAGCAAGATGACATGATCTAGAGGGATAAACTCAAGCAATATGATATAAACCCCATATTTTTATCCTCGATGGCAACAATACGTTACGTGCCTTGCAACCCTTTCTGTCACTGGGTAAGGACACCGCAAGATTGAACCCAAAGCTAAGCACTTCTCCCATGGCAAGAAAGATCAATCTAGTAGGCCAAACCAAATTGCTAATTCGAATAGACTTGCAAAGATAACTCAATCGTACATAAAAGAATTCAGAGAAGATTCAAATATTATTCATAGATAAACTTGATCATAAACCCACAATTCATCGGATCTCGACAAACACACCGCAAAAAGAGATTACATCAAATAGATCTCCACAAGAGAGGGGGAGAACATTGTATTGAGATCCAAAAAGAGAGAAGGAGCCATCTAGCTAATAACTATGGACCCGTAGGTCTGTGTTAAACTACTCACAACTCATCGGAAGGGCTATGGTGTTGATGTAGAAGCCCTCCGTGGTCGATTCCCCCTCCGGCAGAGTGCCGATGAAGGCTCCAAGATGAGATCTCGCGGATACAGAAGGTTAAGGCGGTGGAAATTGTGTTTCGGGTGCTCCCTAGATGTTTTCGGGGTACGTAGGCTTATATAGGAGGAAGAAGTATGTCGGTGGACGCCTGAGGGGCCCACGAGACAGGGGGGCGCGCCCTATAGGGGGGGGGCGCACCCTCCTATCTCGTGGAGGCCTCGGCTGCTTCTTGACTTGCACTCCAAGTCCTCTGGATCACGTTCGTTCCAAAAATCACGCTCCCAAAGGTTTCATTCCGTTTGGACTCCGTTTGATATTCCTTTTCTTCGAAATACTGAAATAGGCAAAAAAACAGCAATACAGGCTGGGCCTCCGGTTAATAGGTTAGTGCCATAAATGATATAGATGTGTAAAATAAAGCCCATAAACATCCAAAAGGGGTAATATAGTAGCATGGAACAATAAAAAATTATAGATACGTTGGAGACGTATCAAGCATCCTCAAGCTTAATTCCTGCTCGTCCTCGAGTAGGTAAATGATAAAAAGAGAATTTTTGATGTGGAATGCTACCTAGCATAATTCTTAATGTATTTTTCTTTATTGTGGCATGAATCTTCAGATCCAAATGATTCAAAATAAAAGTTCATATTTATGAAAGAAATAGTAACACTTCAAGCATACTAATCAAAGCAATCATGTCTTCTCAAAATAACATGGCAAAAGAAAGTTCATCCCTACAAAATAATATAGTTAGGCTATGCTTCATTTTCGTCACACAAAGATGTTCCCAACTTCTACACCCCCGATGGCAAGCCAAGCAATTGTTTCATACTTAAATAATCTCAAACCTTTTCAACCTTCACACAATACATGAGCGTGAGCCATGGATATAGCACTATGGGTGGAATATAATATGATGATGGGGATTGTGTGGAGAAGACAAAAAAAGAGAGAAAGTCTCACATTGACGAGGATAATCAACGGGCTATGGAGATGCCCATCAATTGATGTCAACATGAGGAGTAGGGATTGCCATGCAACGGATGCACTAGAGCTATAAATAAATGCTCAACAAAAGAAAACTAGTGGGTGTACATCCAACTTGCTTGCTCACGAAGACCTAGGGCATTTGAGGAAGCCCATCGTAGGAATATACAAGCCAAGTTCTATAATGAAAAATTCCCACTAGTATGAAAAAGACAACTTATGAGACTCACTATATGAAAAACATGGTGCTACTTTGAAGCACAAAATATGAGACTCACTACATGAAGAACAGGGTGCTACTTTGAAGCACAAGTGTGGAAAAAGACACAGTAACATTGCCCTTTTTTTGGGCCTTTTTTTCTTTTGGCCTTTCTTCTTTTTTTTCCTTTCTTTTTTTTTCTTTGGGCAATCCTCTAATAATGATGATCATCACACTTCTACTGATTACAACATATGAATTACAACTCGAAACTAGAACAAGATATGAATCTATATGAATGCCTCCGGCGGTGTACCGGGATGGTGCAATGAATCAAGAGTGACATGTATTAAAAATAATGCATGGTGGCCTTGCCACAAATACGATGTCAACTACATGATTATGCAATGGCAATATGACAAAAGTAATGTATGTCATGATGATGATAAACGGAACAGTGGAAAGTTGCATGGAATATATCTCGGAATGGCTATGGAAATGCCATAATAGGTAGGTATGGTGGCTGTTTTGAGGAAGATATAAGGAGGTTTATGTGTGATAGAGCGTATCGTATCACGGGGTTTGGATGCACTGGCGAAGTTTGCACCAACTCTCAAGGTGAGAAAGGGCAATGCACAGTACTGAAGAGGCTAGCAATGGTGGAAAGGTAAAAGTGCGTATAATCCATGGATTCAACATTAGTTAAAAGAACTCATATACTTATTGCAAAAATTTAGAAGTCATCAAAAATCAAGCACTATGCGCATGCTCCTAGGGGGATAGATTGGTAGGAAAAGACCATCGCTCGTCCCCGACCGCCACTCATAAGGATGCACAAGCCAGGTACACTTCGTGTTTCAAATTTGTTACACAACTTTAACCATACGTGCATGCTACGGGACTTGCTAACTTCAACACAAGCATTCTTTAAATTCATAATCACCCAACTAGCATGACTTTAATATCACTATCTCCATATCTCAAAACAATTATCAAGTATCAAATTGGTCACAGCATCCAATTCACTTCCTATGATAGTTTTTATTATACCCAACTTGGATGCCTACCATTCTAGGACCAAATCATAACCATAGCAAATACCATGCTGTTCTAAAAGACTCTCAAAAAGATATAAGTGAAGCATGAGAGACTAGCAATTTCTACAAAATAAGTCACCACCGTGCTCTAAAAGGTATAAGTGAAGCACTAGAGCAAAAACTATCAAGCTCAAAAAGATATAAGTGAAGCACATAGAGTATTCTAGCAAATTCTAATAAAATAGGCTTCTCCCAAAAGGTGTGTACAGAAAGGATGATTGTGGTAAACTAAAAAGAAAAGTCTAATATAATACACGACGCTCCAAGCAAAACACATATCATGTGGCGAATAAAAATATAGCTCCAAGTAAAGTTACCAATGAACAAAGACGAAAGAGGGGATGCCTTCCCGGGGCATCCCCAAGCTTAGGCTTTTGGCTATCCTTGAATATCTTGGGGTGCCTTGGGAATCCCCAAGCTTAGGCTCTTGCCACTCCTTATTCCATAGTCCATAAAAGCTTTACCCAAAACTTGAAAACTTCACAACACGAAACTCAACAGGAAATCTTATAAGCTCCATTAGTGAAAGAAAACAAAACAACCACATAAGGTACTGTAATGAACTCATTCTTTATTTGTTATCGTGTTAAACCTACTGTATTCCAACTTCTCTATGGTTTATAAACTATTTTACTACCGATAGATGCATCAAAATAAGAAAACAACACACGAAAAACAGAATCTGTCAAAAACAGAACAGTCTGTAGCAATCTGTAACTAATGCAAAGTTATGGAACTCTAAAAATCCTACCAAAATAGTAAGTACTAGAAAATTTGTGTATTGATCAGAATCAAAAAGAATCAATGCAAAAGCACGTTTCTGTGATTTATTGAATTCTGTCTCGTGAACGCAAAGTTTCTGTTTTCAGCAGAATCAAATCAACTATCATCATAGTTTATCCTATAGGTTCTACTTGGCACAAACACTAATTAAAAGATAAAAACACATCTAAACAGAAAGTAGAAATAAAATTTATTACTAAACAGGAACTAAAACAAAAAACACAAAGAAAATTGGGTTGCCTCCCAACTAGCGCTATCGTTTAACGCCCCTAGCTAGGCATAAAAGTGAAGATAGATCTAAGTAGTGCCATCTTTGGCACTTGATTCATAAGTAGCCCGCATGATAGATTCATAAGGTAATTTGACTTTCTTTCTTGGAAAGTGCTCCATGCCTTTCTTTAATGGAAATTGTAATCTAATATTTCCTTCCTTCATATCAATAATCGTGCCAATCGTTTTAAGGAAAGGTCTACCGAGAATAATAGGGCAAGAAAGATTACAATCTACATCAAGAACGATAAAAGCCACGAGCACCAAATTTATATTTGCAACAATGAGGACATCATTGATCCTTCCCATTGGATTTTTAATGGTGGAATCCGCAAGGTGCAAATTTAAAGAGCAATCATCAAGATCATGGAAACCTAGAATATCACATAAAGTATTCGGAATCATGGAAACACTAGCACCCAAATCACACAAAGCAAAACACTCATGATCCTTAATTCTAATCTTTATAGTAGGTTCCCACTCATCATTAAGTTTTATAGGTATAGAAACTTCCAAATTAAGTTTTTCATCATAAGATTGCAACTGGGCATCAACGATATGTTTGGTAAAAGCTTTATTTTGACTATAAGCATGAGGAGAATTAACAACGGATTGCAACAAGGAAATACAACCTTCTAAAGAACAATTATCATAATCAAATTCCTTGAAATCTGAGATAGTGGGTTCAATACTATTTAAAGTCATGACCTTTTCAATCCCACTTTTACCAAATTTAGCATCAAGATCTAAAAACTCCGAATTCTTAGGACGCCTTCTAGGTAAAGTTGACTCATCATCAGTCCCATAATTATCAAGATTCATATTGCAAAACATAGATCTAATAGGAGACGCATCAGTAACTTTAAGATCATCATCATTATTTTCATGTAAACTAGAAGAACACGCTTTTATAAAGCTATCTTTTTTAGCACACAATCTAGCGGTTCTTTCCTTACACTCATAAATGCAAATTCTCATTGCTTTGAGAGACTCATTGATATCATGCTTAGGATAAGAAGATCTAATTTTAAGAGAATCAACATCAAGCGAAAGTCTATCAACGTTCCTAGCCAAATCATCAACTTTGAGCAATTTTTCTTCAAGCAAAGCATTGAAATTCTTTTGAGAAATCATAAATTCTTTCACACTATTCTCAAAATCAGAGGGAATCTTATTAAAATTACCATAAGAATTATTGTAGGAATTTCCATAATTATTTGAGGAATTACTAGGGAACGGTCTAGCATTAAAGTTTCCTCTATAAGCATTGTTTTCAAAACTATTCCTACCAACAAAATTCACATCCATAGATTCATTATTACTCTCAATCAAAGTAGACAAAGGCATATCATTGGGATCAAGAGGAGTATTTTTAGTAGAAAATAGCTTCATAAGTTCATCCATCTTTCCACTCAAAACATTGATTTCTTCTATAGCATGCACTTTTTTACTAGAAGATCTTTCAGTGTGCCATTGAGAATAATTAGACATAATATTATCAAGAAGTTTTGTAGCATCCCCTAACGTGATTTCCATAAACGTGCCTCCTACGGCCGAATCTAAGAGATTTCTAGAAGCAAAGTTCAAACCGGCATAAAAATTTTGTATGATCATCCATAAATTCAAATCATGAGTAGGGCAATTGCGAATCATCAATTTCATTCTTTCCCACGGTTGGGCAACATGCTCATGATCAAGTTGTTTAAAATTCATAATATAGTTCCTAAGAGTGATAATCTTAGCAGGAGGAAAATACTTCGAGATAAAAGCATCTTTGCACTTGTTCCAAGAATCAATACTATTTTTTAGGCAAAGACAAAAACCAAACTTTAGCACGATCTCTAAGTGAAAATGGAAATAACTTTAATTTAACAATATTGTTATCCGTATCTTTTTTCTTTTGCATATCATACAAATCAACAAAATTGTTTACATGAGTAGCGGCATCTTCACTAGGAAGGCCGACGAATTGATCTTTCATAACAAGATTCAGCAAAGCAGCATTGATTTCACAAGACTCAACATCATTAAGAGGAGCAATTGGAGTACTAAGGAAATCATTATTATTGGTATTCGAGAAATCACACAATTTGGTATTATCTTGCGCCATGGCAACAAGTAATCCGACACACAAGCAAACAAAAAAGGCAAGAGAAAAGAGAGGAGGAGATTGGGAAAGAGAGGGAAAATAAAACGTTAAGGGTGAAGTTGGGGATAGGAAAACGAGAGGCAAATGGCAAATCATGTAAATGCGAGGGAGATGAGTTTGTGATGGGTACTTGGTATGTTTTGACTTGAGCGAAGACCTCCCCGGCAACGGCGCCAGAAATCCTTCTTGCTACATCTTGAGCTTGCGTTGGTTTTCCTTGAAGAGGAAAGGTGATGCAACACAGTAGCGTAAGTATTTCCCTCAGTTTTTGAGAACCAAGGTATCAATCCAGTAGGAGGCTCCTCAACAAGTCCCACGAACCTACACAAACAAACAAAGACCTCGCAACCAACACAATAAAGGGGTTGCCAATCCCTTCACGACCACTTGCGAAAGTGAGATCTGATAGAGATAGTATGACAAGATAAATATATTTTTGGTATTTTATAATATAGATGCAAAAAGTAAAGATGCAAATAAAAGTAGATTGGAAGCAAATATAATAAGAGATAGACCCGGGGGCCATAGGTTTCACTAGAGGCTTCTCTCGAGATAGCATAAGTATTATGGTGGGTGAACAAATTACTGTCGAGCAATTGATAGAAAAGCGAATAATTATGAGATTATCTAGGCATGATCATGTATATAGGCATCACGTCCGCAACAAGTAGACCGACTCCTGCCTGCATATACTACTATTACTCCACACATCGATCGACTCCTACCTGCATCTAGAGTATTAAGTTCACAAAGAACAGAGTAACACATTAAGCAAGATGACATGATGTAGAGGGATAAACTCAAGCAATATGATATAAACCCCATCTTTTTATCCTCGATGGCAACAATACATTACGTGCCTTGCAACCCTTTCTGTCACTGGGTAAGGACACCGCAAGATTGAACCCAAAGCTAAGCACTTCTCCCATGGCAAGAAAGATCAATCTAGTAGGCCAAACCAAACTGATAATTCGAAGAGACTTGCAAAGATAACTCAATCATACATAAAAGAATTCAGAGAAGGTTCAAATATTATTCATAGATAAAATTGATCATAAACCCACAATTCATTGGATCTCGACAAACACACCGCAAAAAGAGATTACATCTAATAGATCTCCACAAGAGAGGGGGAGAACATTGTATTGAGATCCAAAAAGAGAGAAGAAGCCATCTAGATAATAACTATGGACCCGTAGGTCTGTGGTAAAGTACTCACAACTCATCGGAAGGGCTATGGTGTTGATGTAGAAGCCCTCCATGGTCGATTCCCCCTCCGGCAGAGTGCCAACGAAGGCTCCAAGATGAGATCTTGCTGATACAGAAGGTTACGACGGTGGAAATTGTGTTTCGAGTGCTCCCTGGATGTTTTTGGGGTATGTAGGCTTATATAGGAGGAAGAAGTACGTCGGTGGACGCCCGAGGGGCCCACGAG
>NC_041383.1:505913492-505942989 GCF_002162155.2 Triticum dicoccoides
GACTGCTTCTTGACTCGCACTCCAAGTCCTCTGGATCACGTTCGTTCCAAAAATCACGCTCCCGAAGGTTTCATTCCGTTTGGACTCCATTTGATATTCCTTTTCTTCGAAATACTGAAATAGGCAAAAAAATAGCAATACGGGCTGGGCCTCCGGTTAGTAGGTTAGTCCCAAAAATGATATAAATGTGTAAAATAAAGCCCATAAACATCCAAAAGGGGTAATATAATAGCATGGAACAATCAAAAATTATAGATACATTGGAGACGTATCACAGAGCAGACTGCCTCCGCCGTCCGTGGCCCCGGCCAAAACCCCGCTCCCCACCCCACTGCACTGCGGTGGTTGTGCCGCCCTCGGGCCAATCCACAAAGACTCCCCGTCATCCAGATCCGGCAGCGGCAGTACCTTCAACCCACGCAACTCTAAAAGATAGCCATCTAAGCACTGCTTCCACGGCGAACTTGCGGCCCCGCACCCTTACGTTAGACACCAGCCAACCGGTAGCCTAGGAGCTCCGCCGCCTCGAGGGGTGCTGCTTCCCATTGGGAATCGAGTGGCCCAGAATAAAAATTTAGACAACTGACGCCTAAATAAAGTGGTTTGAGATGAGGGTGCGACCTATCTGGCGGCATGGTGAAGTAGGCAGGTCCAACTGTCGAGTCGGTGAGGCCGGCGCGGTTGTGGTGGTGACCGGCGGTAGGGAAAGAGCGATGTGGCGACGGTCAATGGCTATGCGGAAGCAATGCCAGGACTCTGGACGGATGCGAACTTCGAGCCACTCCGGCACCGTGAACAACGGCGGGGGTGAATTGGCTCCGGTACGGTTCATGCGTCCGTCGTCGAGGCAGCACCAGTAACACGGAGTAAGAAGCACACGGCCCAGTGCACGACGGCAAATGGACAACGTCTCCGGCATTAGGGAGGAGGGCGGCTGTGAAATTGGTGTAGTGGGGGTCGCCATGGAGGTGGGGCTGAGGTTTCGCGGCTCGGGAGAAGGGAGCTTCCCAGGGAGAAGGTGATTTGGCACCCATGAGGTATGAATGGGGGGGAATTGGGAGGGGAGTGGAACCATGTCTTATGGACGCATTTGTCTGAAATGTGAGGGGGAGTTACAGTTCTACCCTTTCCTATAGGATTCTTGGCTTGGGTCTGTGTACTGAGGGTAGGGGATAGTAGAGTAACTTTGCTTCTCCCCAAATAGTGGGCGGGAGCGATTTCGGGCGAGGAGGGCGTGTTTTGAACTATAGTGGGTGCGAGCGATTTCGGGCGAGGAGAGCGTGTTTTGAAATAGTGGGCGCGAGCTATTTCGGGCGAGGAGAGCGTGTTTTGCCAACCATGGTTTATGAATTATTCGGCACATGTCATTTCGGCCGAGGAGAAGGCGCACTTGGATGAAGTTACGAACCTACCCTCGATGTACAACGGGCCAATTGATGCGTGTCCCACGGTAATTTCGCGTCTCCCATTTATTTGCTTGGGAGGATTCCACCGAGCAGAGAGGATGTTTAACGGTTCGTTCAAATTTTGGAGAACGAGCATCCACGTCTACCTTACCAAGTCGATTCGAATCAAATTTTGAAATATTAGCTTGCCACTTCTTTTTTAGATGGAGAGATGATGCTCGGGAGTAATGTGTTTTTACATGCTCGTTGCTAGTGATTTACTATATGACAAATAGTTGACCCACTCAAAAACGCGAATCAAACCCAAAATGAAATATCTCGATTCAATGAAATAGCTCGTTCAGTAGGTCAAAATAGTGAACTAAATCCAAAATTGACCACCTCAATCGAGTAGCATGTTGTACAGTATTATAGTACTCCATGAATATGTTGAAAGTCAAATTAATGAACTTGTTTGATATACGCATATATCCGTTCATGTGTGGATTGCAGACAACATGTTCTCCAATTTAAATATTTGAATGCAAGTTCATATTGAAACATGGTTTATATCCGTGTTTGATGCATAAAACGCGACCTCCCCCTATCCCAGACTCCTGTTCTCTCTCTCTTCTCTCTCTCTCTCTCTCTCACAATCTTCAATTCTGTCGCACGCATCCGACACAAAAACCTTGTTGGTCCCTCTCCCTTTATCTCCATCTCTCTCTCTCTCTCTCTTTGTGTGTGTGTGTGGGGGGGGGGGTCTTTCTAGTTCTCATGCATATATACACCATCTATAGGTCTCTCTCGCACACTATGTATGATACTCTAGCTAGTCCAAGCTAGATATCTTGGGTGCACTCATCGTACGCACACAAATTCCTTGGCTCTTTGCTCGTAACTCTCTCACGCACCACTATGTCGTCTCGGAGCTCTTCCCCCCTCTCTCAAACTCTCCATCCACCTGGGTCACACATACACATGCATATCTCACTCGCACTCGATAGGCCCATCTAAAACTCTATCTCTCTCCCTCGTTCTCTCTCCATCTCACACGCACACACACATAATCTCATGCCCAACTAGCCAAGTATGATGGTCTCTCACTCAATTGTAGGCACATGCAGTCCCCCCTATATGTATATGACTAGCTAATCTTAGTCTCCATCACAAACATGTGCATGGTCTATCTCGATTTCTCTCGGGGCATCTTTCTATCACGCACGCACTCCCTCGATCTCCCACCCATATAGTCCTCTCACGATCTCGAGGGGACTTCTCTATCACAAACACACCCTCTCTCCCTCCCCATGTGTCCATGCCATCCATGTGTCCCTCTCGACCTTTTTTCCTTGTTGGCCAGACCTCTATTGGACATGTGCTACAGGGGTGTCTCTCTCTGTTGCAAACAATCACACACTAGCTATCTTCGTGTATCTCCTCGCCTCGCTTTTCCATCTCGGAGATGCATGCGTGATATGTTCGCATAAGAAACGAAAAAACACACTCTCTCTCTACTTTATCATTTGTTGTCACTTTCTCTTTCACACACATACTCTTTTTGCACACTTACTCATTCTCCTTCACACACACTTGATCTGTCTCGACTGAGGCACTCTCCTCGGTCCATAGCATATAGATTTATTGAAAAGTCAAACATCACAAAGTTTGACCATGTACGTGGAGAAAAAGAATTACATCTAGTACGACAAACATATACCATTAGATTCACCATGAGATGTAGTTTTGTACGATGTATCTTTGGTATTGTAGATATAAATAACATTTGCGTAAACCTGATCAAAGTTTCCAAAGTCTGACTTCTAAAAAATTTACATGCACTGCATTATAGAGCGGATGGAATATATCTTCCCCCCTCTCAGCTATATGACGCACCACTCAGCCTTATCGGGGCTCCTCAATCTCTCTCAAACTTTATTGGTTAGTTTGGACCTGACCCTCATGCCTTGATGGCCGGTACTGCCTGGTGTGGAAGTGAGATGTAAAATATTTCTGCCTATCCAGGCTTGTGTGGTGCTGAAGCGTTTGGTTCATGCCTGGGCCAGGCAAAGCATCAACGTCCCATCAATCAATCCATGCATAAATTATTTAATGCTAATATCCATCCATGTTGTTGTTAGCCTCGTGGCCGTACGACCAGGCACGGCCAGGCGTTCGAAATCGGTCGCCTGGGCCAGGCTACTTACAGTGTCTGGAGTTCAGCCAGGCTAATTAAAGTGCAAGGGAACCCAGGCCAGGTGGGCTTTCTTTTTCACAGGGTAGCAACCAAACAAACGTGCATGAAATCCAGCCACAACCCCAGGCCAGGCAAAAGATGCTCAGGACGCAAGCCAAACTGGCCTGATATCTCCCTGGTTCACACATACACATGGCTTGCTCGCGCTATACATATAGACCCATCCAACACTCTCCGCCCTTGTTCTCTCTCCATGTGACACGCATCCCCCTAAGTACCATAATCCCTCACTCCATCATAGGCGCAAGTACACCCCCCTCCTAAGTATGATTATCTCTTACTAGCCATCAGGAACACACATATTGTCTCCTTCCATCCATACGTCTATCTCGATATCTCTCGGGGCATCTTCTATCACGCACACACCTTGTCACTCGATCTTCCACCCATGTAGTCCCATCACGACCTCTAGAGGATCTCTCTATGACAAACATATACTCTCTCCTCCCCATGTCTACATTTTCTCCGTACGTCTCTCTCGACCTCTCTCCCTTGTTTGTCAGACCCCTCTTGGCCACGTGCTAGGGGTCTTGCTCTCTCGGTTCCAAACAACCACACACTATCTCCTCACCTTGCCTCCATTGTCGAAGATGCATGTGTGATATGTTTGCATAAGACACGCACGCTTTTTCTCTACTTTTATCGTGTGTTGTCCATGTCTCTTTCACACATGCACGCACACTTTTTTGACTCTCTCTCTCTCTCTAGTTAGGGACTCTGTCACGTCCATAAGCATATGGATGTTTTGAAAAGTCAAACCTCAGAAAAGTTTGACCAGGTATATGTGGAGAAAAACATTTACATCTGGAACGATCATTAGATTCATCACAACATGTACTTACTTCATACTATCATTTATCTTTGGTATTGTAGATATAAGTAATTTCTTTATAAACTTGGTCAAAGTTTCAAAAGTTTGACCTAAAAAAAAGTTGGAACTACATTATCGAACGGAGGGAGTAGCTCTTTCTCTCTCTCTGCTATCTCTCACGGGCCTCCCCTCTCACTCGAACTCTCTATACCGACGGATTATACGCTCACTGTGTCAGCGTATAGCTCCATATATTGTTTAGTTGACCGGTCAACCAATCCACATGCTGCCTTGTCAGCTCGTGTTCTGTATCTTCGTGTGCTGGCCCATGTGGCAGTGGGTGAAAATAAGTAAACTAGAGGCCCATCTAACACGCGGTGAAGTAAACAAAGTTGAAAGCACTCAGGGTAGCACCCTGCACGCTAGTAAATTGAGGGCGCATTGAGGACAAAGTTCTTGCGCGCGAAGGACGCACTCGCGCACAATTTACCACTGCACGGCGACATGCACAGAAGGACGCACTCGCACACACCCAGCACACAACACACACCAGCACACGTGTACACCGGCGTCGCCGCCGGTTGAGATGGACGGCAAGGCAGCCAACAAGCAGAGGCGGCTCGAGCCAAAACCGCATCCGGCGAGCCTGGACTTCATCATCAGCCTCCCCGATGACATGCTGCTCGTCATCATCGGCCTCCTCCCCACCAAATCTGCCGTGCGGACCGCCCTGCTCTCCCGGCGATGGCGCCCCCTCTGGCGCTGTGTCCCCCTCTACCTCACCATCGATAGCTGCTTCTGCAACGGGGATTGCAAACGCATGGCCGCAGTCTCCAAGATCCATTCATCGCACCCTGGGTCAGCCAGACGCCTTGACATCCGCATGTTCAGTACCAACTACAAGGTCCAACCCAAGTTCGACGAGGTTCTTATCCCCCGCCCTAGATCAGCTCGAGGAGCTCAGATTTGAAGCTGGACGATGTCGCTCTCTGCCGCCGTTCGCGCTCCGCCTCACGCCAACGCTGCGCTGCGCCAGCTTCAGCTCCTGCTATCTTTCCCAGATTAATGTCATGCCCGCCCTTCTTCTCCCTCAACTCAAGCAGCTCAACCTCTTCGATGTTGTCATCTCGAAGAAGGTTATAGAGCACCTTCTCCGCAGCTGTATTGTGCTCGAGTACCTTTGTCTTGAGCAGATCCACGGGTTCATTAACCTCCACATCGCCTCGACGAATCTCTGATGGATTTATGTGTCTTGCTGGCCCCGCAACAAGACATCAATTGGGAAGAGATCACTCCAGCTGTTCCATGTTATGGTCATTGAGAATGCGCCTTTCCTTGAGAGATTGCTTGTATCGGATCTAGAAGGTCTAACAAAAATCAGGGTCATTGACGCGCCGAAATTGACAACGTTGGTGTACTCGTCTGCCAAATTTTCCGAACTGTTTATTGGATCCGTAATCATTCAGGTACAACACTCATCTTCTTCTCCGTCTTCTTGAAATTCACATTTTTAAATTTCTTCTTGATGTATTTACAACCGTCTTCCAGAAAATGATTCCCACAAGCTTGACCCAGTCCATGCGCACAGTGAAGATATTAGCACTAAAATCTATCGGCCCCAATCTGGATCAAGTTGTTGGATTCCTTCCATTCTTTCCGTGCACGGAGAAGCTACTCACCGGGGTGAAACTTCTTTCCTATAAGTAAACGGTAATCACAACGTATCTCAATTTTTTCGTAATTTCCCCAAATTACGATGACAAGTGTAGTGTTCAAACTACATCTACGCACTGCACCGAAAGAAATGTTTTTAGTATTTTTTTCTCACGTGATCACCTGCATCGTTTTTATGCTGTACTACTATAGTAGCCTAGGCCAGTCATAGTGGAAAGTAACTTAGACTACTCCAGTAACTCTATGGTTACCCTAAAAGCAAGTACTACCTCAGTCCTGGTTTACTCTTCCAATTTTGTAGTATCAAAATTTGACCATAGATTTAACTGAAAAAATGTTAATGCATGTCACTAAGAACTATATCGTTGGATTCGTATTTGAACATAATTTCAAATAGTGTAATTTTTAGTGACATGCATTGCCATTTCTTTAGGTAAATCTATGGTCAAAATTTTGTACTAAATACGAGGTAGTATTCCCTCTGTCCCAAAATTCTTGTCTTACATTTGTTTAGATACGGATGTATCTAACACTAAAATGAAACTAGATACATCCGTACTTAGACAAACTTAAGACAAGAATTTTGGGACGGAGGGAGTACAAAAGTGGGCTATGTAGGCCAAAACATGTGCCAAATTCACTTGTGATGCATTTGGCATCGATGCCCCTCCATTGCTCACCTAGTGTCCCAATCTGGATCACCTACTTTGCTCCGGTGCCAAATTAACTCACACAATGAAAAAACACTGCATGGGAGAGAGAGAGGACTGAGGCAATAAAAAACACTTGTTTGGGAGAGTGAGAGGCTGGTGTAGTTGGTTTGATTGATTTTTTTTATACATGTGGGTCTGTGTGCACAACGGTGCCAAGTCTCTCACATCGCGAGAGCGGTGCCAAAATCTTTTGATTTGACATTGATGTGTATTATGTGGCATACTTTTGTGAAATATGGCATCGGCCACATAGTGGAAGGCAACAAATGCCCAAGCTCTTCACGTGCTCCTAGTTAAATGAGAGGAAACAGAAAGAGAGAGAGAGAGAGAGAGAGAGAGAGAGAGTGAAAAAATATCACTAGTCAGCCAACCCTATCGTATGAGCGAATGATATTGGTACCTCTTGATGACACAACAATCTTATGCAGCCAGCTGCTCTAATATGTTCTCTTCTTTTGCAGATAAAAAAAGACCTAAAAGTGAAAAATGTGCTGCACTATAACAGTATCATTGAATGCCTTGATCTCCATCTTACAGAAATTGATTTGATCGACTACCGAGGCAGCACATCTGAGATTAAATTGGCCAGGTTCTTTGTTTTGGAGGAAAGTGTGCTCAAGGTAATGAGGTTTGGAGTTCTCTGGCGCAACAATGAATGTCGTCCTGATCACCACAAGCATCTAAGCCTAAATGACAAAGTCTCCGCAGAAGCTGAATTTGTTTTTGAAACATCAAGTGGCCAGAGACACAAAAACTTATTTGCCCATTAGTGACTTGTCAAGGCGGTGGATTTTAGTTTGTACGATAATGTTGCATCCACCTAAAGTAACCAAAGTTCTTACATAAACATCCTAGTAATTCCCTCTTCGTAGGTGCAGCATTACTCCTAACATTTGTAATATCAGTTTGAAACTTGTAATATTGCCGTGTCCTATTCCTGTGTTTTCAAAATCATGCAAATCAAACAGGTCCTGAGTTGGTGATGATGTTGTGCCTCCCATCTTTCACCAATAGCCGTCGGATCTAGATCTGACGCATACAAACCAAGCTTCTCCATTTTTGCAAAGAGATGTCCGCACTTGTTCCCTATTTACAAACAACTCCTTGTCTCTCACAATCAGCCTTATCTCCTCCCCACCACATGTAGAAGGCCATGGAAAAATCTGGCACGATAGCCGCTGCTGGCGCCGTCCACCCCCAATCTTGGTGTTCCGTGCAATGCACATGCATCTACGCACGGGAAATTATGTCGAACAAGGCTAGTTGTAAGCAGGCTAGCTCTACAACCATGATGATAGTGACTACAGACGGTGAGGCTGACTATGGTATGCCGAACACGGCGCCTATACTCAGGTGTCATCTCCAGCGCCGGGTCTTGTCACTTCACTGTGAGGAGCAGCACGTAATAATTTGACCAACGGGTAGTACAGTGCTAGTACTCCTACTACTACATTGGTAGTACTACTACTAGTATTAGTAGCACCACCGTCTGGATTTAGGAGTACTACCACGTCCATCTGGATTTTAGTATTTGACTAGCAATATCTAGTAATGCATGTCACAAAAATGTACTACTCCCTCTGTAAATAAATACATGGTGTTTTATTCCTATCGGCGAGAGAACTTAATGTTTTTTTGCTAACTAGAGTACTAATAGGATTACATGCAATGAACTAAACACTGCATGTCATGTTTGGTAGTCTCAAGTCACTGAAAGCATGCACAACCCACATCTCTCATTGGTTGATATGTCACGAAATAAGAAACAAGGAGGGAGTTAATGCACCGTGCGTAAGTGTTTTGGGATTATTTGGTTTTCGTAAGGTGACTTACACAACATTTTTGTTTACATGCATTAACATTTTATTAGTTAAATCAAAGGTCAAAACTTGGCGCAAAATGCAAAGGGGACCAATAAACCAGTAAACATCAAACTTCCCTCATTTGGCCCCAACTAGAGGTCCGGTGAGATGACTATACTGCACCCGCACGGAGGGGGACGCAACTTCATTGACTTACTGCAACTGCCTTTGGGTGAATGACACGTGGGCCCAGGGGGTGGCTGGCCCACCTATCATACAACCAAAGGCAGGTGAAGTAGAGGGCCGAGGAGTAGCACGAAATCCTACACACCTACGCACGCTAACCAAGGGCAAGAGTGATCACTCGAATCGCAAGATCAGTTGACTAGAAGCTAAGCTAGACCCATGGAGGCGATGAGCGCGAGCATCAGTCGACTGTGCCAGATGGTCCACGACGCCGGCCTGCGGCCCGACACCAAGGAACGTCTCCAGGTAGTATTGCTTGAGGCCGCCAGGGTGAGGGGCCGCTTGGACGACAGCTTCATCTCCTTGTTCGACGAGGTCCTCGTTGGTTTCCTCGACAAGTTCACCGTCGTCAAGAAGCTCGCGGATGACTTTGACGTAAGCCTCCAGCCGACGCGCCCAGGCTCTGCGATGCCCGCCACCCTCAACGGCCACTATGGTGACAACCTCTGCGATGCACTAGTGGCCCTGCGACTACCCGCCGTCGTGCTGGAGAATGTCCACCTCGATGTCGCGCTCGCCGCGCAGCGCCTGGCGCAACAAGACACCATCGACATAATCACCCATGTCTACGCGCAAATCGTCCACAAGGACTACTACATGAAAGAGGAGGACGATAAGACGTTGGCCTTCTTGGACCGCAGGACAACCTTGGACGGCACTGTTTAGAAGCACGTCGAGCTCGCCGCCAACGCTGCTGCTCCTCACATGTTGGTTGGTGACCCGACGCACTAGGGCGTGAGGATGTCGTTGATGGATCCGTATGTATGTTTATCTTTCCGTCAAATCCATGTAGTAGTATATGATACTGTAGTAATTATCTTACCTTTCACATCAACTTCATAATTTTCGTACGTACTCTATGCATGAACGGTGCCACAACCAAACTTCTCATTACTCTAGGCAAAATCGTTATTTTCTATCTATCGGTCGCGCCATGGAGTAGAACCAAATTTTACAAGTTACGAGTTCAAAAGGAAAAGCCTGCCGTGTTCGCGTCGCATCCCCACACGGTTGGTCCGGCACGCCGCTGAAGCGGGAATGCGTGTGGTGTTGCATTTTCACTTACAAGTGGGACCACAGTTGAGCAAATCGACTATCGGCAAACCCCCACCCCGCCCACTGCGTGATGGCTGAGAAAACGGGAGGGAGAAGAGATGGCTGTAGCACGGACTCCAAGAAAATTGGTGTCGGATGGGACTCATGTGGGTGGCGTGTGCCATACTGCTAGACGTGAATGCTAGTTATGGCCCATGCCACCCCACTATATCGAGCCTATATTGAGGTACATAGAACAAATTTCCTGCAGTCCGTGCTCAGCCCTCCTCTATCTCTCTTCTCAGCCAGCCAGCGGACGCATAGATCCCATCGTCTATTTGCTCACATGCGGTCCCACATGTCAGTGAAAACGCAAGCGGACCCACTGAACCTGCACATCTTTCACCTTGACGTGTTGGTGATGAAAAACAAATCCAATAAAGATCTTCGGTGGCCGCTTTTGGAGTTACTCAAGAGTAGTAAGATTCTATTTACAGTTTAACCCAAGATGCACATCTCGTGGCTTCAACTACCACTCTATTTTCTTTCATGACACGACCTGGATGCTGGATGTCCCACGTGTCGGCAAAAGGAGGAAGAACCCGACCAAATCTTCGGTTGTGCTCTCGGATTAGACTAGTTGTGCTAACTTAAAAAATTTATTGTGTACTCCCTCCGTTCCAAAATACTTGACTTCCATTTGTCCAAAAATGGATGTACCTATATACTAAAACATGTCTAGATACATATATATTTTGACAAATAGAAGGCATGTATTGTGCAACGGAGGGAGTAGAATGGATGCAAGTTTTTGTATTGGGAAGAAGAGTACATCCATATATTGATAGAGCACAATTTAGTAGATGTTATATCACTTTTAGCTAGCATAGAGGCTAGAGATGAGATTAGTGCACTTGTTGATACTCCTACTAGAATAGAGGCTAGACATGAGACTAGATGCGAGGAAGCAACGTCTACTTCTTTACACTCAAAGAAGAAAGAAGCATGCAAGATCGAGCCTCCGCAGATCAACAATGAATGCATCGAGAAGGCACTAATCCAACTTACATGAGTAGTAAAATGTATTCTTGTGGTTCTTGTTTTCTTTGGTCTTGCTTTTCTAGTCAAAATTATCGTTGGAGTTCATGCAAAACGGAGGTCCGTTTGGGGTCGTGCATTGGAGTTGGCCTTACAAGTGGGACCGCAGTTAAGGAAACCGACTATCGTCAAACCCCCACCTCGCCCGCCGCGCGATGGCTGAAGTTAGAGAAACGACGAGGTTGAAGAGATTGCTCTAGCACGGACTCCAAGAAATAATATGGTGTCAGATGGATGTCGTGGTGGTGGCGTGTGCCGTACTCCTGGACGTGAATGCTTGTTCTGGCCCATGCCACCCTACTACTCCTACTACTTACTCCTACTATATAGTACTAGTATCGAGGATTCGAGGTGCTGGTTACGTACAACGAACACATTAATATATGGCTATAGTAAAAACAACTGCCCGACGCGCGAAGCATGTGAAGCTAGTACAAATAGTGTACTACTATTGTTGATTGGCCTCATCCAATAACCTATTGCAATGCACGTACAATTATGTATTCGGAAAATATTTTTTTGCCTCGTCGCACCACTCACTCAGAGAAGCGACTCGAAAGCCATTCATAAATTTAGTAAGTTTATCAGAGGCATATCATTTTATTACATACAACAGGTCATCAACCCACATCAACAACGAGGATACATTACATACAAGCAATGAAATGATCTTCAACTCAACCATTCCTTAGTGTTTGAAACGCTTGCTTTGAACCACAAGTGATTCTCTAGGACGGGCCATCCATTGTCGATCTGGAGACCAATGCAGGACTGATCATCCAGGCTGAAGCAGCATACTATATCAGTATTAGGGTAGGGAACCACCCAAATGTCCGAGGTATAGACATAGTTGCTTCTCATAAATGGTAGTAATGTTGTGTCAACAGCAGTTGGATCGCCTTTCACCATCATTGGATAGTTTTGTCCAAGGAAGAGCGAGTTTTCTCCAAGACTATCAATTCTGTACCAGGGAGAAGGAGTTGGCGCTAGCACACTAGTATCCATCCCGAATACCATGCAATGGGTGTTGGAATAGGTCCGGAGAGTGCGACCATGGGAGACTACACCTGCTTCCTTAGCAGTTACATCATCAGTGGGCTGTATACACACAAGAAGAGGTGATCCATCAGAATTAGTTGCCAGGCGCCACAAAGTATATGGGCGCTGCTCGTCCTCATGCTCGTGATCATCACCATCGTCATCTCCCCCTTGGTTATAAAATTTTTCTAGTATGGGCGGTGGAATGTTCACAGGATCTTGGAAGCACAAGAAGAAGGTTAATTAGTAAAGGGAAACTTGCTAACCCGCATGCATGTGGATGAAACAATTATAATTACAGTGGAAGACTAACGTACCGAAATCATAAGGATTCCATGCACAAAAAGTGCCACGAGTGGTGGCAGCAAACACAAGGCCCTCGTATTGAATTGCATCACAGTACTCATCCGTGTACAGAAACTGATTTTTGAGCAATATCCATCGAGTCAAACCACCAAGGACGGTAACAATCTTGTCGAAGATAGAAACAACTTCATAGTTGTTGTAATTCCAAGAGCGGCTGGGAACTCGACAAATTGCTATCTTCCGTAGAAGATAGTCACCATGATCGTATTTGAACGTGCGTACAATACCAGTGTGCTCAACCTCTGGGCAGTCTGCTGAGATTTTTGGAAGTGGAACCCGGTCACGAGTGTACACATTCACAAGTTCCCACTCGTAGTTGGACCCAATGTAAACAACCCAATCTCCATTTGCGCCTGCCCAAGCCTTGCCCTCAAGCGATGGCATCTTAACATCATACGTATCATTATCAAGCGGCATCAACTTGCACAGGGCGAGACCTCCGTCGTGCCGGCGCCAGTCATCAGGGTCACGGTGAAGAAGATAGGAGAGATCAAACTGCTCCTTGACTCTTGGGTTCCTTGTAATGATGTTATTAGTTGAGTCGAGAACGGGCTTGAACAAACCTGCCATGCTAGCCGAGGTGATGACGTCACACCGATCAATGAGTTCCTCCACCACGTCATCTTTCAGATCGGGGAAAGAATAACGGGGTCGTTTCCGGCCTGTTCCCTCATTGGAGAAAATGATCGAACAATGGCAGAAGAAAGTGTGAAGGGCTAAAGGAAAATGGAGGAGGGAGAGGAAGAGCGTGCAACAGCAGTTCCAAATCAAGAGGGAAAGGCGAAGAGTCGATGGACGGTTGCCAGTTTGCCACGCTTCATGAAGAGGCATCCCGACCTACACGTCCATTCGGAAATACTCCTACTGCTCGCCATTGTCTCACTAATATGTTGGAACCGGACCACATGTCAACGAAACATGGTGTGTAATTTCTCGTGCAAAATGCAATCTGGCCACGTTGGCTCGAGGTGCCGCATTAGTTATCGACCTTTATATTTTTAATGGCGTGTCGTTCAGTTCTGAAGCACGACTAACTGGTACTGTATGCAGAGAAAATATAAACTACTCTACCACTACTCCACCTCCAGTACTAGTAGTATAAAAAAGATATATAGGCTGGAGCTTCAGCGCTTTCTTGCCAAGGGCTGCCCACTTGCTTCTCACACTACCACCCTCTCTCTAGATCTAAAAAAGACGGCCCCTCTCTCCCTCCTCACCGGTGGTAATAGATCCACCGGGGAAGAAAAGGACGTGCAACGTTGACGCACTCATCATCGGCGAGCGAGGTCATGCACTGACGACAAGGCCGTCCTCTCAAACCTAGCACCGTCACGGGATGGCCTCCGTCCCCAAGCTCGCTGTCATAGTGTGTGCGGAGGATGACGACCATGAGCGAAGCCACTTCCCGCCGACCCTCAGTTATGCTACCTCTTTTCGAACCATACCCTTGTTCTATTACCCCATCTGCCATGTCGTTGCATGTGGATCTTTTTCCAATCCACCATCTTCCCAATTTGCTATCCTCTGCTCTGCTGGCGACGCAGACGAAAACCATAATTTGCACTATTAAAGAAAACCCTACTTCATGCAGACTAATCCATGTCTGGGTTGAATAAGGAAAGGAAGGGAGACTATACTGTCCAAGAGAGTAGGCATCGAACCCACATCTAGGTTGAAAAGGGGAAAATCAGTAGCTAAGGAACGAGTCTCGTGTCTCTTGGTTGAAGAAGGGTAGAAAGTCATGACAATGCAATAGAGAATGACCAGGTCGATCGGTTTGTTATCCTCACATAGGAAAAAGGTGGCTAAAGAGAACAAAAATGGGACATAATCCACATATGCTGCCTGGATATTTTTTGCTCTGGGCAACCATACCTCCCTCACCACTCTGCATTCGTGGAGGTACATTGTACTAGTGCGCCTACTGTCCGAATGGGCCTTCCATGCTCTTATTGCCACTTTTTTTGCTGTTACTATAATGCCAGCATTTAAGTCAAGCAATGCTACTGCTAAAGTGATGCCACATTTAACTAATTCCACTCTCAGTCTAATGCCACCGATAAATTTAAGCAATGCCATTTAATGTCACTGGATTATTTCAGGGTTAGCTATTGATTGTGGATGTATTAAAGATTTTTCAGCTAAGGCATTCTAATGTTGTTGCACAACCAGTATTCCAACGATGAAACTTGTTACTACCTTCAGATTTTTGCACTGTTAATGCTTATAGATTACATACCTCACTTTCATGAGATAAGTTAATTTTTTTGTACAGTGTCACCAAAATGCCAAGGCGTTGATGTCATTTTATTTTGGTTAGACTGCACAAACAATTATGAAGGCAAGAGGAAAGGTCAATAGTGGGCACTTCCTCCTCGGCTATTCTCTTGATTCGTTCGATCAAGTTTTTATGTTTGATCGATTATCAAGATTGGGATAGCAATTTTTAAAGCCCCCCCCCCCGAGTTCGAAATGATATTTACCTTGGAGGTACATGGTTTGCAATTTTTTTATACTGTCATTAGTTAATAATGCTAGTTACCTTCAGACTTATATTTGGTTTAATGCTCATGCACAACTAGTATACCAATGCTGAAACTCGTTACCTTTACATTTTGTATTGTTAATTCTTATAGAAACCTTCCAGTGCTAGAGTTTATTGAAATTTGTTCAGTAAAACCATTGTACTGTACCCTGTAATAAACTAACTACTCTAATGTTGCACTAGCCACTGGATTAGTGTATATTTGTAGTATTCGAATGGTGTTACATTAGCGTATGGACATAAATAAAGTGTGGCAAGCTTTCCGAGATATGTGCTCAAGAAAACTACTACCTGTTTTTCTAAATACTAGACGTTTTGGTACTTTAAATTGAACCGCGAAAACGTCTTATATTAAGGAACAGAGGGTGTAGAGTTCACTCAAATTATCCCGGTAAAGCTAGTCATACCTTTGTTAAAATTAATGTTCATTATGTTATCGGAGGAGGTTTGTATGTTTGTCTCTAATGCCTGTCGACTACATACCTGACATCATGATGTAATGTTAAGTCATTTCCTTTTGTACAGTGTCACTGAATTGTCAAGGCGGTGATGGAATTTTATTTTGGTAGAACTGCACACAATTTGCTTAAAAGAAGAGTAAAGGCCAGGAATGGCTCAGTTTTTCAGAAAAAACTATGTATGCCTTCCTGACATTGGCCGTTGTTGCTTTATTTATTTCTTCAAACAGGTGGTTAGAAACAGTCTTGCTACCTTTTCCCATTAAGAAATTGGAATGCTTATATTTGTGAGTCTATGCTTCAACTAGTGCCACTTTTATAGTAATCACACTTTCAATATCTATGCAAACAGGGATGCTCGATTTTAGTGGAACTTCACAAAAAGTCCAACAGGTTCAACATTAGGAGCATGTTTTTTCCAAACCTTTATATCCAATTGGTGGCACTATGAGTTGTTCATTACGAAGGTACATTGTTTTCTACTATCTTGCTACTCTTTTGTACTATCATTAGATAGTAATACTAGTGGTTTGCATGTGAATTTATTGGCAGGGTGGACCTACATTGGAGGTGCAGGACATGATTCAATGATTGGATGCTCAATTTTGGTTGTATCGATTTCACCTCTTCCATCACTGTGAACATGGATATCCTTGGTCTGATGAAGAATAGGCGCTATATTTCTGCTCTGAACCAGCAAATCAATTCAGTATGAAATTGTCCAGGGCAAAACATAACTGTATTAGATTGTCCAGTGCAGAACATGACAAATGCTAAGCAGAAGAGACATGTTGCTTGATATTTGTGCAGACAGAGATGTCTGCCCGTTGCTATTTGGCAAACAAACAAAGTGTCCTCAATTTTGGTTGAACTGCACAAGAGAATAGTATAGTCACTGCATGCAGTGCCATTTGAGAATAGACACAAAGATTGGATAGTCACTTCTTGGACTGCAGAAAAGTAGTACTATACTATTTACTAGCCAACACTAGGTGCTTCATTGCTTTGGTCTGATTATACAATGGGCATCAGTTTGCCTAAGTTAAAGTTTGTATTCCGAAAATAGTCTCGTGGTGTGATCGAGAGAAGACCAAATCATATTGCAGTGAATGTTCCTCCATCATGTCTGGTTCATTCTCATGGTTCCAGCTGTTGGTGAAACCACTTACGTTTGCAAGAGGAATTGTAGACTTCACAAGCAAATTTATATTTCAGTCTGTACTGAATGTTGGCCAAGAGAAGCATCCATGTTAGTAGGAAGACCAGATGTTTTTTCTAGATCTTTGCTTTTGGAGCTACATATTTGTATATGATCTGTGAATCATTGAGATGTATTAACAGTTACTTATTTATGTTCGCTCAGTGTTTACAAGTTACTGATCGATCACTAGCTAGCCTACAAATGCGCTCCTGGTAGTTTTATTTGCGATGCAAGATGCGAAGTTGCAGTTTTTTGAATAAAAATGCCTACCTCTGAAGAAACTGACAAGCTACACTATCGATCCTACACGGATAAAAATGCCTACCTCTGAAGAAACTGACAAGCTACACTATCGATCCTACACGGATAAATAGCGGATCACGCACGTACTACCTCCTTTCCGGTAGGCAGGGCTCAATTCAAGAAATGACCTACTCGATCCTACACGAATAAATAGCGGATCACGCACGTACTAGTACCTCCTTTCCGGTTTCAGGGCTTAATTCAAACCTCTCACCAGCCAAGGTACTCCCTTTGTCCGGGTTTATTAGTCCCGTGAGCAAAGCAGCAAGACCAAGGCATTGCAATAATTAACGGCATGCAGAAGTTTAAGCCTAATTAATTCCAATGATTTAAGTGGCTGCATGGGTGCCCTCAGCTGTGACTCATTGCATGCTGCTTCGCGTACTGCCTGCGAGCGATTGTGAGTGCCTACATGCAGCCGGCCGTAATTAAGGCAGCTAACTGATGCGAAAAAATATACGCTTTAATTGTTGCGGGCTTTTTAAATCCGTGGAATCATTATTGACAAGGAGGGAGATGATTCGAGTGCACTCGTTTGACCGCCATGCCGGCGTGCGACCAAGACGGGGCGAGACGACACAGTCGTAATTTCAGTTTCTCTAGTTTTCCATGGCAAGCTGGCGCGCTAAGCCATTATGCATTGAATCCCGATGACCATCGCGCTACCTTCCCCCTATAAGTACTGTTTCCCGGCCTTCTTCGGTGCCACCGTGACCCAACTTGCCATGTCCTCATAAGCCCCCACCGGCCCGACGTCACTCGCCACGTCCGCCTTGCCCCAGCCCGTCCGCGGTAGGCGACGCCAGAGGCGGTCACCGCCGGAACTAGTGTTTGATTTTTCACCGGAAGGCAGATGGAGGGAGGAGGCATTCTATCTGTCTTTAGATGGCAACACGGAGATCGAGGAGTTGTTGGAGCGCGACCGCATGGCGGAGGAGCAGGAGTTGTTGGAGCGCGACCGCCTGGCGGAGGAGCAGCGTATCGCCGATTTGCGCTGCCAGCGGGACATGGAGCAGCAGCGCACCGACGCTCTGAGTCGCGAGCAGAGCGCCCACAACTGGGCCGACTACGTGGAGGCTGGCGCCTGTCAGCATTCTAGGAACGGGGGTACCCAGACTTGCCTGCCTGCGGCCTACGGCGTGGCTCAAGGAGTGGCCCAGTACGGCCCATCTTCATCAACACGAGCTCAAGACCCTCGCGAGGGGCCAAGCCTCGTGGGGCGGACGACAGGAAGCTTCCTCAGGCATGGCCTCATCAGGCTGGCTCGCGAGGAGGCGGAGAGATCAAGGTGGGGTACCTCACGAGGTGCCCGTGACGCAAGCCATGACGACCCAAGCCAGGCGGGCACCAGGCGGGCGCTAGCCTGCGCAGAGTCCTTGTTTCCTCTTTGATGCAAAGGGAGCAAGCACAGGCAAGAGTATCAAGCAAAGGCAACCATTTTGGTGCAACAAGACCAAGACCAGCAGAACGGCAGGATGGAGGTCATCATGGAGCCCAAGCCAGCGTCACCGCCAGATTCTTTGGCAAGCGAGGACCGACTTTAGTCAGGATACGTGTACTAGATGTTCCCCTTCAAAATGGCCAATTGTTGGCGCCCTTCCCACTCAAATATTTGGGAAGAGGCCCAAGGCCTCCGCCTATAAATAGGACTAGCCACCCCCAGGATAGAGGCATCTGGAGATCGATGAGAGAGATCGAGCTGTAGAACCCTAGCCAGAACCACCAACACAAGAACACCCCTCGCGAGGCAGTTCTTCCTTGTATTGTTCATAATCAGCCCCGAGGCAATCCACCACACCACAAACTAGAGTAGGGTATTACACCTCAATGGTGGCCCGAACTAGTATAAACCTCGTGTCCCTTGTGTTGTTCTTCGTGTAGTTTAGATCCTTGCAAGGCGGCGAGACACAGGTAGGTAGGAGGTCCGATCTCCGCGTGCACCCCAGAGTTCGAACCTAGAAGGTCTGCCGGAACCCGAAATCCGACATTTGGCGCGCCAGGTAGGGGTGCGCCGGAGTCCCTCTCCCACCACCTTGCGTCCCGTCACATCGTCGTCATCATGTCCGGCGACCCAACGGGCAATCCCGATCCTTGGGCGGCCTGGCCCGCCCGTGCAGAGCTGCTCGCCCAGGGCGACCTCAACCCTGTACCCCTGGCAGCCCGCAGTCCGTAGGGTGCTGCGGGCCGCGGGCGACGCGGTCAGGCGACGTCAGCTCTCACGCCGCGGCAGGTGCAATCAGAGGTGAGGGCCTCAAGCCACGCCGCGGCCACGGCAACATACACCTGGCGAGAGCAGGCGAACTCAAGGGCCGCGCTCATGGTGGCCCGAGAGTTGTTGCAATGCAGGTTGTTGGAGGGCGGCCGCGACGTGCTGCTAGAGCGGGTGGCAGAGCTCCTGGGCTTCGCCGCCTCGGGGGTCACCCCTTCTGCACCCAGCCGCAGACTCAGGTCCAAGGCGGACCGCATGGGGGCCCCGCACGCGCCCGCGCAGCCCCGAGCGGATTCCAAGGCTACCCCAACGCCAACCTGGCCATCAACACCGATCTAACAACGGCGTCGCCTCCGCCTCCGGCCAGCGAAGGAGGACTCGCCACAGCCCACGGTTCCAGTGGACCACCGCACTACCACCCCCAGGTTGGCACATCAAGCAGGACTGCGTGGCACACGGGGCACTACAGCGAAGCATTCGAGGCCGCGGCCCCGGAAGCGTACATGCCCCACATGATGGACCAAGGGCACGCGCAGGAGGAGGACCATGGCTCGTACCTCGGCCCAAGATGGGGGGAAGAAACACCAGAATCTGAGCTCTTTCAGGAGCCCCGGGGAAGCCCCATTGACCGCGCTGGAGGCAGCGGCTACCGGGTACCATTAATTCCTCAATAGCAGGCATACGCTAACCATGGATCACAGGAGGTACAGGTCGTCTCGGCGGATGGATGCCCCAATCCAGCAATCTCCTACCCCTTAGGAGGAGGGCTCCAGGGGCTACAGGAAAGGGGCCGAGATCCGGCATCACCACCGCGGCGTTCGGAGCAAGGTGTCCTCAGGAGGTAGGCCCTCTGCCGGGGAGGTGCCTTAGGGCCTGCCCCTGGTAGAGGACCCGTAGTCGTCGGGGGAACCGCTGGTGACCACTCTATCCCATCAGCGGCGTCCTCGGTCTCCGGCCGTCGTCGATGGCAATAGAGTGTGGCGCAAGGCGGGCCCCTCGTCTGGCGATATGAAGCAAGGCCGGTACCTGTGAAGAAGGCCCAGTGCCTGTGAAGCTCGCCGCCCCGTGACACTCTCACGTAATAATGAGTGGGGTTGTACACGCCCCGGAGTCGCCGGAGAGCCGCCCTCGGGCCTAGGGGGCTACCTCCCACGCCCAGTGGCAGCACTTAGCTCCGCGCTGGTGAGAAGACGTCGAAGACTAGGCTAGGTGCCGGACGTGGCCTTTCTGCTTTCTTTCTTGCCTATTTGTCGTTTTCTCCCTTGTCCGAATTTAAGTTGGATTTGAGCTTGAGGCTTGCGTGTGTTTGGGGAAGGGGTGTTTAGTCTTGTTCGAGCAATCTCTCGTGTTCTGGCTGCCGCTTTGCACCCATCCAGCTTTAGCTGCCTCCTCTCGCGAGCCCCTCGCGAGTCGGGCCAGGCCCAGCATGCGCGTAGCCCAGACTGCCGCCACTGCGCCTTCTCAGGAGGCTTTCGCTACAGGTTCAATGGATTCGTTCGGAAGGAACTCAGGACACCACGGCCCTCCCACGGGCTCGCTCAGGGCCCACGTGGGTCAAGGGTAAACAAGCAAACTGACTCATAGCGAGGTCAATCGCTCGGCGCAGTCATACATGCAACGTCATGTCTACAATTACGCTAACCGCAAGTTTTTTACACGAGGGGCTCCCCCTCCCCAAAATGCTCTTACTACCCTCAGGGCCAAGCCCGAGCTCTCTCTATGCAGGATAAAAAAACAAAAGTAGCACGCAGTCAACCAGATAAATCCCCCAATGCATCCTCAAGGACGCCACCTGAAGCGTCGCTGGCATCACTAGCCTCGCCATCACTCTCTGCATCGCCGTCGGCAGCATCCAGGCCGTTCACCACGCCGCCCTCATCAGCAACCATGACCACCCCGTCGTTATCAGCGGTGAAGGCCCTGACAAGGGCGTCTATGTTGTCTTCCACCCAGTGCGCCAGGTCGTCCCGGACAGCCAGGTGTACCGGGGCGATGGCGGCATCAAAATCAAAGTGGGGATCCATGTTATGAAGATGACTGAAGATGCGAGAAAAGGCACGCCCGAGCAGGGCACGACTCCTCTCCTCCACCAACCTATCAGCCCTACCCGACCGAGCCTCTAGCTGCGTCACCACATCAATAAAGAACTGAAGGTTGCCAGCATAGTTAACCACATGAGGCTGCCCAATGGTTGCCTCGCAGATATTGCCCAGGGCCCTGTTGGCTCTCTCCCGGAGCGTCAGGAGCATGGGGCCATGCATGAGCTCCAAGGTCTGCCGCTGGCGAATCTCGTCCTCGTTCCGCTGCGCAACAGCCTCAGCCGCATCAACTCTCTGCTGGAGAAGAAGGGCGCGGGAGGAGGCCAGCTCCCCCTGTGCCGTGCAAAGCGCGGCCCCGGCAGCATCAGCGTGCCATGTCGCTTCATCCAGCCTGGCCCTCAGGGCGATGGTCCTGCCTTCTGCTTCGACCCTGGTCAGCTCCAGCCTCTCCTCGTATGCATGCCCGAGGTTCGAGCGCACCTCTGGCACCCGGTGCTCAACCTCCTCCAGGACTCGGGCTTCCCACAAGGCGACATCATCCTCTGCCTGCGCCACCATGCGCTCTCTCGTCTCCAGCCGCTCCAGGTCATGAGCACGCTTAGCGGCCTCCAGCATTAGTGCCTCCTCACGTTTCTGGACATCTGCCTGGTCGACCAACGCCCCCTTCATTGAAGCAAGGGCTGCCTCATGCAGCTCCACCTGCTGCTCCAGGGAGTTACTCCGGGCCTGGAGCTCCCGCGCCCGCTCTTCTGCGACCTCGCGCCGCTGGTCAGCCTCCCGGGCCTCCTCGGCGGCCTGGGAGCAGGCTTCTCGAATAGCCACCAACGATGCCTCGACCTTCGCATCGTCGAGGTCGCATCGGTAGCGCGCATGGGCAACGACCACCTCTAGCTTGCGCCTCTCTTCAGCGAGGCGCAGGCCCTCGGCCTCAAGGCGCGCATCCTTAGCGGCAAGCTCTACACCAAGCTATCTCACTGCGTCGTACGCCCTCTGGAGAAACCCATGGCGAAGGGCGCGGCGCTCCCGAGCGCGCTCAAGCACGTCTTCCACGTCGTCCTCCGCCCCTGGCTCACGCGGAGGACCACGAACCAGCATACCCCCTCTGGGCAGGGGGCTGGGGGCTGGCGCCATCGCGATGGCCGGGCGCGCCCCGCCAGAAGCTTGGCCCTGAGCCCGTTCGCCCTCCCGGGAAGAATGCGAGGAAGACCCCAGCCAGTCGCCGTCCACAACCAAAGCCCGGGGCAGGCAGGATATGCCTCGGAAGGGCTCACGAAGGAGGGGTGCAAAGAACACAGGATCAGGACGCACCGCAAGATGGCTCACCTCTCCAACCGACCTCACCTCCGGGGTAGCACTCGAGCTCGGAACGCTTGGAGTCGGTGGAGAGGGCGGGGCCTGGGGAGATGGCTCCTCAGCCATCTCCGTAAACTCGGCGGGGAGGGCCCTGCAGAGCAATGGTCAGATGAAGCAACGGGAAGGTAAAGGATTAAGGAAAAAGAGGGCTTACTCGTCGATGGCGAAGTACTTCCCGCGCTTCAGCAGGCGGCAGGTGTAATCATCGCCACCCAAGGCCTCCCTTCTCTTTCGGAGAGCCTCGAAGTCCACGCGGAAGCGGCCTAGGAGCTCGGCGTAAGGATCAGTCTGCGGCAAGGAAGAAGCACCAGGGTGGCTGGCGTCGGGGACGTCGCCCTGGCACACACCGCCAGACGCCGCCCCATTGAGGGTGGCCGGGGCCTCAGGGGCCCCAACCACGGAAGCCGCGGGGCGCAGCTCAACGCCTTCGGTCGCTGATGGGCCAGCCTCAGGAGCCGCCACCTCGGGGGTTCCACTCGGCGCAGTTATCCCGATGGCAGCCCCCTCAGCCCCCGGCGGCCCTTGCCTCCCAGCTTCACCACTCGAGGAAGGACCGCCACGGGCGACCGGGGGGCAACCACCGCAACTGGGCATCTGCCTCACGAAATTATCCCTCCCTGAGCAAAGATATAGCAAGGCTCCCCCTTCCCGCACGCTGCCAGGGGAAGGATCCCCGGTCCGAATCACGAGAACCTTCTTCAGCACTTCAGGCGCCAGATCCTCCTTCTGGAGCCTCATGCGGTCTTCATGACCCCCGAAGGCCCACATCCGGCGGGAATGGTGCTGGAGAGGGGCAATGCGGCGCTGGAGGAACTCTTACACCACCTTGGGTGCCGTCACACCAAGCGCCCTCAAACTCGCGAAGCGACGCCAGACGAAGGCGAGCCGGGGGCTCGTGAGCACCTCATGGCCCCATCCTGAGTTGGGGACAGTAGGCAACGTTGGCTCCGTGAGCAGGGGGCTGGGTACTCCGACATCCACATACAGCCACCGCTCTCGGAACCCAGTCGTGGGCGGAGGAAGGCTGAAGTCAATCCCCGAGGCTGTCGCCTCTGGTGCGGTAAAGAAGCTCGCGCATGTTGAACATCGGGAGGGATCACTGAGGCGCAAAGAGAAAAAGTGGCGCAGCAAGGCAACCGAAGGAGGAATGCCCATCAATGCCTCGTAGACAAAGGCGAAGACGGCAAGGCGAGTAATGGATTCAGGACCCAAGTGCATCATGTGAATCTGGTAATGGGAAAGCACAGCGTTGAAGAAATTGGAAAAAGGGGGAACCAGCCCTGCCCACAGTGCGTCAGTGAAGTATCGGACCTCGGTGGCTATTCTGCCAATAGAGAAGTGGGACGCGGGCCAGACCGTCATACTCCCACACTCATTGAAGGTGGTGGCAAGGGCTGAACTAACCTTGCCCCGAGCTTCCAGATTGAGTATGATCGACTGGTCGACGGCGGGAGCCGTCGGCGGCAGCAAATGGGGCGAGGACACCGGATTCTTCCCCTTCCCTTTCTTCGTCCGCGCCATGACGACAGGAAGGGGAGGGTTCGATATTGGATTGGAAGCGGAGATTAGAGCTCTGGAGGAAGAAGAGTAGGGGACGCACAAGCGACGAGAAGAGGGATGACTGTGTACGACTACGGGTCCGACTAGCTGGGCGCAAAATAAGGAGGCGTGGGGAACAGGGATGCCCACGTCCAATCAACCGCCATGCGGCGCCCAAGGCCGTAGGCTGTCGGGGCCCACGGTGCTTCGCACTTGCCCCTATGCTTCTCTGCTAAGCCAAGTTCAGGCACGCCTTGGGCCCGGGGGCTACTGTCGGTGTTCTGGGAACGGGGGTACCCAGACTTGCCTGCCTGCGGCCTGCGGCATGGCTCAAGGAGTCGCCCAGTACGACCCATCTTCATCAACACGAGCTCAAGACACTCGCGAGGGGCCAAGCCTCGCGGGGCAGACGATAGGAAGCTTCCTTAGGCACGGCCTCATCAGGTTGGCTCGTGAGGAGGCGGAGAGATCAGGGCTGGGTACCTCACGAGGTGCCCGTGATGCAAGCCATGACGACCCAAGCCAGGCGGGCGCCGGCCTGCGCAGAGTCCTTGTTTCCTCTTTGGTGCAAAGGGAGCAAGCGCAGGCAAGAGTATCAAGCAAAGGCAACCATTTCGGTGCAATAAGACCAAGACCAGCAGAACGGCAGGATGGAGGTCATCGTGGAGCCCAAGCCGGCGTCACCGCTAGAGTCTTTGGCAGGCAAGGACCGACTTTAGTCAGGATAAGTGTACTAGATGTTCCCCTTCAAAATGGTCAATTGTTGGCGCCCTTCCTGCTCAAATATTTGGGAAGAGGCCCAAGGCCTCCGCCTATAAATAGGACTAGCCACCCCCAGGGTAGAGGCATCTGGAGATCGATCAGAGAGGTCGAGCAGTAGAACCCTAGCCATAACCACCAACACAAGAACACCCCGCGCGAGGCAGTTCTTCCTTGTATTGTTCATCATCAGCCCCTGAGGCAATCCACCACACCACAAACTAGAGTAGGGTATTACACCTCAATGGTGGCCCGAACTAGTATAAACCTCATGTCCTTTGTGTTGTTCTTCGTGTAGTTTAGATCCTTGCGAGGCGGCGAGACACAGGTAGGTAGGAGGTGCAATCTCCGTGTGCACCCCAGAGTTTGAACCTAGAGGGTCTGCCGGAACCCGAAATCCGACAGCGCCCGGCAAATAGCCTTGGAGGCTGTCGGGCACGCATGCGTTCGCGACGCTGATTTTTACTACCTGCTCGTCAAGTGGGTTTCCCGCTTGGAAGCCGAAGCTTCGTTGGACCACGCCGGCATGGAAAGGGCCAACGCGCGTGAGCAACGCGCCCTATCGCACCTCTTGCAAGTCCGAGGCGAGGCGCAGGACGCCGGTGCCGGCGTTTAGCATGTACCACAGATGGCAGTTGGCATCGTCTAGTTAGCTAAGAGTAAGTTAGTACTTGTACGCTACTAGAGTATTAATGGGAGTAGATAGTTAACTTGGCTATGATGGTTGTCAACGTCGAAGTTCAGTACTCTATATGTGGATCAGACCTGTTACTTTGCTCTGAATGTTGAACTTTCTGTTTAAACGTATGGAATGGGTTGTTATTTTTTTAAATGGGTTGTATTTGTCCTCCACGGGTTTAGAGGCTGACTTGTGGGCCTAGCAAGTTGACGCGTACACAATCAAGAGATTATTGTACGTGGAGAGGATGACGGCAGGGACCCACCAAGGTCATGGCAGTATGCAAGCAAGTGCCTCCTTATTTCAAGCCAATAAAAAAATGGCTCCTCCTAGTGGATTTCTGACATCTGGGTCCCATGCCATTATGAACGTAGTCAATAAACGAGAGAATTGCACAACGAGCGGCTGACACCAGGGACCCAGCAGCTCGCCCAGTTATTTTTGCTTTGGGTTAATTTGATAAATGCCGCTCCAAATATGGTGTATCCGAGAAATGCCACTGCAATTTCCAAACTTTGAAAAATGCCATTTCATGCCATTTCTAGTGGCATTTTTCGAAGTCTCGAGTGGCCTTTTTCAATGTTTGCAAACTGCAGTGGCATTTTTCAAAGTTTGCAAAAATTGCAGTGGCATTTTTCAAAGTTTGGAAATTGCGGTGGCATTTTTATGAATGGCCATAATTGGAGTGGCATTTATCTAATTTGTTTTTGACACGGAAGCAGGGTGTCAACTGGGCTGTGCGGGACACTCTGGGCTGTCTAGACAACCTTTTCTTTTATGTTTACCACACACCAGCCCAGTAGTTTTTTTTTGAAAAAGGCTAGCGCAGTTTTTTTGTGATTTGTCAAGTAAGTCGCTTTATCAGGCCTGTTGGGCTGCAAATCTTTCAAGACGAGGAGAGCTTCATTCGGCTGGCCGATAAAATGGCCTATCAGTAATGAGAAATGGGTTGTACATTTTTAAAACACATCAAACCAGCAATTAGTTTCAAATATCTTTTTTTTCATTTCGAGATTTTAAATTGCATTGATTTTTATGCGTGGACAATTTATTGGATTCTATATTGATGTACATTTATTTTTAAAATCAGTCTGAATGTGACTCGAAATTTTGGGATTAAAAACAGTTCAGACCGCACCGACATATGCAAAATTTCGTATAATTTTTTAACCGTGGCCACAATATGGGTTGTAATGCTAACAAAAAAGAATATGGGCTCCAAAAAAACCCGTAAGAATTAGCAAATGGGTTGTAAATTATTTGAAATAATGGCAGATGGGTTGCATGCTGTTTTCCACAGATTTGAGGCTTTCCACAGATGGCCTGTATACTGTTGGATGTCCATCCAACGGCCGTTGTTCTTCTTCAATCTACGCTCTTCCTGTTCCAGCCGCTGAAACAAGCGCCGGTGGGACTGCCTGCTCCCTCCTCCCTGCGGCCGGCTATGCTGCTGCGCAGGCCTCACCGCCCCATCGTACTCCCATCGCTGGCCTAGCCATCCCTCTACTCACCCACATTCCCACACCTGCTGTTATTCTCCGGCGATGGCAGATGAACCAGTAAACCCTCGTACAGTCGTACTCCCCTCCGCATGGGAAACAACTGCTGAGTCTTCCCTGCCTCCGTGTCGTTCCCTTCCTAGGCCTCGCCGTCGTCCACCACCCTGGTGCTCTCGGCATGGCGTGGTGAACATGGTCAACGACCGACGTGCATCTGAAGTGGACTGTACGTGGAGAGGCTAACAGCTGGGTCCATGGCCGCACACAAGGAAATGCCTACTTATTACGTGCAAAATAATGATTCCTCCACCTGACATCTGGAACCCACCGAAAGGGCCTATGTATTTCGCAAAAAAATGTTACCTCCGCTGACAGTTCAGACCCACCAGCTATATCTTCACACGCAAGGAAGTGCCTCCTTATTACGCACAAAAAAAATGAATACTCCCCCTGCTAGCTGGGACCCAGTATAGTGGGCCTACTAAGTTGACGGGGACGAAGGGCTTTGTCAACTTAGTCAATATGCACGATTCTAGCTCGACTGACCGTACGATGTCCATCCAACGGCCGTAGTGCTTCTTCAACCTCTGGTCTTCTTGCTCTAGCCGCCCAAAGCAGCGCCGGTCGTGCCGCCTGCTCCTGCCTTCCGTGGCCAGCTGTGCTGCCGCGGAGGCCTCACCGCCCCCATACTACTCCCACCGCTGGCCAGGCCATACTTCCACTCCACTCACCCACACCCCCTGTTATTCTGCAGCGACGGCAGCGCAGCCGAACCAGTGAACCCTCGTACTCCTCTCCGTGTGGGCATCCACTGCCACATCTTCCCCGGCTTTGCATCGTCCCCTTCCTAGGCCTCGCCTCGTCCACCGCCGTGGTGCTCTCGACGCGGCATGGTCAATGTGGTCAACGACTGAATTCCATCGAAAGAATATTGTACGTGGAGACGCTCACAGTTGGGTCCACGGCAGCCGCAAGGAAGTGCCTCCTTATTACCCGGAAAATAATTATTCCTCCACCTGACAACAGGGACCCACCGGACAAGCCAACAGTATTTCATGAAAAAAACATTTGCCCCTGACTGCTGGGACCCACCCGACGGGCCACCGTATTTCACGAAAATAACATTCCCCCTGCTGTCAGCTCGGACCCACCGGAAGTGCCTCCTTATTACGCACAAAAAAATGAATACCCCCCTGCTAGCTGGGACCCACCTTGGTGGGAGGCTGACTTGTGGGCCTACTAAGTTGATGGGGACGGAGGGCTTTGTCAACTTTTTCAATATAAACGATTCTAGCTCCAGTGACCGTACGATGTCCATGCAATGGTCGTAGTGCTTCTTCAACCTCTGGTCTTCTTGCTCCAGTCGCCCAAAGCAGTGCCGGTCGTGCCACATGCTCCTGCCTCCCGTGGCCGGATGTGCTGCCACGGAGGCCTCACCGCTCCCTACTATTCCCACCGCTGGCCAGGCCCTGCGGCGACAGCAGCCTCACACCACAGCCGAACAAGTGAACCCTCGTACTCCTCTCCGCGCAGGCTTCCACTGCCATGTTTTCCCCGGCTCCCCGTCGTCCCCTTCCTAGGCCTCGTTGTCGTCCACCGCCCTGGTGCTCTCGGTGCGGCGTGGTCAACATGGTCAAGGAACGACTTCAATCGGACATGGACTTCACGTGGAGAGGCTGACAACTAGGTCCACGACCGTAGCAAGGAAGTGCCTCCTTATTACGCGGAAAATAATTATTCCTCCACCTGACAGCGGGGACTCACCGTATGGGCCACCGCATTTCGCGAAAAAAACGTTCCCCCTGACTGCTGGGACCCACCAGCTACATCTTCGCATGCAAGGAAGTGTGTCTGGGCAAAAAAAACGATTCACCCCTGACTGCTGGGACCCACCACCTACATCTTCGCACGCAAGGAAGTGCCTGACAGTCGGGACCCACCTGGTCGAAGCGTACGTAGCGTTGTCATTCTGGTCGCGAACATGTACATACATATATACTGGTCGATGTAGAGGCGCGCACGTGTCGTAGTAGAGGTGTGCACGTAGCATGTACACGTACGTACAACGGCCAGGGTGCAAGAAAGAAAATACGACCACGTACGTACATACGGGCAGGGTCTCGAACGCCTACTCGCGCATACGTACATGGCTGGGTCGGAACGAAGAAACAACGTCGTCGTCGTGTTCATGGGGAGCCAACCGGCTGGGTCGGAACGGAATGTGTGGTCGTGTTCATCGGGAGGGCTTGGACGGAACAGGCGATGGAAACGAGGCCTGGTGTACCGCAGAACGGAGGAAACAGACCACCTACATTCGGAACGGGGTCCTGTTGATCAGGAGGGGTGTGGCGTACCACAAAACGGAGGAAACGGACCTCCTACGGTCGAAACGGGGGTCCTGTTGATTGGGAGGGGTGTGGCGTACCGCAAAATGGAGGAAACGGACCTCCTACGGTCGAAACGGGGGTCCTGTTGATCGGGAGGGGTG
>NC_041383.1:505943203-506032077 GCF_002162155.2 Triticum dicoccoides
GGGAGGGGTGTGGCGTACCGCAAAACGGACGAAACGGACCTCCTATGGTCGAAACGGGGGTCCTGTTGATCGGGAGGGGTGTGGCGTACCACAAAACGGACGAAACAGACTTGTGTTGGAGCGCTACGGTCGAAACGGGGGTCCTGTTCATCGGGAGGGGTGTGGCGTACCACAAAACGGGACTCCACGGGATACTGTTCATCTCCACCATCGACCTCCTCCAGCCTCCACGGGCTACCATCGACCTCTCCTCCAGCATCCACGGGCTCCTGTTCATCCAGCCTCCACCGCACACTACTCCACCGGCTACTGTTCAACCACCCCTCCACAGACACCCCTCTACCGTCTACTGTTCATCCAGCCCTCCACACCATGGGGTCCTGTTCAACCACCCCTCCACGGGCACCCCTCCATCATCTACTGTTCATCCAGCCCTCCACACCATGGGGTCCTGTTCATCCAGAGGCAACGCCACCGCTCACTGTTCATCCACCCCCCCACAACGCCCACTGTTCATCCAATCGATCGACTTCAGTTAGCAGAAGTAGTGAAGGAACTGCTCGATCGGGTTCAGTTAACAGCCATCGATCGATCGATCGGGTTTAGTAACGCGTAGCCTACAGTGCAATCGCTTGGGTTCAGTTAGAGCCCAACGCCTCGCTCGGGTTCAGTTAGAGCCCAACGCCTCGCTGGGTTCAGTTAGAACCAACACCTCGCACACATGCGCACGTACGTGTATGAGAGAAACGCGCATCGCTCGACCCCTGACCTCCCACCGTAACCGGGAACTCCCCAAAATTTTCCTCTCCCTCTCTTCTACCATGGTTTTTTCCGTCATGGATGGCCTAAAGAATGTCATGCAGCTACGTCTCCGGCCCGCCTAGGACGAAAAGACCATTTTCTGTCATGATTTTTGTCATAGAAGTAGGAGCCCACCACATCTATGATGATCCCGGGTTTTGTCACAATTATCGTCATAGAAGTGTCATATGTATGACAGAAAAAAAATCGTTCGGCCCAAAATGTCACAGATGTGTCTTTTTTTGTAGTGTAAGCCGGGCCTCACATGACCAAATCGCCATTCTAACTTTGACAAGTTCAGGGTCTTTAAAAAATTAACTTTCAAGAGTACGACGAGTCATTCCAGGATTACCTGGTCAGAGTGGCAAACTTACAAAGGCAGGATAACCCGGATTTTTGGTGAATACACCTGGCGTCCAAGCCTATTACGAGGGAGAACAAAGCTTTTGTTCATTAACAAAAAGCCCCCAAGTAATATGGTGATCCAGACCTATAATCCAGATCAGAAGGGTAGTCATAGCTATGCTCAATGAGCAGGAAGCCCACAAGTTTTTGTAATCAAGATGTACAAGCAGGATCAAAAGGGTCATAGCTTATGCTCAATGAGGAGGAAGCCCCCAAGTGACCTTATGAAGTAAATGAAGACTCAGATTCTCAGAAATGAAACGTCAGAGGCCCTAAATCATCAGGGATGCCGACTTTATTATACTAAATATAATATATAGATTGATAGAAGTATGTACATCACAAGAGCCAGTGGCTCATGTGTAATAATGCCGAAGATGAGCAATATTCTATGGCCTGTGGGTCTCCTCCTCCGACGTGCGTGAGTCCTTGTAGTCTCGAACATCGATAAGGTAGTATGATCCGTTGTTCAGATTCTTGTTGACCACAAACAGTCCTTCCCAAGGTGGGGATAGCTTGTGCATGTCAGTTTGATCCTGGATGAGCCAGAGCACCAAATCTCCTTCTTGAAAGGTCCTGGTCTTAACCCGGCAGGTGTGATAATGATGCAGATCTTGCTGGTAAACCGCCGAATGAGCCACCGCAAGGTCACGTTGTTCATCCGACGGGTCAATAGCATCCTGACGTGCTTTATCATTATCAGCTTCAACATAAGCCACCACACGAGGCGAATCGTGACGTATGTCACAAGGGAGAACCGCCTCAGCTCCGTAAACCATGAAGAAAGGTGTGTAACCCGTAGATCTGTTGGGGATGGTATTGATACTCCAAAGCACTCAGGGCAACTCCTCCACCCAACCCGATGTCCTGTTCAAAGGGACCATAAGTTGGGGCTTGATACCTCTCAAGGTTTCTTCATTAGCGCATTCAGCTTGGCCATTAGACTGGGGGTGAGCCACTGATGATACATCAAGCTGGATATGCTCTTGTTGACAGAATTCTTTCATTGCACCCTTAGACAAATTAGTACCATTATCAGTGATGATACTATGAGGGTATCTAAAATGAAAGACCACCTTTTTGATGAATTGAACCACTGTGGCTGCATCACATTTGCTAACCGGCTTAGCGTCGACCCACTTTGTAAACTTATCAACAGCTACAAGGAGATGAGTCTTTTTATCCTTATACCTTTCGAAAGGTCCGGCCATATCCATCCACCAGACTGCAAATGGCCAAGTAGTTGGAATCATCCTCAATTCTTGAGCCGGCACATGAGCTCGTCTTGAAAATTTCTAACAACCATCACACTTACTGACCAGATCTTTTGCATCAGCATGAGCTATCAGCCAATAAAAGCCATGGCAAAAAGCTTAAGTAACGAGAGATTTAGAGCCGGTGTGATGACTACAATCTCCTTCATGAATCTCCCTTAGAATTTCACGGCCCTCTTCAGGAGAAATACATCACTGAAACACCCCTGTAACACTGCATCTGTGAAGCTCACCATTGACAATAGTCATTGACTTAGACCTCCGGATTATTTGCCTGGCCAAAGTTTCATCCTCAGGTAACTCGCCTCGGATCATATAAGCCAAATATGGAGCAGTCCAATCAGGGATAACATGGAGAGCCGCCACCAACTGGGCCTCTGGGTCAGGAACTGCCAAGTCCTCCTCTGTAGGCAACTTGACTGATGGGTTATGCAAAACATCAAGGAAAACATTAGGGGCACCGGCTTACGCTGAGACCCCAGCCGGCTTAACGCATCAGCGGCTTCATTTTTCCTTTGATCAACATGCTCCACTTGATATCCTTTGAAATGACCAGCAATGGCATCAACCTCTCGGTGATAAGCCGCCATGAATGGATCTTTTGAGTCCCAAGTTCCTAACACTTGCTAGGACACCAAATCTGAGTCGCCAAAGCACCTTACCCGGCTTAGATTCATCTCTTTAGCCATCCGAAGACCATGGAGTAAGGCTTCATACTCAGCTGCATTGTTAGTACAAGGGAACATCAACCTTAAAACGTAAGAAAACTTATCACCTCATGGGGATGTTAATATAACTCTAGCCCCCGAACCTTCCAATTGCCTGGACCCATCAAAATGAATAGTCCAATATGTATTGTCCGGCTTATCCTCAAGCATCTGCACCTCTATCCAATCATTGATAAAGTCCACCAGCACCTGAGATTTTATGGCCGTCCAAGGCACATACTTCAAGCCATGGGGTCCAAGCTCAATGGCCCACTTAACTACCTGACCTGTGGCTTCTCTATTTTGAATAATATCCCTCAAAGGAGCAGAACTAACCACAGTGATGGGATAACCAAGAAAATATTGCTTTAACTTGCGACTGGCCATGAACATGCCGTAAACGAGTTTCTGCCAATGTGGGTATCTCTGCTTAGATTCAATGAGCACCTCACTGACATAATAAACCGGCCGTTGAACCAGATACTCTTTGCCTGACTCCTTCCTTTCAACCACAACTGCCACACTGACAGCCCTGTTGTTTGCAGCCACATATAACAGCAAGGGCTCCTTCTCAATAGGAGCTGCAAGAACCGGCGGCTCAGCCAGCTATTTTTCAGTGCCTCAAACGCCTCATTAGCAGCATCACTCCAGACAAAGTCATCTGTCTTCTTCATCATTTGATACAAAGGGATAGCCTTCTCTCCCAGGCGGCTTATAAACCGGCTCAAAGCTACAATACGACCCGCCAAGTGCTGGATGTCATTGATACATGCCAGCTTAGCCAAGGAAGGGCCTTGATTTTCTCCGGGTTAGCTTCAATGCCCCTCTCAGAAACCAGGAACCCCAATAACTTGCCCGCTAGCACGCCAAAAACACACTTAAGCATCATTTTATAGACCCGGAGATTGTCAAAAGTGAGAGGATTGATATAGTTGACTAGAGAGGGGGGGGGGTGAATAGGCAACTAACAATTTTTAGCTTTTCTTTACAAAATTAAACTTTGCATCAAAGTAGGTTGTCTAGATATGCAACTAGGTGAGCAACCTATATGATGCAGCAACAACAAGCACACAAGCAAGCAAGAATATAACACAATATAGCTTGCACAAGTAAAGGTGAGAGATAACCAAAAGTGGAACCGATGAAGACGAGGATGTGTTACCAAAGTTCCTTCCCTTTGAGGGGAAGTACGTCTCCGTTGGAGCGGTGTGGAGGCACAATGCTCCCCAAGAAGCCACTAGGGCCACCATATTCTCCTCACGCCACTACAAGAAATATGTCAACTTCCGACCATCACTACTGGTCACTAAAAGGTCATTGTTATTCATTTGCGACCTTTTTGTGACCAAAAATAGATGGTCAAAAGCTGACGGTCGTAAACTGAAATTAATGACCTTCTTTGTGAGATGGTCGTGGAAGGCAACAACCAAAACAAAAGGTCATTGGTTCTATGACCTTCTGTTTTGGTCGGTAGTTGTCTGCCTAGGCCAGTCGGATCCGACATGGCAAGCTGACGTGGCAAAATTGTGACCAAATGAAAAGGTCGTTGATAAGATTCAGCCCAGTCCAATTCGGTGTTTTACATGGGCCGAGCCCAATAGTTCAGCCTATTTGTGTTTTTTCCATGGTCAACTAAATGGGCCAAGCCAAATTTTATGGCCTTTTTCTTTTCTGGGCACTTTCCTTTTTCTAGTAAATTTCTTTTTTGTTGGCCTTTCCATTTTGTTTTTTGCTGGCCTTTTCATTTTGTTTGTTATAACTTTTGGCAGAATTATTATTATTTTCGCTATTTTAAATAAAATAAACAATCCCAAAAACATCATCAGTTAGGTTGTAGCCTTTTTAGGTGCAATACAACTTTAAGCATAGAAAATTGGAAAATAGATATTTAACCAATATATATTGTTGAGAAATTTTCATAATTTTGCTGTCAAAGCAGGATGTACACAGGAATGCAAGTTTGCTGTCAAAGCAGCATTTCAAACATACTTCATGACATCATACATAAAAACAGCAACAAAAAGTTTACAATATGCCATATCTCAGATCACATAACACATGACATCTAGGTTCAAATGATCCCAACAACGAAAAAACATCACCAACACAGCATACTATCTGCACATTCAAAGAGAACAAACTATATGTCAAAAGAGAACTGAGCAGAAAATAGCCACTAAAAGAAAGCAGATAGTATATTCGGTAATTACTACAGATTTTCTCACTGGATACACACACACACTTTGCATATACTTTTGAAAGGAATTGCGGATTCAAGTAAACTACTGAGTTATATCAAGACTAAGATAGAAGGAGAATGGGGGTGAGAATGTAGCAGCGAGAAACAGTGAAGATAGTTCTTGAATTACAGTACACATGACATCAGCAGGTCAGAAGATAATACACCAAATGTGCATGAAAGACAATACAGTAAACACCATCCTGTTTACAGCAAGGGAATATAGTAGCATGCCTCTAGCACATCATCTCATTTAAAGAATGCATTCGGGCAAGAAATGGACAGATGGTCTAATTTTATTACACTTGGCATCTTCACAGTTAACACCATCATGTACAACAGCAAGCTGCTATAGGCTGGTCAATTGACTGATACTAACAAACTACTACCAAAACAAGAACCAGACATGGCAAGTAAAGTACCAGCATTTTACTCATAGCAAAGCAAACTACTACCAAAACAAGAATCCACAAGCAAACCGATCTCGCAGCACCACCAGGTCGAACAAACAGATAGAGGCAGATGGGGGACAGAGCGGAACTGAGACGCTTACCACGGAGACCTGCTTGACAGAGTCCTTTTCCCCAGTGCTTGCATGGAGCTAGAGCATCACACACATAACAGTAGCACTGCATATGAAAAAGAGAACAACAACGAGGCCGCATTACAAACGCATTGTTTTCAACTCTGCTATTGTAATCATATTACAAACAGAATCATGTATAGGGGGTGATAATGCTTGTGACTTGCCATTATAATGCTTCGGGTGAGCAGTGGTGCTGAAGGGAAATTCGGAACATAAATGCCGCGAGTGAGGGAAATTCTTGCACGATATCTGCAAAAAAAAATCTTCTGTAGTTCATCACAGGATGTAGTAGAACGACTCAATTAGTAATCCTAGGCATGGAATTAAACACAGAGTTGCAGTTGAAGCGAGTATAGATGGGTTCAATGATAGGGTAAGGTGCTTCCCTATCCTTCACAAGCCTATCTAAAGAACAATTCTGCATGTGACTTGACTCTTAAGAAATAGCAAGAAGGGCAAGGTAATTGGCTCCTTCACAATCCTATCTAAAGAACAATTCTGCAAGTGACCCGACTCTTAAGAAATAGCAAGAAGGGCAAGGTAATTGGCTCCTAATTTGTTAGTTATGACAAATACCATATTTGATACTAGATGTACTGAAATAAAAACCAACTCTAAGGTTTCAAGTTGCACTCGTGTTAGCATTCTGCAGAAAATGACAAGCATTCACCCTTGAAGCAAGAATTCCATCTCAGGTGACGCTACTTGCTACTATTCTCAGCACCAAAAAGTGAAAACACCTCTGAATTAAAAAAGGATAACAAGGATAACATACTCCTGACCAAGTGTTTACTGATCTGTGTTGTACTACAAGTGCATATCCAGTGATACACACATCTGAATTAAAAAACTTGCATGCAACTTTCAAGAAAAGTGAGTAATGCAAAAACAGGGACTACTTCTACTTGTAATCATCGAGCATTAGTGTTTTAGAAAATTATGATGGACTAGTTCATTTGGATATGATTAGTCGTTGTACATTAGGGTTGTAGCTGGTTCATCAGCTTGTCAAGTAGTACATGGGAGTTGAGCTGGTAATCGATTCATACCGACATGGTTAGTTGCAAACTGCATCTCGATGCCATCCTTGAGAGGTAGAAAGGGGTTGCCATTACTCCTGCATCATTGCTGCCAGAGAAAGCAGTATGCAATCAGGGAATGCCATGAGCTATCAATTATACAAGTAGTACATGTGAAGTAATGTGCAATGATGAAAAGTACTAGACTTAAATACATGAGTCGTGTGCTGATCCAGGATTAAGTGTCGCAGTGCAGGAAGTGGCATAGCTATGCAAGTAACCATCCATGAAATGAACCTGACCGTTCCTATAACATGGTTCAAACTAGCAGCTGTCTTGGAACCTGAATTAAATCAGTTCAGTGACACCATTGTTGTAGTAGTTGTACTAGCAGGTAGATATTTCTGGTTGAATATAGGTGGAATCGAATTAAATCTACCAGCACAACAACTAACTAATAGTATGACCAAGCTCGTCTATATGATTGAAGGTAGTAAGTAATAGTGTCTGAAATTATAAACCAATTGCTCCTCCATGAAATTCCCCATGCCTATAGCCTCTGATGACCCACAAGTGTAGGGTATCTATCATAGTCCTTTCGATAAGTAAGAGTGTCGAACCCAACAAGGAGCAGAAGGAAATGATAAGCGGTTTTCAGTAAGGTTTTCTCTGCAAGCACTGAAATTGTAGATAATAGATAGTTTTGTGATAAGATAAATAGTAACGAGCAACAAGTAAATAAAGTAAATAAAGTGCAGAAAGGTGGCCCAATCCTTTATGTAGCAAAGGATAAGCCTGGGCAATTTCTAATAATAATAAAGGAGCTCCCGAGGACACATTGGGAATTATCGTCAAGCTAGTTTTCATCACGTTCATATGATTCGCGTTCGGTACTTTAATAATTTGATATGTGGGTGGACCGGTACTTGGGTACTGTCCTTACTAAGACAAGCATCCCACTTATGATTAACCCCTATTGCAAGCGTCCGCAACTACAAAAGAAGTATTAAGGTAAACCTAACCACAACATTAAACATATGGATCCATATCAACCCCTAACGAAGCAATGCATAAACTAGGGTTTAATCTTCTGTCACTCTAGCAACCCATCATCTACTTATTACTTCCCCATGCCTTCCTCTAGGCCCAAATAATGGTGAAGTGTCATGTAGTCGACGTTCACATAACATCACTAGAGGAAAAGACAACATACATCTCATCAAAATATCAAACGAATACAAAATTCACATGACTACTAATAGCAAGACTTCACCCATTTGTCGGTGTCAAAACCGGCGGATCTCGGGTAGGGGGTCCCGAACTTTGCGTCTAGGCGGATGGTAACAGGAGACAAGGGACACGATGTTTTACCCAGGTTCGGGCCCTCTTGATGGAGGTAAAACCCTACGTCCTGCTTGATTAATATTGATGATGTGTGTTACAAGAGTGGATCTACCACGAGATCAAGGAGGCTAAGCCCTAGAAGCTAGCCTATGGTATGATTGTTGTTCGTCCTAAGGACTAAAGCCATCCGGTTTATATAGACACCGGAGAGGGCTAGGGTTACACAGAGTCGGTTACAATGGTAGGAGATCTACATATCCGTATCGCCAAGCTTGCCTCGCACGCCAAGGAAAGTCCCATCCGGACACGGGACGAAGTCTTCAATATTGTATCTTCATAGTCTTGGAGTCCGGCCGATGATGATAGTTTGGCTATCCGGACACCCCCTAGTCCGGAACTCCCTCAGTAGCCCCTGAACCAGGCTTCAATGATGACGAGTCCGGCGCTCATGTTGTCTTCGGCATTGCAAGGCAGGTTCTTCCTACGAATAATTTATAGAAGATTGTGAACACCAGGATAGTGTCCGGCTCTGCAAAATAAATTCCACATACCACCGTAGAGAGAATAATATTACACAAGTTCAATTTGCTGACGTATTTTGTGGCATGATGTCACACCATTACCAAGCCTTTACTCGAATTGTTTTTATTGTTCCACCTTCGCGCGTTTAGCGAGGCGGTTTCCTTGGCACGTCTTGTCGAAGCAGAGATCGTGTTCCCCTTATTCCGGGATTCCCATCAATACGGATGTGGGCAACCCAACCGCTCCATTGATTGTGACACTTGGGAGATAAGAGAGTTTTACCAGGCCGGTGGGGACACATGTTTTTGTCCGCCCATATAAGGGGATAAAGATCCACTCCTTTTACCTGCGCCTTCTTCCTCCTTGGCTTATCCATCTTCGCGAACTCGAGCTCCACCGCCCAAGTCCGCACTTCTCACCTCAACCTTCTCCAACTATGTCCGGAGCGGGAGGCAAGTGGATGGCCTCCTCCGTCACGGAGGGGCAGATCTAGAATCTGCGCGACGCCGGATACTTGTCCAGCGACATCACACATCGGCTCCCCGACGAGGGAGAGCTCATCCCCACCCCCAGGCCCCATGAGAGGGTAGTATTTCTTCCCCATTTCCTTCGCGGACTGGGCTTTCCACTTCATCCCTTTGTCCGGGGGCTCATGTTCTACTACGGCCTAGATTTCCATGATCTGGCCCCGAATTTCATCCTCAACATCTCGGCGTTTATCGTCGTGTGCGAGGCCTTCCTCTGCATCCAGCCCCACTTCGGCTTGTGGCTCAAGACCTTCAGTGTCAAGCCGAAGGTTGTGAAGGGCAGCCAAGCGGAGTGCGGAGGCGCCATGGTGGGCAGGATGTCCCACGTTACGTGGCTGGAGGGCACTTTCATGGAAACCATTAAGGGGTGGCAATCGGGGTGGTTCTACATCACCGAGCCGCGTGACCCTGATTGGGCAACGGCCCCCGAATTCAAATCCGGCATCCCTACACGGCTCACCTCCTGGAAAGAGAGCGGCCAGATCTGGGGGGATTCGGAGGAGCTGACCGGACTCCAAGCCTGTATCCAGAAGCTGGTGGACAAGAAGCTCAAGCTTGTCAACGTAGTCCAAGTCATGCTCATCCGCCGGATTCTCCCGTGCCAACGACGGGGCTTCAACATGTGGGAGTTTGATCTGGCGCAGCACCAGACCTTGAGCGGGCTCTTCGACACTACGTACGAAGATGTCTAGAAGGTGCTGTTCAAGGGTGCCGAAGCTCCCGCATCCTCTACCGAAGATCGCGGATTCCGCTCGCAGCGTCCAGCTGACGAGGTAGGTGATTTCACCACTTGTTTTCCATAGTTTGACTCTATGCGGGATCTAAACTCCCTTTACCTTTCACAGGAATGGCTGGCGAAGTCCGAACGGACTATCTGTCTGGCCCCATTGCCAGAGGACCCAGCAGACGCCCGCCTAACGGGGCTGCTGGCTCCGGCACCCCATGTGGTACCGGAGAAGAAGGCCAAGAAGAAGGCCACGGGGACTCGGAAGAGTTCCCATTTTCAGGTGCTATCGGATGATGAATCCGAGGCCGACTCCTCCCACCAAGGCGAGGAGGAGAAGAAGAAAGCCTCTCCCCCAGCGGGGGGAGGGAAGAAAAGGAAGGCCTTCCCAACAAGGGAGGCCGAGGGGTCCAAGAAGGGGAAAACTCTTCCCCCGGATTGCTCCGCCAACGCCAGTGACGGCGACGAGGACTGGCCTCCAAGGGCCAAGCCCCTGGCGAGATTGTAAGTATCCGGACTCCCGAATAACTTCAAGGTTTTTCCTTTTCGCCACATAATGTCTTTTTAATGCCGCATACAACCCTGCAGTCCGCCCAAGGATGATCTTCCCGCTTTGTCGAGTGGGTCCTTAGGTGCGTCGGATATGGATTCCCTTCCGACTGCCTCCACCCCCCGCGCCACGGACGATGCCGAGGTGGGATCCCAGGAAGGGACCCACCAAGAGGCGGAGGTCCCAGAGGTGTCACAGGACAACCTCCCGGACTTTTCACCGGACTCAACCCCGGAACCCAAAGTGGCTCCGGAGTCCGGTGGGCGACCCATCTGCAAGAAGGGCAAGATCGTGACGCCGGCTGCCTCCGTCCAACCGGAGGTGCCGGATAATTTGCTGGAGGCGCTCAACGGCGCCTCCATCAAAGAGGAACACCGCACTGTTATGAGTGCGGTGATTCAGAAGGTGCAGCTCGCCAAGAGCGGGCTGACCGAAGCCTGCAGGAGCCTTCTAATAGGCTTTGAGGTAAGAATTTCAATATGTATAAAATGGGACCGCATAGACAGTAGCCCCTGATGCTCGGCTCGGTGTTCGGGAAGAAAAGCCGGACTAAGGATCTAAAAAGATATACGCAGGAGTCATAAAAAATGTGTCAATATGGGCTTGCAGGCTGCGCTGCTAACCTCTGCTGCACTCGCTGCGGAGGTCAATACTTTGAAGGGAAACCTCGAGCGGTCCGAGAACGAGCTCGGCCATGCCAAGAAGCAGCTCGAGGACAAGGAAGGGGAGTAACACCTTATTAAAATTGTACCTTACAGAAAAGGATTTGGGTTGCAAAAAGAATGACAAGGATAACGTGTGTATTGCAGGGGCCACTAACGAGGTGGTAACCCTGAAAGAGGCGGTGGCCGCGGCCGAACGTGATGTGGCCGCGGAGCGCACCGAGCGAGAGAAGCAGGAGGCGCGGGTGGCGGAGGTACAACAAGAGCTCCAGGATCTCGTGAAAAAACATGAGAGCCTAGAGTGTGACTCGAAGACTCGAGAGTCTGAGCTTGCAACGGCTCTTGAGAGTGCCAAAGCCGCTAAGGCCGAAGCCTACAAGGCCCTCCAGGAGATTGAGGCGGTGAAGAAAATAGCAGCGGGTAAGGCATTTTTCATGCAAAGTAAGCATGTGAGTGTTAATTACCTATTGCTTACCCGAATTCGGAGCTCTTCAGGAGCGTTCGCAGATCTTCCTCGCAGCGTGTCCGATGTTGCCGCATTCTACCGGGACGAGGAGGGGAGCTCGACGGAGAAGGTCTTCTGGTCTTAGTATGCTGAGGCCGGACATCCGGTGCCCCTTAGCGGCCAACTGAAGCATCTGGTCGAGCTCCACAAGGTGGCCGAACAGGCCATGAAGGGCCTCATAGTTCGGCTGTGGCCTAAGGAGGCCATGCCTGGGAGCTACTTCGGCCTGGTGCGGCGGCTGGTGGATGCGTGCCCGTGGGTTGCAGTCATCAAGCACTCCGCTTGTATTGAGGGTGCCCGTCGGGCCCTTTCCTGCGCAAAGGTGCACTGGGGCAAGATGGACGCCCAGAAGCTTGTGACGGACCCACCACCAGAGGGCAAGGAGCATCGCACGCCCGAGATGTATTATAAGAGTGTGCTGAAGGGCGCCCGCACTATTGCGGGGAGTGCTCCAAAGATGTAATTTTTGAGTAGAATCGCATTTTGTTATCCTGTGCGCTGAAAACTTAGTTCATATGCGCTAAGCAACGCTTGTTAATTTAAAATATTACCTTCTGTGCGGCTGTTTATCAAATCTGAGAGATGGCAGGTCATCGGCTTCAGCCCCCATGCCACGAGTGCTGGGGTGTTCGGGATAAACTTGAGCACTCTTGTTCCCATTTTTGGGTCCATCTAGGGAGGCGCTCATCACAGCGAACAAGGCAACCAGACTTATAATGCTTGAACACTCTCACTTAGCCATAGAATTCTATAATTTTAAATTTCGGCGAAGCCCCTAGTCTTCGGAAGGCCGAATTTGGGGCGCTATCCACGCCTGGGCCGGACAAGATCCGGCTCCTCGCTCTAAGCGGCATAAGTCTTTATGGACTCGCAAAAAACCTCTCGAACAGCGACCGGCTCTCGCCTCATCATGACGGTCAGTTTTAGCTTTCTCCACTGAGGCGTTAACCCAGCTCAACTGGGGCGCAATCGCAGTGGTTCTCCCAGTGCTACCTTAGCCGATATAACGGAACGTAAGGTACCAAAACATGGGAGCCGGGCAAACCCAACTATTGACCCAAGACATGATTCAGAGCCGATGCATATAGTGCTATAAGTTCGGGGTGCCGCACTTGTGAAAGTGTTCGGACTTATCACACCATGCTGCGGGAAACATAAGCCCCTGGTGTGTTTTTAGCCGTACCAAAGTGTACGGATGTGGCATGTCATAAATGAACGTATGTATGAAAAAGGAATGCAATTATAAGCAAAAAGGTGTTGCATTGTTTTATTCAATAAGTGCTGCTATGAATGCAGAACGATACAAATAGTGCGATAAGCAAGGGATGGGATTGTTAAACATATCCCCCTCCAGGGGTAGGCTGCGGATTGGTGTATAAAAATGCTCGTAATGGAGACCACCTGTATATTCGTTGTAGCCTGTATCCTTCCCTGGCTGTTGCATCGTGAGTTCGGCAGGTCTGCTGCCGGACAGGGCCTCTAACGAACGGAGTCCTGTGGGTAAAAACATAAAAGGTAAAAACAAGAACGACACACTTGAGGGCCCCTGGTGTGGTTGAGCCGCAGTCTGGGCTTATTGTGGTCGTGCCCCTCTCCCCATGCCCATGGTATCTTCAGAGCGTAATGGTGTACGCGAAGGACCTGTTTGGACGTTTTGCAGGGGCTGGGGTTGGGGCCGCGCTGCTACGCGTGCTCGGAACGTGCCAGGTGGTCTTGTTGTAGGTTACTCCGGGCGCGCTTAGCTATGTCCGGCCGCTTAACGGCCAGACTCGAGAATTACCTTAAGAGGTTGCATTGTACTTCTGCCACGAGAGCCGCTGTATGTTCCTCCGTTCGGAGAGAACGTTCAGTGTTTCCGTTGACCATGATGACTCCTCTAGGGCCTGGCATCTTGATCTTGAGGTATGCGTAGTGCGGCACCGCGTTGAACTTTGCAAACGCGGTACGTCCGAGCAAGGCATGATGGCCGCTACGGAACGGGACTATGTCGAAGATTAACTCCTCGCTGCGGAAGTTATCCGGGGATCCGAAGACCACTTCCAGTGTAACTGAGCCTGTACAATTGGCTTCTACACCTGGTATGATGCCTTTAAAGGTCGTCTTGGTAGGTTTAATCCTTGAGGGGTCTATGCCCATTTTGCGCACTGTATCCTGATAAAGCAGGTTCAGGCTATTGCCGCTGTCCATCAGGACTCTGGTGAGGTGAAATCCATCAACGATTGGGTCTAGGACCAATGCGGCGAATCCACCATGGCGGATGCTGGTGGGGTGGTCCCTTCGGTCAAAAGTGATCGGGCAGGCGGACCATGGATTGAACTTCGGGGCGACTGGCTCCATCGCGTATACATCCCTGAGTGCACGCTTCCGCTCCCTTTTGGGTATGTGCGTTGTGTATATCATGTTCACCGTCCGCACCTATGGGGGGAAAACCTTCTGTCCTCTATTGTTCGGCGGTCGGGTCTCTTCCTCGTCATCGCTATGCAGCCCCTTGTCATTGTTTTCGGCAATTAACTTGCCTGCCTACTTGAATACCCAGGAGTCCCTATTGGTGTGGTTCGCTGGCTTTTCGGGGGTGCCGTGTATCTGGCACAAGCGGTCGAGTATTCGGTCCAAATTGGATGGACCTGGAGCAGTTCTTTTGAATGCCTTTTTCCGCTGATCGGGTTTAGAGCCTCTGAATCCGGCATTGACTGTTGTATCTTCACTATTGTCACTGTTGATGCGGCATTTGCTTTTGTTATGACGCGACCTGCCATTCCGGTCCTTGAAACCCGGACTGCTAGAATTTTTGCTGAGGTTGTTGCTGCGTGCTAGCCAGCTGTCCTCACCCGCGCAAAAGCGGGTCATGAGTGATGTAAGGGCTGCCATGGATTTCGTCTTTTCCTGTCCCAGGTGCCGGGCAAGCCACTCGTCGCGGATGTTATGCTTGAAGGCTGCTAGAGCCTCCGCATCCGGACAGTCGAAGATTTGGTTTTTCTTGGTTAAGAACCGTGTCTAGAATTGTCTGGCCGATTCGTCTGGCTGCTGAATTATGTGGCTTAGGTCATCAGCATCTGGTGGTCGCACATACGTGCCTTGGAAGTTATCGAGTAATGCGGCTTCCAGGTCTTCCCAACTCCCAATTGACTCTGCTGGCAGGCTGTTAAGCCAATGCCTGGCTGGTCCTTTAAGCTTGAGGGGGAGATATTTGATGGCGTGAAGATCGTCACCGCGGGCCATGTGGATGTGAAGAAGATAGTCTTCGATCCAAACCGCGGGGTCTGTTGTGCCATTGTAAGAATCGATATTCACGGGTTTAAACCCTTCAGGGATTTGATGATCCATTACTTCATCTGTGAAGCATAGTGGGTGTGCGGCGCCTCTGTACTGGGCGATATCACAACGGAGCTCAGAAGAGCTTTGTCTGTTCTGTTCGGCCCGGCCGGACTTACTGTGTCCGGCGCAATGGTTGTCGTCACGTACCGTGAGGCGCCCACGCGATCCGTAGATCAATCTTGATTGTCTTGCCTTATCCTCCAATATATCTCGCAAGTCCGGAGCATTCCCCTGTGGCCTTGTGCTTTTCAAGCGATGCCGGGGTACGGGTCTACTGAAGGGCCTAGAGGCCTCTCTGTCGCGACCACGGGGTGGTCGGTCAGCCGTATTGTCTCCTGGTGATGCGGGTTCATACGCTTCCTCCTCTAAACGGGGGAGCAGCTTGTGTTTAGGGTAGCTTTTGGAGGGGCGTTCAAGCTCATGCTCTTCGGCTGCGAGGACTTCAGTCCATCTGTCGGCTAGCAGATCTTGATCAGCTCTAAGCTGTTGCTGCTTTTTCTTGAGGCTGTTCGCCGTGGCCATAAGCCTGTGTTTAAAACGCTCTTGTTCGATGGGATCCTCAGGCACGACGAATTCATTGTCATCGAGGCTTGCTTCGTCTCCGGAGGGAGGCATATAATCCTCTACCTCTTCTTCTGTCGCTCTCTCATGAGGGCTGGCGTCTCCATCCTCCTGCGCTGGATCTTGCTGGAGTGGGTTGTTTTCGGCACTGTCCGGTGTATTGTTATCTCCGGTGCCGGAATCTTCATTCTTGCTGTGGCGGGATTTAGAGCGGCGCCGCTGACGCCGGCGCTTGGGCTGTTTCTTGGAGGGGTCATCCTCCTATGTTCCTTCGCCATTCCCATCCTTTGGGATATTCACCATGTATATGTCATATGATGAGGTGGCTTTCCAGTGCCCGGTCGGCGCTGGTTCTTGGTCGTCTCCGGCATCGTCATCCATACCATCGATGTCTTCAGAGTCGTAGTCTAGCATGTCGGTTAGATCATCGACAGCGGCTACCAAGTGGGTGGTGGGTGGGCTTTGAATTTCTTCGTTGTCCGCATCCCAACCGTCCTGACCGCAGTCCGGCCAGGGCTCTCCTGATAACGAGAGATGTTTTAGCGAACTCAAGATGTCGCCAAAAGGTGAGTGTTGAAAGATGTCCGCTGCGGTGAACTCCATAATCGGCGCCCAATCGGATTCGATCGGAGGGGGCGCGGGAGGTTCAGAGTCCGGCAAGGAGTCCGGCGCCTCGGAGTAACGAGCTTTATGAGGGACAAGGTCAGTGTTCGGCTCTATCGCCGTAGAGGTTGCAGCCCTCGAGGCGGTGTCTAGCCATCCGTCCTCAATCTGTGCAGTCGGCTCCGAATTGAAGATCGGAGCGAGTTCGAGTGCAGCCTCCAGGGTACTGTCCGGCTGTAGAGCTAAATCATGCTCGCCGTGACAGTGCGGCACGCTCGGCTGTGGCTCGAATCCATCGAGGATCAAGTCCCCGCGGATGTCAGCCGTGAAGTTCAAACTTCCAAACCTGACCTAACGGCCAGGGGCGTAGCTTTCGATCTGCTCCAGATGGCCAAGCGAATTGGCCCGCAGTGCGAAGTCGTTGAATACAAAGATCTGTCCGGGGAGAAAGGTCTCACCCTGGACTGCATCGTTGATGATGTTCAAAGAAGCTATCGGTGACGACACAGAGGAACTCTCAATGAAAGCACCAATGTCGGTGTCAAAACCGGCGGATCTCAGGTAGGGGGTCCCGAACTGTTCGTCTAGGCGGATGGTAACAGGAGACAAGGGACACGATGTTTTACCCAGGTTCGGGCCCTCTTGATGGAGGTAAAACCCTACGTCCTGCTTGATTAATATTGATGATGTGTGTTACAAGAGTGGATCTACCACGAGATCAAGGAGGCTAAACCCTAGAAGCTAGCCTATGGTATGATTGTTGTTCGTCCTAAGGACTAAAGCCATCCGGTTTATATAGACACCGGAGAGGGCTAGGGTTACACAGAGCCGGTTACAATGGTAGGAGATCTACATATCCGTATCGCCAAGCTTGCCTTCCACGCCAAGGAAAGTCCCATCCGGACACGGGACGAAGTCTTCAATCTTGTATCTTCATAGTCTTGGAGTCCGACCGATGATGATAGTTCGGCTATCCGGACACCCCCTAGTCCAGAACTCCCTCACATGTCCTCAGGAACAAATGTAACTACTCACAAAGCATATTCATGTTCATAATCAGAGGAGTAATAATATGCATAAAGGATCTGAACATATGATCCTCCACCAGGTAAACCAATTAGCATCAACTACAAGGAGTAATCAACACTACTAGCAACCCACAGGTACCAATTTGTGGTTTTGATACAAGATTGGATAGTAGAGATGAACTAGGGTTTGGAGAGGAGATGGTGCTGGTGAAGATGTTGATGGAGATTGACCCCCTCTCGATGAGAGGATCGTTGGTGATGACGTTGGTGATGATTTCCCCCTCCCGGAGGGAAGTGTCCCCGGCAGAACAGCTCTGCCAGAGCCCTAGATTGATTTCGCCAAGGTTCCGCCTCGTGGCGGCGGAGTTTCGTCCCGTAAGCTTGCCCACGATTTTTTCCACGGTAAAAGTGATGATATAGCAGAAGATGGACGCTGGAGGCCCACCAGGGGGCCTAGGAGATAGGGGGCGCACCACCGCCCCCATGTCTCCTGGACAGGTTGTGGGCCCCCTGGCCTATTTCTTTCACTCAGAAATTCTTAATAATTCCAAAAAGTTGTTTCGTGGAGTATCAGGACTTTTGGAGCTGTGCAGAATAGGTTCCCAACGTTTGCTCCTTTTCCAACCAGAATTCCAGCTGGCGGCATTCCCCCTCTTCATGGTAAACCTTGTAAAATAAGAGAGAATAGCCTTAAGTAGTGAGATATAATGTGTAATAACAGCCCATAATGCAATAAATATTGATATAAAAACATGATGGAAAATGGACGTATCAACTCCCCCAAGCTTAGACCTTGCTTGTCCTCAAGCGGAAGCCGAAATCGAAAAATATGTCCACATGTTTAGAGATATAGGTGTCGATAAAAATAAAATACGGACATGAGGGCATCATGATCATTTTTACAACAACACATATATAGATTTCAATATATAATTTCTTATGCTCAAGTGACAATAAATTTACAATTTCAAGTATGGCTCAAAAACTTCATTGAGAACTAACAAACTATAATCTCAGTCATTGAAACAATCGCAATTTATCATAACATCAGAAGGAGTCAACAATGGAGCTTTTCAGTGAGTCCACATACTCAACTATCATATAGTCTTCTACAATTGCTAACACTCACACAATACTTGTGGTTATAGAGTTTCAGCTGGACACTGAGAAAGATAGGGGCTTATTGTGTTGCCTCCCAACGTATTCACCTTTAGGTGATGTCAACAATAATAGCCCATGCTAACGAACATCCAATTGGATATATGTATCACGATCTTTCAAACACGAGGAGCTTGCCAAAGGATAAAATGAAAAAGGGAAAGGTGAGGATCACCTTGACTCAAGCATAAAGTAAAAACATAAAGTAAAAGATAGGCCCTTCGCAGAGGGAAGCAGAGGTTGTCATGCGCGTTTAGGGTTGATGCATAAAATCTTAATGTAAAAGAATGTCACTTTATATTGCCCTTGTGTGTGGACCTTTATTATGCAGTCCGTTGCTTTTATTACTTCCACAACAAGTTCGTACAAAGCTTATTTTCTCCGCACTAATAAGTCACACATAATTAGAGAGCAATTTTTATTGCTTGCACTGATGACAACTTACTTGAAGGATCTTACTCAATCCATGGGTAGATATGGTGGACTCTCATGGCAAGACTGGGTTTAAGGGTATTTGGAATCACAAGTAGTATCTCTACTTGGTGCTAGGAATTTGTCTAGCATGAGGGGGAAAGGCAATCTCAACATGTTTGGAAGGTCAATGACAATATACTTTAACTGAGATGTGAGAAAACATAACCCATTACGTTGTCTTCCTTGTCCAACGTCAACTCTTTTAGCATGTCATACTTAATGAGTGCTTACAATCATAAAAGATGTCCAAGATAGTATATTTATATGTGAACCCCTCTTTCCTTATCACTTCCTATTAATTGCAACAATGACCAAAACTACGTTTAGCAAATCTCAACAATTTTTATGCCTCATACTTTCTATATGTGAAGTTATCACTATCCATAAGATCAATATGAACTCTTTTATTCTTTCTTCTTCCTCAAGATCATAGCACATAGAAAAGCCCTTGACTCAACACTAATCTTTATTATAAATAGCTAACAGACTCGAATACAAAAAGAGATCACAAAGCAGAATTCAAACTACTTGACATCAAAACTTCAATCTACTAGATCAAGATACTACAAAAAGGATCGAACTAAATAAAGCGGTAAAGATAGGAGTGTGATGGTGATACGATACCGGGGCACCTTCCCCAAGCTTGGCAATTGCCAAGAGGAGTGCCCATACCCATGTGATTATTTCTCCTTCTTCACGGTTGGTGTTATGATCTTATTGACGATGATGCCCTTCAGGATGCGGTTCTCCTCCTCGAGCTTATTGACTTGTTGTTTGAGATCCATAATTTCTTTACGAAGCTTGTGCGTAACGGCCAAAGCTCCTTTTACCCAAGGATGCTACATAGTTTCTGGAGAACAAGTGAAACTCTTTTTCATATTTTCATAAGAAAGAAATCTAGAATTGGAAGGGATGACCGAAGTTGGAACAGCCACGCTCGGTAGTTCCCCCATCATGAATCCTGCTCGGAGGCGAGAGGTGACTTCTTGATCTTCTTCCATGGCATCAATCCTTTTAAAATCAGCCTCTATCTCATCATCCATTGATGGCCCAAAGTGGTAGGCATCATTATTCGCTCCTGGACCTAGAGTTGGGTGAGACACCCGGCTCTCCTCAACTGACTCCTGAGAAGACATCTTGCTTAAATCTGCAACAGGAACAACTCGAAACGAAAACAGAGGATATTTGCATGATACGGTGGTCAAAACCTTCGGGAGTATATATAATGAATTTTTATCGACCAAAATACATAACGTGCAAGAAAACGGAGTCCAGGAGGCACACGAGGTGCCCACGAGACAGGGGGCGCGCCCTACAGTGGGGCGCGCCCTCCACTCTCGTGGGAGCCTCGTGTCCCTTTCGGACTACTTCTTTCTTCCTAAAATTCTTAAATATTCCAAAACTGATAAAAATTACCATTGGAGTTGTTTTCGAGTCTGTTTACTTACCGTACCACATACCTATGCCTTTTCAGAGGATGGAACGTTCTGGAAAGTGTCCCTTTATTCCTCACGGGTTACGGTTTCAATAATATTAGTTTCAACATTGATGGGATTACCTGAAATATAGTGTTTAATTCTTTGACTGTTTACCACCCTCGGATTTGTGCCTTTGAAGTTGTTGATTTTTACGGTACCAGAATGATAGACCTCCTCGATAACGTAGGGACCTTCCCATTTTGAGAGAAGTTTTCCTGCAAAAAATCTTAAACAAGAGTTGAATAATAACACATAATCTCCTACGTTAAACTCACGCTTTTGTATCCTCTTATCATGCCAGCGTTTGACTTTTTCTTTGAAAAGCTTGGCATTCTCATAGGCTTGGGTTCTCCATTCATCAAGTGAGCTAATATCGAATAACCTCTTCTCACCGGCAAGCTTAAAGTCATAATTGAGCTCTTTAATAGCCCAATATGCTTTATGTTCAAGTTCAAGAGGTAAATGACATGCTTTTCCATAAACCATCTTATAAGGAGACATACCCATAGGATTTTTGTATACAGTTCTATAGGACCATAATGCGTCATCAAGTTTTTTGGACCAATTCTTTCTACATCTATTCACAGTCTTTTGCAAAATTAATTTGAGCTCTCTATTGCTCAACTCTACTTGACCACTAGACTGCGGATGATAAGGAGATGCTATTCTATGATTGACATCATACTTAGCGAGCATCTTATGGAAAGCACCATGAATGAAATTTGAACCACCATCAGTCATAAGATATCTAGGGACTCCAAACCTCGGAAAAATAACTTCTTTAAGCATTTTAATAGAAGTGTTATGATCAGCACTACTAGTTGGAATAGCTTCTACCCACTTAGTAACGTAATCAACAGCAACTAAAATATGTGTATAACCATTAGAGGCAGGAAAAGGTCCCATATAATCAAAGCCCCAAACATCAAACAGTTCAATAACAAGAGAATAATTCATAGGCATTTCTTGACGTCTACTAATGTTACCTATTCTTTGACATTCATCACACGATAAGACAAACTTACGAGCATCTTTGAAGAGAGTAGGCCAATAAAAACCAGATTGTAGTACCTTGTGTGCAGTTCTATCTCCAACGTGGTGTCCTCCATAAGATTCAGAGTGACACTTGCGTAGGATCTGTTCCTATTCATGCTCAGGCACACAACGTCTAATAACACCATCTACTCCTTCTTTATAAAGGTGTGGATCGTCCTAGAAGTAATGTCTTAAATCATAAAAGAACTTTTTTCTTTTGCTAGTATGTGAAACTAAATATTTAGCAACAATGTAATTAGCATAATCAGCATACCAAGGAGCAGTACGAGAAGCATTGACAACTGCTAATTGTTCATCAGGAAATCTATCATTAATAGGAAGTGGGTCATCAAGAACATTCTCTAACCTAGACAAGTTATCTGCAACGGGGTTCTCAGCTCCCTTTCTATCAATAATATGCAAGTCAAATTCTTGGAGCAAGAGAACCCATCTAATGAGTCTAGGCTTAGCATCTTTCTTTTCCATAAGATATTTAATAGCAGCATGATCAGTGTGAATAGTAACTTTGGAATCAACAATATAAGGTCTGAACTTATCACATGCAAACACAACTGCTAAGAACTCTGTTTCAGTAGTAGCATAATTTCTCTGGGAAGTATCAAGAGTGTTACTAGCATACTGGATAACATTCAATTTCTTATCAACTATTTGCCCTAAAACAGCACCTACAACATAATCACTAGCATCACACATAATTTCAAAAGGTAAATCCCAATCAAGTGGCTGAACAATAGGTGCAGTGATCAAAGCTTTCTTAAGCACTTCAAACACTTCTACACAATCATCATCAAAGACAAAAGGAATATCTTTTTGCAATAAATTAGTCAGAGGCCTAGAGATTTTAGAGAAGTCCTTAATGAACCTCCTATAAAAGGCGGCATGACCAAGGAAACTTCTTATACCTTCCTTGGGACATGGCATCTTTTCAATAGCATCAACTTTGGCTTTATCAACTTCAATACCTCTCTCGGAGATCTTGTGCCCCAAGACAATGCCTTCATTAACCATAAAGTGACACTTTTCCCAATTAAGGATGAGACTAGTGTCTTCGCATCTCTGCAAAACTCGATCAAGGTTGCTCAAACAATCATCAAAAGAGGATCCATAGACGGAGAATTCATCCATGAATACCTCACAAATCTTTTCACAAAAATCAGAGAATATAGCCATCATGCATCTTTGAAAGGTAGCAGGTGCATTACATAAACCAAAAGGCATATGTCTATAAGCAAAAGTACCAAAAGGACAAGTAAAAGTAGTTTTAGATTGATCCTTCGCTGACACAGGTATCTGAGAGAAGCCAGAATAACCATCTAGAAAGCAAAAATGTGTGTGTTTGGATAGCCTTTCTAGCATTTGATCAATAAAAGGTAAAGGGTAATGGTCTTTCTTAGTAGGTTTATTTAACTTACGGAAATCAATTACCATCCTATAACCTGTAATAATTCTTTGCGGGATCAATTCATCTTTATCATTAGGAACGATGGTAATACCTCCCTTTTTAGGGACACAATGGACATGGCTTACCCATTTACTATCAGCAACGGGATAAATAATACCTGCCTCAAGGATCTTTAGTATCTCTTTCTTACCACTTCCTTCATGTTGGGATTTAATCATCTTTGAGGATCCCTAACTGGTTTGGCATCTTTCTCCCCTGAAATCTTGTGTTGACATAATGTGGGACTAATGCCCTTAAGATCATCCAGAGTATATCCAATGGCTGCTTAGTGCTTCTTCAGAGTTTTCAATAATCTTTCTTCTCCAGGAATAAAATTTTGATCTAAGAGTAGATCACTGGACAGCGGTCAAGAATATCCTTAGTGAGGACTAAGGAGTTGTTTTTCGATTATGGAGGTGATAAAAGAGTTCGTCGTAAAGAGTTACATTGATGCAAGCTTTTACACCGATCCAGATGACTCTAAGTCTCTATCTGGATACATATTGAAAGTGGGAGCAATTAGCTAGAGTAGCTCCGTGCAGAGCATTGTAGACATAGAATATTTGCAAAATACATACGACTCTGAATGTGACAGACTCGTTGACTAAACTTCTCTCACGAGCAAAACATGATCATACCTTAGTACTCTTTGGGTGTTAACCACATAGCAATGTGAACTAGATTATTGACTCTAGTAAACCCTTTGGGTGTTGATCACATGACGATGTGAACTATGGGTATTAATCACATACAGATGTGAATATTGGTGTTAAATCACATGGCGATGTGAACTAGATTATTGACTCTAGTGCAAGTGGGAGACTGAAGGAAATATGCCCTAGAGGCAATAATAAAGTTATTATTTATTTCCTTATTTCATGATAAATATTTATTATTCATGCTAGAATTGTATTAACCGGAAACATAATACATGTGTGAATACATAGACAAACATAGTGCCACTAGTATGCCTCTACTTGACTAGCTCGTTTATCAAAGATGGTTATGTTTCCTAGCCATGGACAAAAGAGTTGTCATTTGATTAACGGGATCACATCATTAGGAGAATGATGTGATTGACTTGACCCATTCCGTTAGCTTAGCACTTGATCGATTAGTATGTTGCTATTGCTTTCTTCATGACTTATACATGTTCCTATGACTATGAGATCATGCAACTCCCGTTTACTAGAGGAACACTTTGTGTGCTACCAAATGTCACAACGTAACTGGGTGATTATAAAGGAGCTCTACAGGTGTCTCCGAAGGTACATGTTAGGTTGTCGTATTTCGAGATTAGGATTTGTCACTCTGATTGTCGGAGAGGTATCTCTGGGCCCTCTCGGCAATACACATCACTTAAGCCTTGCAAGCATTGCAACTAATGAGTTAGCCGCGGGATGATGTATTACAGAACGAGTAAAGAGACTTGCCGATAACGAGATTGAACTAGGTACTGAGATACCAACGATCGAATCTCGGGCAAGTAACATACCGATGACAAAGGGAACAACGTATGTTGTTATGCGGTCTGACCGATAAAGATCTTCGTAGAATATGTGGGAGCCAATATGGGCATCTAGGTTCCGCTATTGGTTATTGACCGGAGACGTGTCTTGGTCATGTCTACATTGTTCTCGAACCCGTAGGGTCCGCACGCTTAACGCTACGATGACAGTTTCATTACGAGTTTATATATTTTGATGTACCGAAGGTTGTTTGGAGTCCCGGATATGATCACGGATTTAACGAGGAGTCTCGAAATGGTCGAGACATAAAGATAAATATATTGGACGACTATATTTGGACACCGGAAAGGTTCCAGGTGAGATTGGGACAATACCGGATCACCGAGAGGTTATCGGAACCCCCCGGGAGGTATATGGGCCTTATTGGGCCTTAGTGGAAAGGAGGGGAAAGGAGCAAGGGAGGGGGCGCGCCCCCCCAAGCCCAATCCGAATTGGGAGGGGCCCCGGCCCCCGCTTCCTTCCTCCCTCCTTCCTCTTCCTTCCCTCTCCTACTCCTAATAGGAAAAGGGGGAGTCCAACTCCCGGTTGAAGTTGGACTCCCCCCCTTGGGCGCGCCACCCCCGTTGCTCGGACCCCTCCTCCACTCCTTTATATACGGAGGAGGGGGCACCCCATAGACACAACAATTGATCCCTTGGATCTCTTAGCCGTGTGCGGTGCCCCCCTCCACCATAGTCCACCTCGATAATACTGTAGCGGTGCTTAGGCGAAGCCCTACGACGGTAGAACATCAAGATCGTCACCATGCCGTCGTGCTGACAGAACTCTTCCCCGACACTTTGCTGGATCGGAGTCCGGGGATCGTCATCGAGCTGAACGTGTGCTAGAACTCGGAGGTGCCGTAGTTTCGGTGCTTGATCGGTCGGGCCGTGAAGACATACAACTACATCAACCGTGTTGTTATAACGCTTCCACTATCGGTCTACGAGGTTACGCGGACAACACTCTCCCCTCTCGTTGCTATGCATCACCATGATCTTGCGTGTGCGTAGGATTTTTTTTTAAATTACTACATTCCCCAACAGTGGCATCCGAGCTAGGTTTTATGCGTTGATGTTATATGCACGAGTAGAACACAACTGAGTTGTGGGCGATACAAGTCATACTGCTTACCAGCATGTCATACTTTGGTTCGGCGGTATTGTTGGATGAAGCGGCCCGGACCGACATTACGCGTACGCTTACGCGAGACGGGTTCTACCGATGTGCTTTGCACACAGGTGGCTGGCGGGTGTCAGTTTCTCCAACTTTAGTTGAACCGAGTGTGGCTATGCCCGGTCCTTGAGAAGGTTAAAACAGCACTAACTTGATGAACTATCGTTGTGGTTTTGATATGTAGGTAAGAACGGTTCTTACTCAGCCCGTAGCAGCCACATAAAACTTGCAATAACAAAGTAGAGGACATCTAACTTGTTTTTGCAGGACATGTTGTGATGTGATATGGTCAAGACGTGATGAGATATAAGTTGTTGTATGAGATGATCATGTTTTGTTGAAGTTATCGGCGACTGGCAGAAGCCCTATGGTTGTCTCTTTATTGCATAAGATGCAAGTGCCAAATAATTGCTTTACTTTATCGCTATGCGATAGCAATAGTTGCAAGAGCAATAGTTGGCGAGACGACCATGTGACGACACATTGATATAGATCAACATGATGAAGATCATGGTGTCGTGCCGGTGATGATATAGATCATGACAGTACTTTGGAGATGGAGATCAAAGGCGCAAGATGATCATGGCCATATCATGACACATATTTTGATTGCATATGATGTTTATCTTTTATACATCTTATTTTGCTTAGTTCGACGATATCTTTTTAAGATGATCTCTCACTAATTATCAAGAAGTGTTCTCCCTGAGTATGCACCATTGCGAAAGTTCTTCGTGCTGAGGCACCACGTGATGATCGGGTGTGATAGGCTCTACGTTCAAATACAACGGGTGCAAAACAGTTGCACACGCGGAATACTCAGGTTAAACTTGACGAGCCTAGCATATAGCAGATATGGTCTCGTAACACGGAGACCGAAAGGTCGAGCGTGAATCATATAGTAGATATGATCAACATATTGATGTTCACCGTTGAAACTACTCCATCTCACGTGATGATCGGACATGGTGTAGTTGATATGGATCACGTAATCACTTAGCGGATTAGAGGGATGTCTATCTAAGTGGGAGTTCTTTAGTAATATGATTAATTGAACTTAAATTTATCATGAACTTACTCCTGGTAGTATTTTACAAAATTATGTTGTAAATCAATAGCTTGCGTTGTTGCTTTCATATGTTTATTTTGATATGTTCCTAGAGAAAATTGTGTTGAAAGATGTTAGTAGCAGTGATGCGGATTGGATCCGTGATCTGAGGTTTATCCTCATTGCTGCACAGAAGAATTATGTCCTTAATGCACCGCTAGGTGACAGACCTATTGCAGGAGCAGATGCAGACGTTATGAACGTTTGGCTAGCTCAATATGATGACTACTTGATAGTTTAGTGCACCATGCTTAACGGCTTAGAATCGGGACTTCAAAGACGTTTTGAACGTCATGGACCATATGAGATGTTCCAGGAGTTGAAGTTAATATTTCAAGCAAATACCCGAGTTGAGAGATATGAAGTCTCCAACAAGTTCTATAGCTAAAAGATGGAGGAGAATTGCTCAACTAGTGAGCAAGTGCTTAGATTGTGTGAGTACTAACAATCGCTTGAATCAAGTGGGGGTCAATCTTCCAGATAAGATAGTGATTGGCAGAGTTCTCTAGTCACCATCACCAAGTTACTGGAACTTCGTGATGAACTATAATGCAAGGGATGACGAAAATGATTCCCGAGCTCTTCGTGATGCTGAAATCAACAAAGGTAGAAATCAAGAAAAGAGCATCAAGTGTTGATGATTAACAAGATCACTAGTTTCAAGAAAAGGGCAAAGGGAAAGAAAGGGGAACTTCAAGTAGAATGGCAACCAAGTTGTCACTCCCGCGAAGAAGCCCAAAGCTGGAACAAAGCCTGAAACTGAGTGATTATACTGCAAAGGAAATGGTCACTAGAAGCGGAAATGCCCTGAATATTTGGTGAATAAGAAGGATGGCAAAGTGAACAAGGGTATATTTGATATATAGGTTATTGATGTGTACCTTACTAGTGTTTATAGTAGCCCCTGAGTATTTGATACTTGTTCGGTTGCTGAAAATTAGTAACTCGAAACAGGAGTTACAGAATAAACAGAGACTAGTTGAGGGTGAAGTGACGAGGTGTGTTGGAAGTGGTTCCAAGATTGATATGATCATCATCGCACACTCCCTATACTTTCGGGATTAGTGTTAAACCTAATATATGTTCTTTGGCATTTGCGTTGAGCATGATTATGATTTGATCATGTTTATTGCAATATGGTTATTCATTTAAAGTCAGAGAATAATTGTTGTTCTGTTTACATGAATAAAACCTTCAATGGACATACACCCAATGAAAATAGTTTGTTGGATCTCGATCGTAGTGATACACATATTCATAATATTGATGCCAAAAGATGCAAAGTTGATAATGATAGTGCAACATATTTGTGGCACTGCCATTTAGGTCATATCGGTGTACAGTGCATGAAGAAACTCCATAAAAATGGACTTTTGGAATCATTTGATTATGAATCATTTGATGCTTGCGAACCGTGCCTTTTGGGCAAGATGACTAAAACTCCGTTCTCCGGAACAATGGAATGAGCTAGTGACTTATTGGAAATAATACATACCAATGTATGCGGTCCAATGAGTGTTGATGCTCGTGGCAGGTATCGTTATTTTTCTGACCTTCACAAGATGATTTGAGCAGATATGAGTATATCTACTTAATGAAACACAAGTCTGAAACATTTGAAAAGTTCAAAGAATTTCAGAGTGAAGTGCAGAATCATCATAAGACGAAAATAAAGTTTCTACGATCTAATCGTGGAGGAGAATATTTTAGTTACGAGTTTGGTCTACATTTGAAACAATGCGGAATAGTTTCGCAACTAACGCCACGCGGAACACCACAGTGTAATGGTGTGTCCGAACGTCATAATCGTACTTTACTAGATATGGTGCGATCTATGATGTCTCTTACAGATTCACCACTATCATTTTTGGGTTATGCTCTAGAGACAGCCGCATTCATGTTAAATAGGGCACCATCAAAATCCGTTGAGACGACGCCTTATGAACTATGGTTTGGCAAGAAACCAAAGTTGTCGTTTCTGAAAGTTTGGGGCTGCGATGCTTATGTGAAAAAGCTTCAACCTGACAAGCTCGAACCCAAATTGGAGAAATGTGTCTTCATAGGATACCCAAAGGAGACTGTTGGGTACACCTTCTATCACAGATCCGAAGGCAAGACGTTTGTCGCTAAATTCAGAAACTTTCTAGAGAAGGAGTTTCTCTCGAAAGAAGTGAGTGGGAGGAAAGTAGAACTTGATGATGTAACTGTACCTGCTCCCTTATTGGAAAGTAGTATATCACAGATATAGGTTTCTATGACACCTACACCAATTAGTGAGGAAGATAATGATGATGATCATGAAACTTCAGATCAAGTTGTTACCAAACCTCGTAGGTCTTCCAGAGTGGTACAGTAATCATGTTCTGGAAGTCATGTTACTAGAGCATGATGAACCTACAAAGTATGAGGAAGCGATGATGAGCCTAGATTCTGCGAAATGGCTTGAGTCCATGAAATCTGAGATGGGATCCATGTATGAGAACAAAGTGTGGACTTTGGTTGACTTTCCCAATGATCGGCAAGCCATAGAAAATAAATGGATCTTCAAGAGGAAGACAGACACTGATAGTGGTGTTACTATCTACAAAGCTCGACTTGTCGCGAAAGGTTTTCGACAAGTTCAAGGGGTTGACTACGATGAGACCTTCTCACCCGTAGCGATGCTTAAGTCTGTCCGAATCATGTTAGAATTGCCGCATTTTATGATTATGAAATATGGCAGATGGATGTCAAAACTGCATTCCTGAATGGATTTCTGGAAGAAGAATTGCATATGATGCAACTGGAAGGTTTTGTCGATCCAAAGGGAGCTAACAAAGTGTGCAAGCTCCAGCGATCATTTATGGACTGGTGCAAGCCTCTCGGAGCTGGAATAAACGCTTTGATAGTGTGATCAAAGCATTTGGTTTTATACAGACTTTTGGAGAAGCCTGCATTTACAAGAAAGTGAGTGGGAGCTCTGTAACATTTCTGATACTATATGTAGATGACATATTGCTGATCGGAAATGATATAGAATTTCTGGATAGCATAAAAGGATACTTGAATAAAAGTTTTTCAATGAAAGACTTCGGTGAAGCTGCTTACATATTGAGCATCAAGATCTATTGAGATAGATCAAGACGCTTGATAAGAGTTTCAATGAGTACATACCTTGACAAGATTTTGAAGTAGTTCAAAATGGAACAGTCAAAGAAAGAGTTCTTGCCTGTGATGCAAAGGTGTGAAGTTGAGTAAGACTATAAATCCGACCATGGTAGAAAATAGAAAGAGAATCAAAAGTCATTCCCTATGCCTCAGTCATAGGTTCTATAAAATATGCTATGCTGTGTACTAGACCTATTGCATACCTTGCTCTGAGTTTGGCAAAGGAATACAATTTTGATCTAAGAGTAGATCACTGGACGGCGGTCAAGAATATCTTTAGTAAGGACTAAGGAGTTGTTTTTCAATTATGGAGGTGATAAAATAGTTCGTCGTAAAGAGTTACATCGATGCAAGCTTTAACACCGATCCAGATGACTCTAAGTCTCTATCTGGATACCTATTGAAAGTGGGAGAAATTAGCTAGATTAGCTCTGTCCAGAGAATTCTAGACATAGAATATTTGCAAAATACATATGGCTCTGAATGTGACAGACCCGTTGACTAAACTTCTCTCACGAGCAAAACATGATCATACCTTAGTACTCTTTGCGTGTTAACCACATAGCGATGTGAACTAGATTATTGACTCTAGTAAACCCTTTGGGTGTTGATAACATGACGATGCGAACTATGGGTATTAATCACATACAAATGTGAATATTGGTGTCAAATCACATGGTGATGTGAACTAGATTATTATCTCTAGTGCAAGTGGGAGACTGAAGGAAATATGCCCTGGAGGCAATAATAAAGTTATTATTTATTTCCTTATTTCATGATAAATGTTTATTATTCATGCTAGAATTGTATTAACCGAAAACATAATACATGTGTGAATACATAGACAAACATAGTGTCACTAGTATGCCTCTACTTGACTAGCTCGTTTATCAAAGATGGTTATGTTTCCTAGCCATGGACAAAAGAGTTGTCATTTGATTAACGGGATCACATCATTAGGAGAATGATGTGATTGACTTGACCCATTCAGTTAGCTTAGCACTTGATCGTTTAGTATGTTGCTATTGCTTTCTTCATGACTTATACATGTTCCTATGACTATGAGATTATGCAACTCCCGTTTATCGGAGGAACACTTTGTGTGCTACCAAATGTTACAACGTAACTGCGTGATTATAAAGGAGCTCTACAGGTGTCTCCGAAGGTACATGTTAGGTTGTCGTATTTCGAGATTAGGATTTGTCACTCCGATTGTCGGAGAGGTATCTCTGGGCCCTCTCGGTAATACACATCACTTAAGCCTTGCAAGCATTGCAACTAATGAGTTACTCGCGAGATGATGTATTACAGAACGAGTAAAGAGACTTGCCGGTAACGAGATTGAACTAGGTATTGAGATACCAACGATCGAATCTCGAGCAAGTAACATACCGATGACAAAGGGAACAACGTATGTTGTTATGCGGTCTGACCGATAAAGATCTTCGTAGAATATGTGGGAGCCAATATGAGCATCTAGGTTCCGCTATTGGTTATTGACCGGAGACGTGTCTTGGTCATGTCTACATTGTTCTCGAACCCGTAGGGTCCGCACGCTTAACGCTACGATGACAGTTTCATTACGAGTTTATATATTTTGATGTACCGGAGGTTGTTTGGAGTCCCGGATATGATCACGGACTTAACGAGGAGTCTCGAAATGGTCGAGACATAAAGATCAATATATTGGACGACTATATTTGGACACCGGAAAGGTTCCAGGTGAGATTGGGACAATACCGGATCACCGAGAGGTTATCGGAACCCCCCGGGAGGTATATGGGCCTTATTGGGCCTTAGTGGAAAGGAGGGGAAAGGAGCAAGGGAGGGGGCGCGCCCCCCCAAGCCCAATTCGAATTGGGAGGGGCCCCGGCCCCCCTTCCTTCCTCCCTCCTTCCTCTTCCTTCCCTCTCCTACTCCTAATAGGAAAAGGGGGAGTCCTACTCCTGGTTGGAGTTGGACTCCCCCCCTTGGACGCGCCACCCCCCTTAGCCGGCCCCCTCCTCCACTCCTTTATATACGGAGGAGGGGGGCACCCCATAGACACAACAATTGATCCCTTGGATCTCTTAGCCGTGTGCGGTGCCCCCCTCAACCATAGTCCACCTCGATAATACTGTAGCGGTGCTTAGGCGAAGCCCTGCGACGGTAGAACATCAAGATCGTCACCACGCCGTCGTGCTGACAGAACTCTTCCGCGACACTTTGCTGGATCGGAGTCCGGGGATCATCATCGAGCTGAACGTGTTCTAGAACTCGGAGGTGCCGTAGTTTCGGTGCTTGATCGGCTGGGCCGTGAAGACGTACGACTACATCAACCGCGTTGTTATAATGCTTACACTATCGGTCTACGAGGGTACGTGGACAACACTCTCCCTTCTCGTTGCTATGCATAACCATGATCTTGCGTGTGTGTAGCAATGTTTTTTGAAATTACTACGTTCCCCAACATCTACGGGTCTTAGTATCAGGTCTAGCAATATTAGCAGTCTCACCCAAGAAAGAAATAACATGCCCATCTAAGTCCTCATCCAAAAGATCTTTAACCATAGCAATACTAGGTTCAACATTAATTTGCTTAGGAGGTGTATAAGTCCTAGTATTACTCTTACGAACAACAGTCGAAGCTTTAGCGTGATCCTTTATCCTAACAGGAAAAGGAGGTTTTTCAACACAAGCAGTAGGTACAATAGGATCACTATAGGTAATAGTCTTTTCTTTGACTGTAATAGGTGCAACTACTTTCCCTTCAACAGGAGGATTATATTTAAACCACTTCTCTTTAGGGAGATCAACGTGCGTATCAAAAGATTCACAAAAAGTAGCGACTATCTCAGAGTCAAGTCCATACTTAGCGCTAAATCCACGAAAAGCATCGGTATCTGTAAAAGATTTAACACAATCAAACTTAGGTGTCATACCTGACTCCTTACTGTCGTCGGAACCCCAATCTTCAAAGTTGTGCTTAATTCTTTCCAATAAGTCCCATTTGAAATCAATAGTCTTCAGCATATAAGAACCAGCACAGGAAGTATCGAGCAGGTTGCGATTATCAAGAGAAAGTGGGGCATAAAAATTCTGAATAATCATTTCCCGAGAGAGCTCATGATTGGGGCATGAATATAACATTGACTTAAGCCTCCCCCAAGCTTGAGCGATGCTTTCTCCTTCGCGAGGCCAGAAATTATATATGTAATTACGATCACGATGAACAAGATGCATAGCATAGAACTTCTGGTGAAATTCCAACTTCAATCGCTTATAATTCCAAGATATCGTATCATCACATAGCCTATACCATGTTGATGCATCTCCCTTCAAAGATAAAGGGAAGACCTTCCTTTTGACAACATCATCGGGAATACCTGCAAGCTTAAATAATCCACAAACTTCATCCACAAAGATAAGGTGTAAATCGGGATGCAATGTTCCATCTCCTGCAAATGGATTAGCTAGCAGTTTCTCTATCATACCCGAAGGAATCTCAAAGTAAATATTTTCATAAAGTTCAGTAGGTTGAGGAGCAACTCTTTGCTCTTCTGGTTGGGGTGAAGATACCCAAACAAGCCCCTCAACGGATTAGTTTCCATAGTGACAAGTAACAAAAAAATTCAGCACACTATATAAATGTTTCCTTACAAGGATCCACTCACCAAAAGTGCTACACTCCCCAGCAATGGCACCAGAAAAGAGTCTTAATGACCCACAAGTGTAGGGGATTTATCATAGTCCTTTCGATAAGTAAGAGTGTCGAACCCAACGAGGAGCAGAAGGAAATGATAAGCGGTTTTCAGTAAGGTTTTCTATGCAAGCACTGAACTTGTAGGTAATAGATAGTTTTGTGATAAGATAAATAGTAACAAGCAACAAGTAAATAAAGTAAATAAAGTGCAGCAAGGTCGCCCAATCCTTTATGTAGCAAAGGATAAGCCTGGACAATTTCTAATAATAATAAAGGAGCTCCCGAGGACACATTGGGAATTATCGTCAAGCTAGTTTTCATCACGTTCATATGATTCGCGTTCAGCACTTTGATAATTTGATATGTGGGTGGACCGGTACTTGGGTACTGTCCTTACTTGGACAATCATCCCACTTATGATTAACCCCTATTGCAAGCGTCCGCAACTACAAAATAAGTATTAAGGTAAACCTAACCACAACATTAAACATATGGAAACATATCAGCCCCTAACAAAGCAATGCATAAACTATGGTTTAAGCTTCTGTCACTCTAGCAACCCATCATCTACTTATTACTTCCCCATGCCTTCCTCTAGGCCCAAATAATGGTGAAGTATCATGTAGTCGACGTTCACATAACACCACTAGAGGAAAAGACAACACACATCTCATCAAAATATCGAATGAATACCAAATTCACATGACTACTAATAGCAAGACTTCACCCATGTCCTCAGGAACAAACGTAACTACTCACAAAGCATATTCATGTTCATAATCAGAGGAGTAATAATATGCATAAAGGATCTGAACATATGATCTTCCACCAAGTAAACCAATTAGCATCAACTACAAGGAGTAATCAACACTACTAGCAATCCACATGTACCAATTTGTGGTTTTGATACAAGATTGGATACAAGGGATGAACTAGGGTTTTGAGAGGAGATGGTGCTAGTGAAGATGTTGATGGAGATTGACCCCCTCTCGATGAGAGGATCGTTGGTGATGACGTTGGTGATGATTTCCCCCTCCCGGAGGGAAGTGTCCCCGGCAGAATAGCTCTGCCAGAGCCCTAGATTGATTTCGCCAAGGTTCCGCCTCGTGGCGGCGGAGTTTCATCCCGTAAGCTTGCCCACGATTTTTTCTAGGGTAAAAGTGATGATATAGCAGAAGATGGACACCGGAGGTCCACTAGGGGGCCCAGGAGATAGGGGCGCGCCCTATAGGGGGGGGCACGCCCCCTGTCTCCTGGACTGGGTGTGGGCCCCCTGGCCTATTTCTTTCGCTCAGAAATTCTTAATAATTCCAAAATGTTGTTTCATGGAGTTTCAGGACTTTTGGAGCTGTGCAGAATAGGTTCCCAACGTTTGCTCCTTTTCCAGCCAGAATTCCAGCTGCCGGCATTCCCCCTCTTCATGGTAAACCTTGTAAAATAAGAGAGAATAGCCATAAGTAATGAGATATAATGTGTAATAACAGCCCATAATGCAATAAATATTGATATAAAAGCATGATGCAAAATGGACGTATCACCTCCTTAAAATTTGGAAATTTGCAAGGGGATCTACATACCCATGATGGGGGAAGGCAAAGGAGGGAGCAGGGGAACGACCTTCTATGGCGCGTCGTCATGGTCCGGCTGGACGACGCCGTCGTGGTCGAGCTCGAGGTCGGACTCGACGATCTCCTCGTCAAGCTCATTGGGCTCGGGGGGTGGGGTCACGCATGTCCTGGTCCTCCTCCTCCTTATTCTCGTCATTGTCATCGATGTCATCCATGGAGGTCGCCTGCCGGTTCAAATCCAACCCAAAAAAGGGGATCAGACAAGGAAGTAGAAAGAGGATCTGGGCCGGGGAAGGGGAAGGGGAAGTAGAGACAAGGAAGTCGAGTGGAAGAAGGGGTTACCTTGAGGATGTCAGACATGGTGTGCTTGGGAGGGCCGGGCCTCCCGGCGAGGTCGCGGGGAGGTCAGACGGACGACGACTGCAGCGGAACGTGAGCGGGTTGGCGACATCATGGTTGCCCGTGGCGCAGTCGCAGAGGCAGACGAAGCCACGCGGTGAGGCGTGGATCCAGCTCGACGACGGTGCAGATTCGGAAGCCCTCTGTGGCCATGGAGGAACTGGCCGCACACTGACCTCATCGGATCGATCTTGTGCCATGGGAGAGAGGAAGAGGTATGGCTCCATTTTGTCGATGGTCAGAGAGCGGCGCGGAGAACGTGGAGGCAAGGGTGGAGGCGGCGGTGGCGATGAGGAGGTCGCGGAGCGGGTGGTCGGCGGGGAAGGTAAGGAGCGATGCAATGAGGAGCAGGCACGCGGGCGCGAATGGAGGGAGCAGGTGGTCGTCCACGAAGGCGAGGAGGAGCGGCTTGAGGTGGGAGGGGAGGGGAAGTCACGGCGGGATCGGCCGCCATAGGTGGCAGCGGCGGTCTAATGAAGGGAAAGGGGAGACGGGTTAGGGTTTGGGCTGCGGGTCATGGTGGAGGAGTGGTGTGCGGGGGAGAGGGGGAGAGGGGGAGGAGTGGTGTGCGGTGGGTGAGTGGTGGCATTCTGCCTATGACAGGTGGGCCCATGAGGAATTAGGCCCACATGTCAGTGTCCTTAACGACATGTGGTGTAGGTGAGGGGAGCTGCTTTCTTGTGGGTGTGGGTGGGGAGAGGGTGAGGGGTGTGGGCTGTTGGATCTCACAGTATCCGACAATCTCTAATGCTTGATCCGCGTGAAATGCCCATAGACCAATCAGAACGAAGTGCAGGCTTTCATGACGTCATGACCATCTAAAATGGTTGTAATCAATTTTCCATTTCTGAGTGCCCAAAATGAGTTTTTTAGTGAAGACCTACCGTATATTTTTTGCAAAATTGAACCAAATCAATTTTCTAAAATATTATGCCATATTTAATGTACAATTGGCCAAATGGTTTGGTGTCAAGATATTTTATCCACCTATCGTGAAAAAGACAAGTTTCCGCCGATTCAGTTGGAAGTGGGTCAAATTTGAACTGTGGCTGCCTCATAGTTTGCTCTTTATTTTTTCCAAAAAAAAATTCTAGGTACATAAGTATCTATTTAATCATAGAAACACAAAAAAATTCCAAGATTTAACCAATAGCTAGGAACAGTCATGCCCGCGGTTTTGACCGCATTCTGAAACGGGCATGAAAAATTCAAAAAAAAAGTCAAAAAATTGGAAAACCTCTGCATTGTGTCGTTATATGTGACCAAGTTGCTAGAAAAATAATAAAGTTGTAATACGGTAATTATTTTAAAAAAGTGTTCTCAGAAATGAGCTATCATGTGTGAAGATTCATGGCTTCCAAGCCAAATGATCATTCTTATGGCCACATTCATGACATAGTTTGTTTAAATGACCTCATATCATGCACAAGGGTGCATCTTAGAATGGCAAACAATGTTGCCTAAGGAATTTTCATTTTCTTTGGACGAAAAAATAATTTTCCATTTTCCGAGTGCCCAAAATGAGTTTTTTTTATGAAGGACATACCATATATTTGTTGCAAAATTGGACCAACTCAATTTTCTAAAATACTAGGACATATTTAATGCACAATTGACCAAATGGTTGGGTATCAAAAGCTTTGATCCACCTCTGGTGAAAAAGACAAATTTCCGCCGATTTAGTAGGAAGCGGGTCAAATTTGAAGTGCAGCTGCCTCATAGTTTGCTCTTTATTTTTTCCAAAAATCATTTGTAGGTACATAAGTATATATTTAATCAGATAAACACCAAAAAAATCCAAGATTCAACCACTAGCTAGGAACAGTCATTCCCGCTGTTTTGACCGCATTTTGAAATGGGCATAAAAAATTCAAAAAAAACCAAAAATTGGAAAACCTTCGCATTGTGTCATTACATGTGACCAAGTTACCAGGAAAAATAATAAACTTGTAATACGACAATTCTTTTGAAAAAGTGTTCTCAAAAATGAGCTATCATGTGTGAAGATTCATGACTTTCAAGCCAAATGATCAATTTTATGGCCAGATTCATGGCATAGTTTGTTCAAATGATCTCATATTTTTCACAAGGGTGCATCTTGGAATGGAAAACCATGTTGCCTAAGGGAGTTTTCATTTTCTTTGGACGAAAAATCAATTTCCATTTTGCGAGTGCCCAAAATGAGTTTTTTTGTGAAGGACCTACCATATATTTGTTGCAAAATTGGACAAAATCAATTTTCTAAAATACTAGGCCATATTTAATGCACAATTGAAAAAATGGTTGGCTGTCAAAAGTTTTGGTCCACCTCTGGTGCAAAAGACAAATTCCCGTCGATTCAGTAAGAAGCGGGTCAAATTTGAACTGCAGTTGCCTCATAGTTTGCTCATTATTTTTTCCAAAAATTATTTCTAGGTACATAAGTATCTATTTAATCAGAGAAACATCAAAAGTTTTCCAAGATTCAACCACAGGTAGGAACGTTCATGACCGCAGTTTTGACTGCATTTTGAAATGGGCATGAAATATTCATTTTATTGGAAAACACGCGCATTGTGTCATTATATGTGACCAAGTTACCAAGAAAAATAATAAACTTGTAATATGGCATTTTTTAAAAAAAAGTGTTCACAGAAACGAGCTATCATGTGTGAAGATCAATGGCTTTCAAGCCAAATGATCAATCTTATGGCCACATTCATGGCCTAGTTTGTTCAAATGATCTCATATTGTGCACAAGGGTGCATATTGGAATGGCAATAAATGTTACCTAAGGAAGTTTTCATTTTCTTTGGACGAAAAATCATTTTCCATTTTTCGAGTGCCCAAAATGAGGTTTTTTTGTGAAGAACCTACCAAATAATTGTTGCAAAATTGGACCAAATCAATTTTATTAAATACTAGGACATATTTAATGCACAATTGACCAAATGGTTGGGTGTCAAAAGTTTTGATCCACCTCTAGTGAAAAAGACAAATTTCCGCCAATTTAGTAGGAAGCGGGTCAAATTTGAACTGCAATTGCCTCATATTTTGCTCTTTATTTTTTCCAAAAATAATTTCTAGGTACAAAAGTATCTATTTAATCACAGAAACACCAAAAAAACCAAGATTCAACCACTAGCTAGGAACGGTCATGCCCATCGTTTTGACCGCATTTTGAAACACGCATAAAAAATTCAAAAAAATCAAAAAATTGGAAAACATTCACATTGTGTAATTATATGTGACCACGTTACCAGGAAAAATAATAAACTTGTAATATGACAATTGTTTTAAAAAAGTGTTCTTATAAATGAGCTATGATGTGTGAAGATTTATGGCTTTCAAGCCAAATGATCAATCTTATGGCCACATTCATGGCATAGTTTGTTCAAATGATCTCATATTGTGCACAAGGGTGCATCTTGAAATGGCAAACAATGTTGCCTAAGGGAGTTTTCATTTTCTTTGGACAAAAAATTATTTTCCATTTTTTGAATGCCCAAAATGAATTTTTGTGTGTGAAGGATCTACCATATATTTGTTGCAAAATTGGATCAAATCAATTTTATAAAATATTAGGCCATATTTAATGCACAACTGACAAAATGGTTGGGTGTCAAAAGTTTTTATCCACCTCCCATGAAAAAGACAAATTTCCGCCGATTCAGAAGGAAATGGGTCAAATTTGAACTGCAGCTGCCTTATAGTTTGCTCTTTATTTTTTCCAAAAATCATTTCTACTTACATAAGTACCTATTTAATCAGAAATACATGGTTTGGTGGCGACATGTTCAGGTTTGGACGGTAGCCGAGGGCCCCAACTCCAAAGCGCATAAAGTCACATGCCCGCCGTGTGGTCACCGCGTGACCTTGGTGTTGACATGCGTTCTGGGAGGCCTAGGCATGTCTAGTGGGTTGGGCACTCCCCAGGTAGGCGCTAGGAAGAAAATGACAACAGAAGAATCTCACGAGGCGATCAAACTATGCTCAAACATGAATTAGCACCCAAGTGTTTGATTAGTGTTACGGGAAATGCACATGGACAATGGGCATGAGTTTTGGCTGAGGACAATCATCTACTAAGAAGCCTGTCTTCACAAATTTTCAGCTCAAAAGGAGGAGCCTAGGTGGTACTTGCTTTGCAAAGTACCACACTAGATAGAAATATGAATGTTGAAGCGAGGCTCAAAACAATGAATGGATTGAGCTGAAATTTGGTGGAGGATGGTTATTTAGGCATTGGAAAGTATTGTAGAAAATGGATACCATTTGGACATGCCAAAGTGGTACTTCCTTCACAATGCTCTTCTTTGGACAAAAATTTGGGAAAATTAGCAAGAGAAATTGGATAAATGAAATGAGCTCAAATTTGGTGTAGATAAGTTACATAGGTATGGTCATGCCCTGGTAGATTTTCAGATCATTTAGGTAAGCCTAGCTAGTACTTACTTCACAAAACTTCTCTCTAGATAGAAACTTTGGAAATTTGTTGAGGAAGATTTACCAGGAAAATGGAGCTGAATATTATCATGTAGTGGCAATGATTTGGGTATGGAAGAGTGCCCAAAAAGTTTGAGGATAATAGGAGGGGTCTAGATAACACTTGCTTTGCAATGTGCCAATCTGGCCATAAAATATAAATTGAACCTGGGCTCACATAGATGATTTGACTGAGCTGCAATTTGGAGGAGGGTGATAATTTGGGCATATGAAGGAACTGTACAAATTTCATGTCATTTGGATATATAAAAAAGGTACTTCCTTCACAATGCTTCTAGGTAGACAAAAACTTGGGAAGTTGCCAAGGAAGAATTAGTGGGAAAATAGAGCTGAATTGTATCATGAGGCAATGATTTGGATAGGAAAGAGTGCCCAAAAATTTTGAGGGCAATCATGAATATATAAATAACACTTCCTTCACAAAGTGATGTTCTGAACAGAATAGGAAAATGAATATTGTTGAATTATTTTAGAACTAGGCAAGGAAGTTTTTTTTACATATTTGACGAAGATATGACCCAAAGAATTTATGAGATTTTTTTTGGGAATTTTGGGAATGACGGAAATATAGGTTGCTTCACAATCTAGGGCAAAAATTGACACATTGACAGGACACATAGGCAAAACTAGTCATAGCAACCCACCACAATTTACAAGGTTATGACGATTTATATTGGTCGTGATCCACTAGAAATAAGGCAGCAGACTAGTGTTGTCTGCTTTATGACCATTTCGTGGAAGGAAATTACGACCTTTCTGACCAAAATGGCCGTTATAGTTTAGGGTTTGAAGCCCCCCGAACAGCTTTTGACCAATTGGTCTCAAATGGTCGTAGATTTATGACCAATTCTTCCAGGGTCACTGACAGAAGGTCAAAAGTTGACATATTTCTTGTAGTGCGCCCTCACACAATGCGAGATGTCATGATTCCACTATTGGTGCCCTTGGAGGCAGCGACCGAACCTTTACAAACAAGGTTGGGGCAATCTCCACAACTTAATTGGAGGCACCCAATGACACCACGAAGCTTCACCACAATGGACTATGGCTCCGCGGTGACCTCAACCGTCTAGGGTGCTCAAACACCCAAGAGTAACAAGATCCGCAAGGGATTAGTGGGGGGAATCAAATTTCTCTTGGTGGAAGTGTAGATCGAGGCCTTATCAACCAATCCCTAGAGAATCAACAAGTTTGATTAGCTAGGGAGAGAGATCGGGTGAAAATGGAGCTTAGAGAATCAATGGAGCTTAGGGATGGAAGAGGTAGTCAACTCGGAGAAGAAGACTCCCCTTTTATAGTGAAGGGACAAATCCAACCGTTATCCACTTAACCAACCCGCGACATGCGGTACTACCGCACCAGACAAGCGGTACTACCGCAAGGCATTGTGGTACTACCACAAGGCGTTGCGGTACTATCGCTCGGAGGTGCAGTACTGCCGCACCCATGACAGATACCATAAGAAACCCTTTTGCATTGATGCTATGAGCGGTACAACCGCCGGAGCAGTACTACCGTGCGCCCTTGCGGTACTACCGCAAGGCAGGGTTAGACTGGGTTGGGAAGGCACAGATGAATAAATTTTCATCCGTGACTACTCAGGCTGAGTTTAGATTGGTGCAAACATCCGACACGGTACTACCGCATCCAGGGAGTAGTACTACCGCATAGGGCGCGAATGTAAAATATTACATCCCCCCTACTTCCGCGCGAGTAGCAGTTTTGTACCAGAAGTCAAGGTACTACCGCGTCCTAGGAGCGGTACTACGACATCCTTTGACGGAACTACCGTGAGCCTCTGCAGTACTACTGCTCCCTTGAGCAGTAGTACCGCACACCACAACACACTACCACTTGGAGTCATTCATTTTGCAAAGACACGGATAACTGATCGGTGCTCCAAAGAGGCAAGGGAAAGGTGGTGCAAAGGAACATACGTGTATGTGATGATTCCACCCTAACCTTTCCGAAGCAGACCCCCTCTTAATAGTATGGCTTTCCTACGACTCAAATCCGCCAAAAAGAAATGTAGAGAAACGCCGTCTTCTCTAGGCTCCGAGGGGCATCGAATTGTCTTGTGTCAAAACATGAGATATCTGAAATGCTCAATGCACACGATTAGTCCGCAAAAGCATTGCCATCAATCACCAAAACCACTTAGGTTGAAATATGCCCTTACAATATCCCCCTTTTTGGTAGATTGATGACAATATGGGATTTGCTCATAATAGTACACAAATGAATATAAGCGATCCCAACTTCTACAAAATATAGACAGGCTCCCCCTAGATGTGTGCACTCTATATGAATGCTTTGGAGTGCACGACACACATGCTAGGATCAACACTCCCCCTATATTTTATAGATGAGGCATTCCTTGCAACAATGTAAATAACATTAAGCATAAAAGACAATAAGGTAAGCTTGAGTGCATATGTCTTACACCATATGATAGGATAGCAGGTCTCACAAGCACAAACCAAACCAAAGCAACACAAACGAAGTTCCAACGAAAAGAAAGCAAAGACACGAACGAAAGCAAATCCTACACCTCTCTCCCCCTTTGGCATCGAGACACCAAAAGGGCAGAGAGGACACCTACGACATAGGTGGTAGCACCCTCTGCAATGATCACACAACATGCTCCTCATCGGACTCGGCAGCTGCGATGGCCTCCTCCTCTGACTCGGTCCATTGATAGCCCTGCTTGGCAATCCAATCAGCCTCCGGAGTGATGTTTACCTTTGACCCGCTCTCCACAATCTCGCCAAAAGTCCTCAAGATCCTCTTGTCGCACTGGCGACTCTCCTTGGAAGCAACATGGGTCCTGTATTGCCCCTTGGCTTGCATACAGAACAGGGTCTTCATCTTGGCCCTCAGCTTCTTAGCCCAAGAGGGCTCAGTAGATGGAGGAGCATACCCAGCAGAACTGTACTCAGCCTCCTCCTCCTCCTCCTCCTCAACCTCATCCTCATCCACATTCATCCTAGCAGCCTCAGCCTTAGCCCTGGTAGTGGTATTGGCCCACTTGTTCTTCAGACGCAAATTGATAGGCTCATGGCGAATCTAGTTTGGTGCAGAGAAGTCTTCCTCCTGAAACATCTTGTCCCAAGTCTTCGAGATAAAAAGGTGCTGATAAGGACCATAGAAGGGAACTTTGCGATTGTAGACCGCAAACCTGAGCTCATTCCACATGATATGAGAGATATCCAGAGGCTGGGCAGCATGCTGACGCATCTCCTCACAGAGAAGCATCATATCCACGAGATAAGCATGCACCTTATCTTTGTCACCTACGCTAGGAAAGAGGGTGTTGCGGAAGATTCGGTGTGTGACATCAAGGAAGGGGTTGAGCACCCAAGACAGAGAGCCATTTGGTAGCTTCTTCTCCACCATAAATGGCATAAGCTTGCCCTTGTTGGCTGACTCGGGGTTGCCGTGAGGGCGGGCGCCAACGGGCACATCATGCCCCTGATCACGGACATTCAACAACGTCATGAATTCCTTCCAGGTGGCAGACAGCTTCTTCCCATTGGTCATCCAAGACATAGTCCGCTCCCCATCTGTGTGGAAGTGAACAGAGGCAAAGAACTGTGCCACAAGCTCCGGGTCAAAGTCCATATGGAATGTAATGAAGTCTTCAATGCCAAACTGCTCCACCAAGTCCAGTGCCTCACCAAAGTAGTCCTGGTTCTTCCTCACATGAGTCATATCAATCCACTGCATTGGGACACATAGGTTGTGCTTGGACTTGATCACATTGATGTATATGAGATTCCGCTGCTTAGTCCAAAACAACTCATTCCCTCAGACATTATCACGAGGGTTCACATAGGGGTTGATTCTCCTTTGAATGATGAACTCAGACAGAGGCATCTCATCCATGCCAAGAACTGGCTCCTTGTACCTGTTGGGGGTCTTCTTGACATTGCAGTGTTGGGTATTGGAGCCCTCCGGTGCTTCTTGATTGTCCAGACGCTCCGAGCTCGTGTCGCGGCTTGGGTTCGAGCGACGGACATTGGAGCCACCACCTATGACACATAACACAAGAACACGCGAGAGAAACGAGAAGGATTCATGCAAAGACCAGGGCCAAAACAAACGAAACACGTAGACATAAGATAAGGAAGTTGCAATAAGGTAGCTTCGAAGTCAACAGGAGTACCTCACCACTAAGCAGAAGTAAAAATGTACTTCTACTCCAGTCGCGGTAGTACGGTGTCTGGATGGCACGGTAGTACCATGCTCGGAGCAGAAGTAAATTTTTACTTCCGTGCCCCAAGCGGTAGTACCGCCCCAGAGGATCGGTAGTACCGCGCAAGGCGGATGCGGCCAGAGCGGTAGGACCGCACGGGAGGTGTGGTAGTACTGCTCGGAATCCAATCTGGCACAAGATGGATCTAGGCACATCTGCAACATTGAATCGGTACTATGGTTGATCAAAAATACTGTGGCAACAATCCAAATAGTATATCTACTTCACAACTACTCTCCTACATCCTTCTCTTGCAAATATTTGGCCTAAAATCTCAAGAACAACATGCATCTCCCCAAAAACCTAGAAGCAAAACTACGAGGCAAAGAGAGAGGGATTCAAGGAGAAACCTTGTTCCATGGCAAGAGGGCGAGGTGGGGATCGATCCCACCGGTCGGAATGCGAGGAGAGCGGCTAGAGACGGAGATTTGGTGAGGTCCTCCTGCGCTGTTCTTGGGCAGGAGAGAGAGAGAGAGAGAGAGAGAGAGAGAGACGAAGTGGGGAAACTGGGTTGAATGGGTATGGGGGAGTTGAAACTCCCCCTGTCCGCACTTGACCCTCACCCGCTCACGATGGCATGGTAGTACCGCAGGTCATAACGGTAGTACCGCCCGGGCGGATGTACCGCACACATGGCGGTAGTACCGCTCTTCCAGCGGTAGTAAAAAATTACTGCCGCGATGGAAGCGGTAGTACCGTACTCTTCTGTGGTAGTACCGTGGCTTACCGCGGTAGTACCGTATACCCAAGAAAGTTCTCGTTTCAACAAAAGAGAGAAACACGGTCTTCGCACAAAAACCTTCAAGCGACCGGACACGCAACCACACACACACACACACACACACACACACACACACGAGGCAACGCAAACATAAACACGACACACCAAGAAGGCAAAAGACAACAAGGAACAAGCACAACCAAAACCTCTCTAGAGGAGAGGGCGGTGGTCGAAGGCACCTATGTTTGAGTCAATTGTATGGCACCGCGAAGAATTATCCTTGGGCCCATGATCAATACTCGTCTTTGAAGCACACATACCAACAAGAATGGCTAATGTAAAAGAGTTGATCAATTTATGCATAATGGGGGGAGGGAGAGTTCATTGAGAGAACAACACTCCCCCTATGTCCATGCCTACATCTAAACAAGATATCAAGTTGAGTATGGTGGGGTGTGCAAGGGTTCAAGCTACATTGCTCGAATCAATGATATTTAGCTCATGCCTTAACTCGTGAAATCTTGCTTCATCCAAGGGCTTCATGAAAATATCTGCAAGGTTATCATGAGTGTTGACATACTTGAGCTTGATCTCCCCGCGCCTAATGTGATCCCGGATGAAGTGATACCGAATCTCAATATGCTTCGTCTTGAAGTGTTGCACCGGGTTGAGAGAGATCTTGATGGCACTTTGATATCACACCAAAGAGGCACTTCATCACAAACGACACCGTAATCCTTCAAAGTTTGCCTCGTCCATAGAAGTTGAGCACAACAACTACCGGCAGCCACATACTCCGCTTCAGTGGACGAGAGAGACACACAACTTTGCTTCTTAGAAGACCAACTCACCAAAGAGCAACCAAGAAATTGGCACCCTCCGGAGGCGGACTTCCTATCCACTCTTTCTCCTGCCCAATCTAAGTCTGAATATCCCAAAAGGTTGAAGTTGGCTCCTCTTGGGTACCATAAGCCAAAGTTTTGGGTATGAGCCAAATACCAAAAGATTCACTTAACCGCCACATAGTGGCTTTCCTTAGGTGCGGCTTGAAACCGTGCACAAATTCCCACACTCAACATGATATCTGGCCTAGATGCACAAAGGTAAAGCAAGGAGCCAATCATGGAGCGATATACCTTTTGATCCACCGCTTTACCATTGGGATCTATGTCAAGTTGGCATTTGATGGGGTTGGAGTGGAGGACGGATTGACATCACTTAGCTTGAATCTCTTGAGCATGTCTTGAGTGTATTTGGCTTGGTTGATGAAGGTTCCTTCTCTTCCTTGCTTGATTTCGAACCCGAGAAAGAACTTCAACTCTCCCATCATGGACATCTTAAACTTTGAGGTCATAAGAGTAGAAAATTACTCATTGAAACCTTTGTTAGGGGAACCAAAGATAATATCATCAACATATAGTTGGCATACAAACAACTCCCCTTTGACCTTCTTAGTAAAAAGCGTGGGGTCGATTTTCCCAATTTCATACCCACGATCTTGCAACAATTCGGTAAGATGCTCATACCACGCACATGGGGTTTGTTTAAGGCCATAGAGTGCCTTGTCGAGTTGCTACACATGATCGGAAAAATAGGGATCCTCGAACCCTGGGGGTTGTTTGACATACACCAACTCATTAATAGGACCATTAAGAAAAGCACTCTTCACATCCATTTGTTGCAACTTAAAGTTATGATGAGAAGCATAAGCAATCAAAAAACGAATAGATTCAAGGCAAGCAACGGGAGCAAAGGTTTCACCGTAGTCGATACCCTCGACTTGGGAGTAGCCTTGTGCTACCAAATGAGCCTTGTTGCGAACAATAATCCCGTGAGCATCTTGCTTGTTCTTGAATATCCACTTGGTTCCAATGACATTATGGTTCCCCGTTGGCCTTGGCACCAATCTCCACACTTTGTTGTGCTCGAAATTGTTGAGTTCTTCATGCATGGCATTGAGCCAATCCGGTTCCTCGGGCGCCTCATAGACCTTTTGGGGTTCAACACAAGAAACAAACGTGTGATGTTTTCACAATAGTTTGCTAATTGTGTACGAGTGCTTACCCCCTTTCTTAGGCTTACAAGAACATTCGTCATGAGATGATCTTTGATTGTGAGCTTGGATGCAATCTTAGCGGCACGATGCTCCAATTCCTCCTCAGGAGAGACATGAGAAGTGGAAACTTGATCATCTTGAGCGTCGTCTTGAGCTTGTTCTTGATCCTGAGCTTGCTCTTGATCTTGAACTTGCTCGGAAGGGAGAACTTGACCTTGGGAATCACTTGGTGGCTCACAACCATCTTGAAGTTGATCTTGCCCTTGATCTTGCTCACTTGGTTGAGGGCCTTCACTTTGTTCTTTGGAAGCGTGTGGGTCTTGGGTTGGTGATGGCTCCACTTGAGTGGAGCATTGTCCTTCTCCTTCGGCCACTAGGGGTTCCTCAATGGGTAGGATATGACCAACATCCATTCTTCTTATGGCTTGGGGAGGAATTTCATCACCTACATCACAAGTACCACTTTGCTCCACTTGGGAGCCGTTATTCTCGTCAAACTCCACATTACACGTCTCCTCAATGAGTCCCGTGGACTTGTTGAGGACATGGTAAGCATGAGAGTTTGTAGCACAACCAACAAATATGCCCTCATGAGCTCTAGCCTCGAGTTTAGATAAATGAACACCTTTCTTGAGAATGAAACACTTACAACCAAACACCCGGAAGTACTTGAGGTTGGGCTTGTTACTGGTAAGTATCTCATAAGGAGTCTTGTTCAATCCCTTGTGGAGATAGAGCTGATTGGATGCATGGCAAGCAGTGTTGATGGCTTTAGCCCAAAATATGCAGGGAGACTTGAACTCCGCCATCATGGTCCTTGCTGCGTCCATCAACATCCGATTTTTTCTCTCTGCTACACCATTTTGTTGAGGGGTGTAAGGTGCTGAATATTGATGCTTGATCCCCTCGTCACTAAGGAACTCATCCAAGGTGTAGTTCTTTAACTCGGTGCCGCTGTCACTTCTTATTGTCAAGATCTTTGCATTGTTTTGACGTTGTGCTTCTTTGCAAAGTCAATGACGGTTTGTTGAGTTTCACTCTTCCTCTTGAAGAAATATACCCAAGTGTATCTTGAATAATCATCAACAACCACCAATCAATACTTTCTACCCCAAGACTATAAAAGGATGGAGGCCCAAAGAGATCCGTGTGAAGGAGCTCCAAGGGTCTCTTCGAGTAGATGATAGTCGTGGGAGGGTGAGCCTTCTCATGTAACTTTCCTTCGATGCAAGCACTGCAAGCACGATCTTTGGAAAACTAACATTTGTTAGTCCACAAACATGGTCCCCCTTGAGAAGACTTTGCAATGATCTCATATTGACATGGGTTAAACGGCGATGCCAAAGCCACCCCACATCAACTTTAGCCATTAGGCATGTCGCGGTCTTAGTGGGTCGCTCCGAAAAGTTAATCACATAAAGATCATTCTCGACATGCCCAACAAAGGCTACTTTAAGAGTCTTGCTCCACAAGAGGGCCACAGTATCAATATCAAAGAATGTGGCAAAACCCATGAGTGCAAGTTGACGAAAGGAAAGTAAATTTTATGCAAGGGACTCAACAAGCATGACTTTCTCGATCGTGAGATCATGAGAAATGACAACCTTGCCAAGACCCAATACCTTGGAAGATGAAGCATCACCCCACTCGACATTGGTGGGCATAGATGGAATCTTGTGCACTTCCACCACCAAGTCCTTGCTTCCAGTCATATGATTTGTGGCTCCACTATCGAGCAACCATGATCCCCCACCGGAAGCAAACACCTACAAGAGATCAATGCTTGGTTTTAGGTACCCATTTTGTAATGGGTCCTTTGATGTTAGTAACAAGGGTCTTAGGAACCCAAATAGACCATTCAATGTACTCGTAAGGAGAACCAAAAAATTTATCATAAACATGCCCATCACTAGCACGACATAACACATAAGAAGGGTTAAAGTCACCGGCTTTGTTGGAAGGGGTCGCATTGCCCTTCTTGACACCGCCACCCTTCACATTGTTCTTCTTATCCTTAGAAGCACCCTCTCCCTCCTTCACAAAAGTTTGCTTGATAAGAGGAGGTCATTTGGCCTTGTCATTCTTCTTCTTGATCTTGGACTTGGGTGTGAACCCAACTCCCTCCTTGGCCACAACTTCCTTTTGATTGCTCAAAAGGTCGTGTAGATTCTTCTCACCTGGTATGCAAGACACAAAGCCTTTCTCAAGTTGCTCCTTCAACTTGGCATTCTCCTCCACAAGAAGCACATGCTCGCAACATGGGTTAGTAGCATTTGCATTATCAATTAAGACCATATGAGGAAAATTGGCTTTCTCCTTGGTTAGATTCACTTGGAGTTGATCATGAGACTCCTTGAGGCTAGCATGAGCACCCTTCAAGGCCTTGTGAGCCTTGTCAAGTATATCAAACTCCTCCTTGAGTCTAGCATGGTCAACCCCAAGTTTAGGCTTCTCGAAATTTAGACACGAGATACAACAAGAGCATGATCAACATCTTTATTTAATTTAGCATGGTCATCGTTGTGTGACTCCTCAAGAGCCAAACAATGAACACGCTCTTCCTCAAGCGCATTAGAAATATCTGATATCTCATCGGCATAGTCACGACTATGACCTTCCATCTTAGAGATGGTTTCTTCGTGAGCCTCGATCATGTCATTGGCTTCACCAAGTTGTTCCAAGAGAGCAACGAAATGCTTCTTGGATTTTCCCTTGAGCTTACTCATAAAAGACTCAAATTCATTTACTTCCTCATTAGACCCCTTGTTGGGTAACACAGTAATTTCAAAAAAAATCATATGATCACGCAAGATCTATCGATGTGATGCATAGAAACGAGATGGGAGAGTGTGTACAAGTACCCTCGTAGACCAAAAGAGGAAGCATTATGACAACGCGATTGATGTAGTCATACGTCTTCATGATCTGACCGATCTTAGCACCGAACGTATGGCACCTCCGCAATCAGCACACGTTCAACTCGGGGATGTCCCTTGTACTCTTGATCCAGTTGAGGTTGAGGGAGAGTTTTGTTAGCACGACGGTGTGGTGACGGTGATGATGAAGTTACAGGCGCAGGGCTTCACCTAAGCACTACGACGATATGACCGAGGTGTGTAACTGTGGAGAGGGCACCGCACACGGCTAAACAATGTCAACTTGTGTGTCTATGGGGTGCCCCCTGGCCACATATATAAAGGATGGAGGAAAGAGGAAGCCGACCCTCATAAGGCGCACCCAAAGTGTGGAGTCCTACTAGGACTACCTAGTCCTAGTAGGATTCCACCTCCCACATGGAATAGGAAAGGGGGAAGGGAGAAGGAGAAGGAAGGAACGGACCGCCCCCTTCCCTAGTCCCATTTGGACCAGTCCATGGGGAAGGAGCGCGACCACCCTTGAGGCCTTTCCCTCCTTTCCCGTATGGCCCATTAAGGCCCAATACCAATTTCCGTAACTCTCTGGTACTTCGAAAAATACCCGAATCACTCGGAACCTTTTAGATGCCCGAATATAGCCTTCCAATATATCGATATTTACGTCTCGACCATTTCGAGACTCCTCGTCATGTCCATGATCTCATCTGGGACTTCGAACTACCTTCGGTACATCAAATCACATAACTCATAATACAAATTGTCGTCGAACATTAAGCGTGCGGACCCTACGGGTTTGAGAACTATGTAGACATGACTGAGACACGTCTCCGATCAATAACAAATAGCGGAACCTAGATGCTCATATTGGTTCCTACATATTCTACGAAGATCTTTATCGGTCAAACCGCATAACAACATACGTTGTTCCCTTTGTCATCGGTATGTTACTTGCCCGAGATTCGATCGTCGGTATCTCAATACCTAGTTCAATCTCGTTACTGGCAAGTCTCTTTACTCGTTCTGTAATACTTCATCCCACAACTAACTTATTAGTCACAATGCTTGTAAGGCTTATAGTGATGAGTATTACCGAGAGGTCCCAGAGATACCTCTCCGAAACACAGAGTGACAAATCCTAATCTCGATCTATGCCAACCCAAAAAGTACCTTAGGAGACACCTGTAAAGCACCTTTATAATCACCCTTTTATGATGTGATGTTTTGTAGCACACAAAGTGTTCCTCCGGTAGTCGGGAGTTGCATAATCTCATAGTCTTAGGAACTTGTATAAGTCATGAAGAAGGCAGTATCAATGAAACTGACACGATCATAATGCTAAGCTAACAGATGGGTCATTGTCGTTGTCCTGGGAACGAGGGTCCCCAGACTTGCCTGCCTGCGGCCGCGGTGTGGCTCCACCAGCGGCCCAGTGCGGCACGTCTTCATTAGCCAAACACTCAAGACCCTCGCGCGCGGCCAAGCCTCGCGGGGCGGATGACACGAGGCCTCCTCAGGGGTGGCCTCATCAGGCAGGCTCACGAGGAGGCAAAGAGATCAAGGCAAAGGGTACCTCGTGAGGTTCCCGTGACGCAAGCCATGACGAGCAAGGACAGGCGGGCGCTAGCGCGCACAGTGTCCTTGTTTCCCCTTTGGTTCTAAGGGGGCAAGCGCAAGCGCGGAGTACCCAGGCATCAGGCAAAGGTTTCCATATCGGTGCAACAAGACCAAGACTGGCAGGACGACAAAACGAAGGTCATCGTGGATCCCAAGACGGCGTCATCAATAGAGCCTTTGACAGGCGAAGACCACCTTTAGTCAATATAACTTGTAATAGCTACCCCCTTTCAAAATGGCCGTTGTTGGATCCCTTCCCGCTCAATATTTGGGAAGAGGACTAGGGCCTCTATAAATAGGGCTAGCCACCACCAAGGCAAGGGAGGGGACCTGACCTCGAGAAGGAATCTCACCTTGACCAGAACCACCCACCTAGCACAAGAACACTTTGCCTCAGGAGGCTGTTCTTCCCCTTGTACTGTTCATCATCAGCCCAAGAGGCAATCCACCACACCACACTGGAGTAGGGTATTACACCACGACGGTGGCCCGAACTAGTATAAATCTTGTGTCCCTTGTATTGTGAGTTCATCGAGCTTAGCTTAGGGATCGCGGCAAGGCTAAGGGCGAGATTCGGTAGGGGGAAATCTTCATGCACACCCCAGAGTATGAACCTTAAGGGTTTTGCCGGAACCCGATATCTGACATTTGGCGCGCCAGGAAGGGGTGCGCTGAAGTCTTCCTTCCGCTGATCTGTGCCCCATCGCTTCAGCGCAACCATGTCCGATGCTCGCCGAGCCCGCACTGAGCACCGGGCCGCTCTCACCGCTGGGGTCACCCAAACGGTTCCTGCCGGGGGGCCTCCTTGTTGTTCTCCGTCGCCTGCCGCCAACGCCGCCACCGGCCCGGCGGGGCACGAGCAGCAGGCGTCCTTGCTGCACCCCTCAGCGGAGGGACGGTCGCACCGCCACTCCGTCGCTAACTCCAGCTGGATCGTCGTCCCACGCTCGACCACTCCCACGGATGCGCAGGCTGCGCTGCTCACGGCACACGAGCTCCTGCGTTACAGCCCTGTCGACGACCTCTACAAGGATTGGCTCGCCCGCATCACCGAGCTCATTAACGCCGCAGGGGGCTTCCCCACGCCGTCCCTCTCGCTGCCTCACCCGCTGCCGAGTACGGGCGGCGCGGCTCAAGGAGCACCTCCACCACCTCAGCCCCAAGACGATGCCCTGGATCCAAGGCGCGCGGCCCCTGGACGTGACCCGCCGCATCCAGCACCCGCGCGACAAGAAAGAAGCTGTCAAGAGATCTCTCTGCCTCAACAAGGAACCCCCGTGCTCCCTGCACTAGCACGACAAGATCGTGTACTGCCTCTGGCGGTGGTGCACGAGCGCCATCAAGAGCAAGGACCACATCAGCAAAGGGCCCAGGTGACCATAGCAGGCTGTCGCGCCTTCACCCCTGAGCCGCGTAGCGTCGCCTGGCTGGGCAAGTACAAGCCAGACCTGCCTCGTCGCTAAGATGGCACCCCTGACCCCGTGGAGTTCTTGCAGCTCTACGAGCTGAGCATCGAGGCGGCCAACGGCAACGAGAAAGTCATGGCGAACTGGTTTCCCATTGCGCTCAATGACGGTGCCCGCTCGTGGCTCCTGAACTTGCCTCCCGGCTCGATCTCCTCTTGGGACGAGATGCGCAGTCACTTCGTCGCCAACTTCCAGGGCAGCAGTGACCGCCCCTCGGCCGCGACAGACCTGCACTGCATCAAGCAACAGCCTGGAGAGACCCTGCAGAAATACATCCAGCACTTCAACAGTGTCCGCCTCAAGACCCCCAAGGTGACGGACGAGGCCATCATCTCAGCGTTCTCTGATGGCGTCCGTGACGTCAAGATGAAGGGGGAGCTCGCCATTCATGAGGAATTTTACACTTCCCTGGAGCTGTTCAACTTGGCGATCAAGTGCGCAAGGGCTAAGGAGGGGCGGCTCTCCCTCCTCGAGCTCCGAACTGCAGACCCAGAAGAAAAGAAGGCCAAGGCCAAGGACGTGAAGCGCAAGGGGGTAGTCGTGCTCGCAGCGGAGCTAGACACGAAGCGCGGCAGGACCAGCCTGAGTTGTCCAAGGGCAACTGACCGTTCTGCGCCTACCACAACCTCCACACCCACAACACAAACGACTGCCAGGAGCTCAGGGCCGTTCGAGAAGGACGCTTCGGTCGATGCCCCGAGCGCAAAAACCGGGGCTACGACTGAGGAGGAGGACATGGCGGAGGACGATGGGACGACCGTGGCCCTTGCCAGGAGTGGCGAGACCAACCTCGTGAGGATCACTGGTAGGACCAGCCTCGCGAGGGCGCCTGGAGGGACTAGCCTCGTGAGGGCGCTTGGAGGGATCAACCTCGCGAAGACCATGCGCAGGGCAATGCAGGCCTTCCTCCGCTGCCACCACCGCCGATAAGGAATGACGACCATCATCAGGACGAGGGGGCTGGGGGCTTCGAGGAGCCATGTGCTATCGCTTGCATCTTGGGCGGAGCTCAGGCCCCAGCCTCTCAGTGCATCTTCAAGTAGTTCGCTCGTGAGGTGAACGTAGTCCTCCCCAAGCTTGAGGCCACGCGCCCGCTCAGGTGGTCCAAGTGCGCCATCACCTTCAGTTCAGCAGATCAACTCAAGTGCGCGGCTACTGCTAGCATCCTCCCGATGCTCTGTTCCCCAGTCATCAGCAACGTGCATGTCACCAGGACCCTCATCAATGGTGGCGCAAGCCTTAACGTCCTGCCCGTCAGGATATTCAACAACCTTCAAGTGCCATAAGATCGGCTCTAGCCTACCAATTCTTTCTCAGGAGTTACTGACGGCTCCACCACTCCGATAGGGCAGGTCTGCCTCCCTGTCACCTTTGGACAGCCCGACAACTACCACACCGATCTCATCAACTTCTATATCGCCCACATCCACCTGCCATACATTGCCATCCTAGGGTATCCAGCCCTGGCCAAGTTCATGGCAGTGACCCACTGTCGGTGTCAAAACCGGCGGATCTCGTGTAGGGGGTCCCGAACTGTGCATCTAGGCGGATGGTAACAAGAGACAAGGGACATGATGTTTTACCCAGGTTCGGGCCCTCTTGATGGAGGTAAAACCCTACGTCCTGCTTGATTAATATTGATGATGTGTGTTACAAGAGTGGATCTACCACGAGATCAAGGAGGCTAAACCCTAGAAGCTAGCCTATGGTATGATTGTTGTTCGTCCTAAGGACTAAAGCCATCCGGTTTATATAGACACCGGAGAGGGCTAGGGTTACAAAGAGTCAGTTACAATGGTAGGAAATCTACATATCCGTATCGCCAAGCTTGCCTTCCACGCCAAGGAAAGTCCCATCCGGATACGGGACGAGGTCTTCAATCTTCTATCTTCATAGTCTTGGAGTCCGGTCGATGATGATAGTTCGGCTATCCAGACACCCCCTAGTCCGGAACTCCCTCAGTAGCCCCTGAACCAGGCTTCAATGACGATGAGTCCGGCGCGCATGTTGTCTTCGGCATTGCAAGGCGGGTTCTTCCTCCGAATAATTTATAGAAGATTGTGAACACCAGGATAGCGTCCGGCTCTACAAAATAAATTCCACATACCACCATAGAGAGAATAATTTTACACAAGTTCAATCTGCTGACATATTTTGTGGCGTGACGTCACACCATTACCAAGCCTTTACTCGAATTGTTTTTATTGTTCCACCTCCGCGTGTTTAGCGAGGCGGTTTCCTTGGCACGTCTTGTCGAAGTAGAGATCGTGTTCCCCTTATCCTAGGATTCCCATCAATACGGACGTGGGTAACCCAACCGCGCCCGTTGCCATGCCCCCTCCATCGAAGGCGGGTTCCAAACGGTCACGGGGATGGCTCTTGGTATTCTCCCTCTTTATAATGAGACCAAGGCCCGTTCTTTTCCTTCAATCCTCTATCGAATCCGCCCCTCGCCCCGAGTTCCAATACCCAGGGCTCCATATTTGGGTGCCTTTGATCTTCGACAATGTCCGGCCCCGACCTACGAGGCCGGTGGACGCCCTCCTCCGTCACGAAAGAGGATGTGCTAAAGCTAAGAGACGCCAGGTACTTAACCTACGAGATTTTGCATAGGCTGCCTGCCCGAGGGCAAGTTATTCCCACTCCCGAGCTTGGTGAGAGCATAGTGTTCGTGTCTCACCTCTGTCGGGGTTTAGGCTTCCCGACGAATCCCTTCATGAGGGGGCTCATGTTTTACTATGGGCTGGAATTCCATGACTTGGCTCCGAAGTCTATCCTCCACATCTCATCATTCATTGTCGTCTGCGAAGCCTTCCTCCGCACTACCCCTCACTTCGGCTTATGGCTCAAAACCTTCGACGTGGAGCCGAAGATGATTGAGGGGCGTCAGGAAGAGTGTGGCGGGGCGGTTATAAGCAAGAGGGCCAATGCTCCATGGCCCGATGGCTCTTTTCAGGAGGAGCTCGGCTTGTGGCAACAGGAGTGGTTCTATATCACCGCTCCCAGGGGTAGCAAGCAGAGGCTGCCGCCCGTCTTCCACTCGGGCCCTCCACAGCGGCTGACTTCATGGGTCAACAAGGGGCGTGACTGGGGGCCGTCCAAGGACGTTCCCCTGTTGGAGGATCGGATTCGAGGCCTCCAAGAAAGGGAGATCAATCTGGCCATAGTGGTACAGGTTATGTTGATCCAGCGCCTACTGCCCTGCAAACATCGCCCCCTCCGCCTGTGGGATTTAATCCGGAGGGGCCACGATCTCTTCAACACTTCATGGGTTTGATACCCACGGAGATGTACGAGCTGTTCTTCGGATCGCAAGAGTTGCGTCCAGAATTAACCGAGGATGCTGGCCTAAGCTGCAATCGCCCGGATACTCAAGTAAGTAGCCCTGTGTCCGGACACATCGTCCATTTATTTACTGTGGGTTTGCCTTTTAATCAGCTATCCTTTGGATAGGGGTGGATAGCGCAAGCAAAACTGATACGGTGTCTGGCCCCCCTCCCTGAGACCACGCATGATCCCGTGTTAATCAAAATGTTAGAGGTTGCACCTTCGGAGGAGGGCGAAGAAGGGCACAGGGGACATACCGCCTCCGCCACGGAGGCTTTCAGTAAGGGAGGAATCGAGAGTCCCTCCTTCCATCCGAAGAAGAGGACCGCTTCCGAAGACCCAGAGGCCAAGGCCTCAAAGTGGGGAAAGAAGTCTGCATCGGAAGGTCCCGGGCCGGGAAGAGCCCCGGCCGAACTGTCTCCTCAGAGGAATCATCCCTCTAGCAAGCCGTAAGTAAAAGGGGGAATTTTGTAATAGTGGACACCCCTGTTTAATTTCTAAGGGTAACCGAAGTTTTCACCTTGTAGTTCGGACCTCTTCCCATCTTAGCACAGCTCATCTTTGGGAGACTTTCGTCCGGAGATGATGGAGAGCGAAACGCCTCCATCTGTCGCCCCATCACACGGGGCTGACGACCCTGAGGTGTCGTCGCGGAGGGTCTCCCCGAGTCCGGCGGGGCCAGAGAGTTCGGCACCCATTGGAGTATGGCCGGTGGAGCTGCAAGATTTGCTTAAGAGGGCGTCCATCTCAGAAGATCACCGCACATTAATGGGTATGGTGATTGAGAGGATCTCGTCCGCCGAAAGCGGGTTGTGTGAGGCCGTCGGAAGTTTGCTGACGGGATTTGAGGTACGCAAAAAATGACATACCTTTTGACAGTTTTGCACATGAAGTGCGCCCTATATAGATAGTAGCCCCTGAGACTTGGTATGCTGTCGAAAGCGGCAGTGTGCCGAGGATCATAATCTCAGTTATAGATTGTCGCCTTTCCTATGCAGGTGGCGGAAAGTTCGGTGGCCAGCCAGACTAAAGGATTTGCCGAGCTGAAGAGGCAACTCGACGTTGCGGATGCGGACATCTGCTGGTCAATAAATGACTCGATGAGTCACAAGGTATGTGGTTGCTCTGCGGTCGCCTAGTAAGGGAGCTGACGCCCGTTCCTTACGATTTGTATGCCTGATGCAGATAGTGCTGCAGCTGTGGAAGGCCTTTGAGCAGAACTTGCTCGGGCCATGGAGCAAGCCAGAAAAAGCGAGGCGGCTGCCTCGAAGGCAGCGGAAGAGCTGAAAGCCGAGAAGGCTGCTCACTGCCGAAGCAGGGAGGAGATGGCCGGAATGGCCACAAAATTAAAAGTTGCTACTGACCGCCTGGAGGTTCTTGAAGGAGAACGCCGAGCAGAGCAAGAGGACCTGAAGAAGGCTGACGCCGAAGCCAAGGATGCACGTAGTGCGATGCGGGCTATGAAGGAGGAACTGCGTCAGGCCAAAGACATTGTGGCTGGAAAGCCCTTTATGCTGCGTAGGAAGTTCACGGATCCGAAGTATGCTCAGCTAGGCCGATTGTACGGTGCGGAGGATCCTTATCTGGACTTGGTGGCGAGTGCGGCGGACGCAGTCGTGCACTTTCGAAGCCAGGAGGATCATGAAATGGAAGAGCTTTTCTGGTCTCAATTCCATAGTCCGGAGCATCCATTTTCGTTGAGTGATCGGCTGGTTGAGTGGGCTGAGCTGAATAGATTGTCCGGACTAGCCATGACAGATGTGGTCGCTCATCTGTGGCCGAAAAGGCCCAAGCCGAAGAGTTATTTTGGCTTGTTGCAGCAATTCCTTGGGGCGGTGCCGCATATTGGGGCGATGAAGCGGTCGGCATGCATAGAAGGTGCACGGATGGCTCTCGCCCGTGGTAAGACATACTGGGCGGAGATGGATGCCACCGCTGTTGCATCCCGGGGTTCGGACAAAAGCCGATTCCCCACCAAGCACTATTTTGAGGAAGTCCTGCAGGGCGCTCGTATAATAGAGTCACAGTGCTCGAAAGATGTTATGTTTGAATGACATGTATGATTTCTGATATTATATTTATAATGCAATAAATTTTTATACTTGTGTGTACAAGTATTGAACTATCTCCTGTGTGGCCGTATATGTATGAATAACCTGAAAGTTGCAGTCTTCGGCTTCAACCCCACGCACATGGTGCGGGGGTGTTTGCAAAAAGAAAAGCTCTTTTTCACACTTAATCCAACGTCTTGGTCCTTGTAGGGAGGTGATAGCGTAGCAAACTAGGCAACCGGACTATAATGCTTTATTACTTTCACTTAGCCATAGGAGCTTGAATGTGGGGCTACTATATAGCCCCTAGCGGCACCGCTCCTCTCCGAACTTCGGGGCGCGTATGTGCCTGGCCGGGAAGCGGTCCTTTCTCAAAGCGGAGGAATTCTAAACATTCCAATTGTCGATCGAGTGGTTGACCAGTCTCTCGCTATATCATGACAGTCAGTTTTTGGCTTTCTCTACTGAGGTGCTCGCCCGGCCGAACCGGGGCACAATCGTAGTAGTTCTCCTGGTGCCGCGTTAGCCGATGATACGAAACGTAAGGCAGCAAAACACAGGAGCCGGGCAAACCCAACATTTGACCAAAGACATGATTCGAAGCTGATGCATATAAGGCCTAACTCGAGACGCCGAACACTCCCTGAGGTGTTTGGTCTTTATGATACCGGGCAGAACGATGCCCTAAGCCAAAACGCCAGCCTCCTCCTCGGTTATGGTTCGAAACCGGGGGATGTGTATCAACAAGAGACAGTAAGAAAGGTTGATGCAGGGTCTTAATCTGAAAAGAATCCTTGCAACGGGTCCCTGCTGCACGTCTGCGCCTGTGTCTCCGTTGTGCTGTATCCTGGACGGGCGTAGCACGTGCTTCATCTGTAAAAGAGAAGGACTTAGTTTCCAAGAAATACCGTGCAGAGGTTGTATAAAAATAGAATAAAAGGAAGAAAATTGAGCTTTATTGGCTCTCATCATTTATACGCGCAGCCCCTTATAAACAGGATATGCGGCTGGGAAGCCCCTTGCCGGACTTTCCTAACCATGTCCGAGGTCTGAATGACCTGTTTTTAGGGGCTTTGACCTGCGAGGTCTGATTAGTGTGTGGCTGTCGAGGCAGTCTCACGTTCTCCGTGGTCGGGGAACACTCAGAGTTACTTTTTAATGAAATTATGCCACGTTGACCGGGCATTTTGAAGCGTAAAAACGCGTAATGTGGTATTGCGTTAGGGCTGGCGAAAGCTGCGCGCCCCAGTAGTGCTTAAGGGCTACTTTTTGAATGGGGTGATGTAAAGTGAGCTTTTCGCGACGGAGGTTGTCGGATGAGATGAACACAACATCTGGTGGTACCGAGCCTGTATAATTGGCTTAAAGGCCTGGCGTCACTCTTTTGAAGGAAGTGCTGCTACGGCGAATTTTGGTAGGGTCTATCCCCATTCTGCGGGCGGTGTCCTGGTATAGCAGGTGCCGCGCTGTCTTTTCGTGTTATCACATGAAGTGAGTTCATTGTTTTGACTTCTAGTGGGAAAGTCTTCTGTTTTTCGGATTGCTGCTTTTGGGTTTCGTCACTTTCGCTTGGTGTGTCGAGCCCCTTGTGTTCGGCATTAAGTCGGCCGGACTGTTTGAAGACCCAACAATCTCTGTGGGTATGGTTTGCAGGCTTCCCGGAGGTGCCATGTATTTGACATGGTCTATCAAGAATCTTGTTTAGGTTGGATAGCTCGCCACTGTTGTCCTTGAGGGGCAGTGTTTTGTTGTTCGGCCGAGAGCTTTTGAATCCGGTGTTGACCGCTATACTATTCGGGCCATTTTCCTTATTCCGTCGATGATCTGTTCTGTGTCGTGATTTCCCATTTCCATCCCTAACTTCGGATGTACTCGGGTTGCTGGTGCTGCATCTAGCCAGCCAGCTATCTTCCCCCGCGCAAAAGCGGGTCATGAGGCTTGTTAGTGCGGCCATTGTTCTTGGTTTTTCCTGGCCGAGGTGTCTAGCAAGCCATTCGTCTCGGATGTTGTGTTTAAAGGCTGCTAAGGCTTCAGCGTCCGGACAGTCTACTATTTGGTTCTTTTTAGTGAGGAACCTGTTCCAGAATTTGCGTGCTGACTCTCCGGGCTGTTGAGTTATGTGACTTAAATCGTCTGCATCCGGAGGGCGGACATAAGTCCCCTGAAAATTTGCTTGAAACGCATCCTCGAGCTCTTCCCAACTTCCAATGGTATTTTCTGGGAGGCTTTTGAGCCAATGCCGAGCTGGCCCTTTGAGCTTGAGGGGTAGGTATTTTATGGCATGGAGATCGTCTCCTCTGGCCATATGTATGTGTAGGATGTAATCCTCAATCCAGACTTCGGGGTCTGTTGTTCCGTCATATGCTTCTATGTTTACGGGTTTGAATCCCGCTGGAAATCCATGATCCGATACCTCATCGGTGAAACATAGTGGGTGTGCGGCGCCCGTGTATTTGGGTGTGCCGTTGTCTTTGAATTCTTGGCGGGTTATGTTGCTTCCTGGAGTCTACTTTTTTGGCCCATAAATAGATCTGACTGGGTCGTCCCTTTTCCGAGGATCTTTATGTTGATCGTGTGCCGGCTTGTGTGCGGTGCCCCTTGTTGCTCTTGGCCTGTCATCTGGTCGTCTATCCGGCCAGGCGGCTTCTTTCTTTTTTGACTGCGGGGGCTCTAGGGCCTCCTCGTCAAATTCGGGCAACAGCTTGTGCTTCGGGTAGCTCTTTGTCTGGTGACTAGCGCCATGTTTATCCGCGCTGTTGAGTACTTTGCTCCATCTCATTCTGAGTGCGTCCTTCGCTGTTTTGAGCTTCCGCTTTTGCTTCTTCAAACTTCTTGCAGTGGTGACGAGCCTTTTATGAAGATTCATATGCTCTGGTGATGTGAGATCATCTTCGTCGGGGATGGGCTGCTTGTCCAGTTTATGTCCGGTTGGCTGCTTGTTGACATGTGCGTCGTCCACTGCTTCGCCCTGCTCTAGGGCTGGGTCCGTGTGGGTGCCGTTTTTATCGATGCCGGTCTTCGGGCGGCGCTTGCGTCGCCGCTTTTGTTGTTTGTTGGGGGGGAGTTGTCCTTCACCACGTCCCGTTTTTCCTCATTATCGCTTCCTTTTGGTGTATCCACCATGTATACGTCATGAGTTGGGGTGGCTTTCCCGTGCCCTTTAGGCGCTGGTTCTTGGTCGTCTCCGGCATCGTCGTCCATACTGTCGATGTCTTCGGAGTCATAGTTTAGCATGTCGGTTAGATCGTCGACAACGGCTACCAAGTGGGTGGTGGGTGGGCTTTGAATTTCTTCGTCCTCCGCATCCCAACCGTCTTGACCGCAGTCCGGCCAGGGCTCTCCTGATAACGAGAGATACTTTAGCAAACTCAAGATGTCGCCGAAAGGTGAGTGTTGAAAGATGTCCGCTGTGGTGAACTCCATGATCGGCGCCCAATCGGATTCGATCGGAGGGGGCGCGGGAGGTTCGGAGTCCGGCAAGGAGTCCGGCACCTCGGAGTCACGAGCTTTATGAGGGACAAGGTCAATGTTCGGCTCTATCGCCGTAGAGGTTGCAACCCCCGAGGCGGTGTCTAGCCATCCGTCCTTGATCTGCGCAGCCGGCTCTGAATTGAAGATCGGACCGAGTTCAAGTGCGGCCTCCAGGGTACTGTCCGGCTGCAGAGCTAAATCATGCCCGCCATGACAGTGCGGCACGCCCGGCTATGGCTCGAATCCATCGAGGATCAAGTCCCCGCGGATGTCAGCCGTGAAGTTCAAACTTCCAAATCTGACCTGACGGCCAGGGGCGTAGCTTTCGATCTGCTCCAGATGGCCAAGCGAATTGGCCCGTAGTGCAAAGCCGCCAAATACAAAGATCTGTCCGGGGAGAAAGGTCTCACCCTGGACTGCGTCATTGATGATGGTCGAAGAAGCCATCGAGCCTATCAGTGACGACACAGTGGAACTCTTAATGAAAGCACCAATGTCGGTGTCAAAACCGGCGGATCTCAGGTAGGGGGTCCCGAACTGTGCGTCTAGGCGGATGGTAACAGGAGACAAGGGACACGATGTTTTACCCAGGTTCGGGCCCTCTTGATGGAGGTAAAAGCCTACATCCTGCTTGATTAATATTGATGATGTGTGTTACAAGAGTGGATCTACCACGAGATCAAGGAGGCTAAACCCTAGAAGCTAGCCTATGGTATGATTGTTGTTCGTCCTAAGGACTAAAGCCATCCGGTTTATATAGACACCGGAGAGGGCTAGGGTTACACAGAGTCAGTTACAATGGTAGGAAATCTACATATCCGTATCGCCAAGCTTGCCTTCCACGCCAAGGAAAGTCCCATCCGGATACGGGACGAGGTCTTCAATCTCCTATCTTCATAGTCTTGGAGTCCGGCCGATGATGACAGTTCGGCTATCCGGACACCCCCTAGTCCGGAACTCCCTCACCCACCACGGCTACAACGTCCTAAAGATGCCAGGGAGTGGCGGAATCATCACGGTCCCCTACGAGGAGAGAGATGTGGTGTTCTCCCTCGAGCGTGCCTTCCAAGCCACATCAATCGAGGATCCAGGCAGCAAAAGCGAGAACCCTCCGGAGGCCATCCCCAAGAAGAAGAAGCAACCGCTTCACCCGAGGCCTCAAGAGGTCGGCATCTTGGGGGGGTGCCGCGTCAGGATCAGCGCCCGTGCACGGGGCGCCTCCTTCCATCGCATAGGAATGAAGGCCCGGCGCCCTACTCGGGCAGGGCTCGGGGGCTCTCTTCTGGAGGGCCTTAGACCTTGCCAACATCACGAGGGAGGCGCTCGGGCACCACTTGGTGCTGTGCTTCGCGACACATTTCCCTCGGGAAGGCACGGGGCAAGGAAGGCCCAATGTTTAGGAATTCATCTACGAGACCACTTAGGCGCTTTAGGAAGCAAGGGCCATGCGCGACGATCGCCACATGTCGGTGTCAAAACCGGCGGATCTCAGGTAGGGGGTCCCAAACTGTGCGTCTAAGGCTAATGGTAACAGGAGGCGGGGGCATGATGTTTACCCAGGTTCAGGCCCTCTAGATGGAGGTAATACCCTACTTCCTGCTTCATTGATCTTGATGATATGAGTATTACAAGAGTTGATCTACCACGAGATCGTAGAGGCTAACCCTAGAAGCTAGCCCATGATTATGATTGTCCTTGTCCTACGGACTAATCCCTCCGGTTTATATAGACATTGCAGGGGGCTAGGGTTACATTAGGTCAGTTACAGAGAAGGGAATCTACATATACGAATCTCCAAGCTTGCCTTCCACGCAAAGGAGAGTCCCACCCGGACACGGAATGAAGTCTTCAATCTTGTATCTTCATAGTCCAATAGTCCGGCATAAGCATATAGTCCGAATGTCCGAGGACCCCCTAATCCAGGACTCCCTCAGTAGCCCCCGAACCAGGCTTCAATGATGATGAGTCGGGCGCGCAAATTGTTTTGGCATTGCAAGGCGGGTTCCTTCTCCGAATTCTCCAGAGTACCTGTTGTAACGAGCAGTGTCCGGCTTCCCATTTAATGTTGCACTCATCGGCTTCTGTACCTTAATAATGTTAGTCCCCACGTGTCGAGCGAATGCGAGAAGCCAGGGCATTTTTACACTTGCCACCCTGACCATGTAAATAAATCGTCTATTAAAGAGAGGGAGATCCTTAGATCCAAATCACACCATCTTCCCCAAGCGAGGATCAATCAGAGCATGCCCGAAAAAACGATCCCATCATGGCCGGCCATCGCAGCTCCTCCTCTCGCCCTCATAGCGCCAATCTAGGTGATTGGAGAAGTGTACCATACCCCACGGTCGATTGGTGGAGTTGCAGACCCAGGGGTTTCTTCCACCTACATATCTTGTCCCCGTTCGAGCCGGATTAGCCACCTATGATGGCGGGGAGCAAGCGGAGAGTTATCCCAACCCATCTAGGGGGAGCAAGTGTGCCTTGTCACTTACTTGCTGAGGGGCATCGGATTTCCAATCCATACATTCCTCCGCGGGCTCCTGGAGTACTACGGCCTCCAGCTGCACAATTTTACCCCCGCCTCCATCCTGCACATCGCAGGCTACGTCGCCCTTTGTGAGTTATTTCTGGGTTGCGAAGCTCATTTCGAGCTATGGAAGAGGTTGTTCTGCCTCGTCCCCCGCAATCAGGAGGGATCAATATTCCAAGTGGGCGGAGCCAAAATATGGCGCATCGTCGGGACCGGATACCTATCCGGCACCCCAAAGAAGACATCTGAAGACTGGCCTTCCGAGTGGTTTTATATAGAGGACGTCTCCCTTCCTAACCCTATCCGAATGGGTCTTCCGGAGTTTACAAATGCTCCATTGGAGAAATGCCATAGCTGGCGTCCTCGGAGCCCCCAGGAGGAAGATAGCAGAGAGGTCCCTCAATTGATGGGTAGGATAAAAATGCTTTCCAAATCTGGATTGACAATAACCGAAGTTATGTCTATATGCATAGTGCGGGGGGTGCAGCCACTCCAGTATCGGGGGCATCCCATGTGGCACTTTAATGGAGAAGATGATGCCACCCGTTGTGACCGGAAAGGCCCGGACTCCGCCACCGCTCTGGCAAAAATATTGTCCAATCTATACAAAGGGGAAGAAGAGGAGTTCATCCGCATTAAGCCGCGGGATGGATTTTCCATGTACACCCCCCCCAGCTGGGTGAGTTACAATCTTTCACTCAACTCTATTCCTTCCGCAGTCTTTCATCATAAATATTTACCTCGCTAGTCCATAACAGGAACTGCAGAAAGCCATGAAGGAGGTCCACAGCCCACCTCCACAGCCAGAGGACCCCAACCGGGCCCTCGACCCCGGACTCGAAGAACATCCAGACATATTTGTGGAGTTCGACGACATGGTGTTTTACCAGGCGAACCATGACGGCACCTTGGTGGCCATCATTGCCGATTACCGTGGCCTCCTCCCAGCATCACATGTAAGTAAACAGGAGACTTATTTTCTGAAAAGGATTTTACTCCTTCCGCCTTACCCACCGCACATATATTATGCTATAAAGGGAAAGCCACCGCACGCCATGCCGAACCTGCGGCGATTCACCAACAAGGGGCGCCCAAACCGGGTAGGCTTAAAAGGAAAGCGATCAGGACCGAGCCGCCATCAAAGAGGTATGTTTTAAAACATGCTCCGTGATTGTCATCTTTTAAAGTATAAAAATGTCTATTGTGTGCCTGACAGAAAGAGTATTCGCCGGACTGTATCCGGAGATCCTTCCCACCATGCCTCTACCAGCCGGACTCCAGAACCGGCCTCAAGGGTGGAGGCTAACATGGGGACAACACCGGATGGTCCTCCTACAAAGGATGCGGATAGAATATCCGCTACAAATTCCAAAGTGGAGAGCGCTATGAATCATCGGCGTTGGCGGGCCGCACTCCGCGACCCTAATTTCTCCGAAGAGGCGTTCAATGTTTTTAATTCAGGAGACGCGTACATCCAAGCTGCTCAAGATGGCCTTGCTAGAGCCACAGACCAGTATTTAAAAGATATACGGGTAAGCAAAATCTGATAATTATGTATACTAGTAGCCCCTGAGACTTGAAACAGTTGGGCGAACTGATTTAAGGATCATTGAATGAATAGGTTCTTTCAGAGAAGAATATCATTTTGTGTCAAGAGTTGGAGAAGTGTCAAGCCCAGCTAAGGGTTCCCGCTGCCGAAATAGAGGAATCCAAGAAGGCCTCATCTGGTAAGATTCCTCTCTATCAAGAAAAACGTGTACCACGTGGTGTTTGGCACGTTGTAGATCTAACAATAGATTCTGCAGCTAAGTCCGGAGTGAATCGAGAGATCCTGCGAGAGGATGAACAAAGAGCGCAACGACAACTAGAAGCTGGCGAGCACGTACTTACACGGGTCAGGCGAGAGAAAAATGATCTCCAAGATGCCAATACCCGGCTGGGCGTGGAATTGAAAGATGTTCGGGCCCAGCTTGTGGACTCCATGAAGGAGAACAGGAGGCTTAAACGCGACATTTTTAGTATGTGCTCAAACGTATCTTTATAAAGTTCGGTAAAGAAGCAGGCTAACAGAGTTATGTCTGTAGGTATACTGATTGGTCGTCTTGAAGAGGAGATGCCCGGATCTTCAGGTGATCTTCTGCAAGAGCTTTCGGAACTGCACGAACAAGTTCGGCAAGTGATGCAGGGTATTGTCAGGGCCTTGTGGCCAACCGCCTCCCTGCCATGAAGCATGGGGGAGCTTGTACAGCTGCTCGAAGGAGCGTGGCAGCGCTTCCAATTGTGGAAGACATCGGCCTGCCGACAAGTTGCAAGGGAAGTGTGGTCCATGGTAAAAACACGGTACACCAAGGTCAACCTGAATCACATGGCCCCGGTCGGACCTGTAGGGTTAGATGGGAAAGAGATTCCCATTAGTCTTGTATATGACCAGGTAGAATTAGCCGCAAAGTATTCCCAACAGGATTGTAGGCTAGACAGCCTGTTGGATGGCATAGAAGAAGAAGTAGGTGAGTCTAAGTGACTATGTACTTCAATTGACATATTTGTCCCTAGCCGGATTGTAAATCATTTGTGATGGCGGACCTTTTCACTTCAACCTCCGAACCCGACAGTCCGGAGTGTTTTCGAATACACGCTCGGTTATGTAAACCGGGGTCCGCGTGGAAACCAGGTGTAGGGGTCATAATTGCTTGAACAGACAAGTACCCAACTAGCTATGTTATATTACATGGATAGTAAGAAACATCTTCCAGAGAGAATAGTTCCGCTAAGGGTTCCTTTCCCTGGGTACGCATGCATCAATGTGCATGTCCGAACTGCGAGCAAAAGAGCAGTATATAAAACATCTGGGGGTTTATAATGTAATAGGTAAAAAAACATCTTTAGTTCACCGACCGAATATTCTCTTAAGAATGCTAGCTTTCGGCTTCACCCGGTCTGAATTACACATCCCGCTTACCCAGCAGTAACAATCGCAGAGGTGCTCCCCTTATGCCCTAGACGAACTAACGGGAATGTAGGGCATAAACACAGGAGCCAGGCAACCCACCTTGGCCAAAACTTAAGTCATATGGATGCATATAATGGTGAAGAAAAGGTACATATGGAAAAGGGACACATATGTAGTGGGCGTGATGCCCGGAAGATAATTATATTAAGCTTCTGTATAAAAAGCCCCCAGGTATAATGAACGCACATTTTTAAAGATTAGCGCGTCACAAGTGTGTAGTCGAGTTACACTAAAGCTTTAGAGCCATAAAAAGAAAGAGAGAGGAAATAACGAAAAATAAAAATAAAAAGCGGAGGGAAGGATACGAACAAAGAGTTCGGGGTGTAGAATCTTCGAAGTCTGGCCGCGTTCCATGGGTTCGGCTCGAGTCGATTATCTGACGCATCACGCAGGCGGTACGCTCCTCCGGTGAGAACTTTATCAATGATGAAGGGACCCTCCCACTTGGTCTTGAGCTTGTCCTTTTTCTTCTCTGGTAGACGTAGAACGAGTTCGCCAATGTTATAAGTTTTGGCCCGTACTTCTCTGCTTTGATACCTGCGAGCATGTTGCTGATAAAATGTGGAACGGGATTTTGCGACGTCGCGCTCCTCCTCCAGGGCATCTAAACTATCCCGCCGATCAAGCTCGGCTTCTCTCTCTTCATACATTTGCACTCGAGGTGAGTCATGAATAATATCACAGAGCAATACCGCCTCTGCACCGTACACCATGAAGAAGGGTGTGTATCGGGTAGTGCGATTTGGCGTGGTCTGCAGCCCCCATAGTACAGAGTCAAGCTCCTCTACCCAGTGCATGTCTGATTCCTTCAAAGACTGCACTAGTCTGGGTTTGATGCCGCTCATAATAAGACTGTTTGCTCGTTCGACTTGACCGTTTGTTTGAGGGTGATAGACGGAGGCGTAATCGAGCTTAAAACCCATGTTGCCGCACCAAGTTTTCACCTCGCAGCTATGAAATTGGAGCCATTATCGGTGATGATGTTGTGGGGGACATCATAACGGTGCACAACCCCTGATATGAAGTCTATCACTGGTCAGAATTCGGCCGTTTTAACTGGTTTGGCCTCTATCCGTTTGGTGAATTTATCTACAATGACCAACAGGTATTTTTTCTTATGGCTACCTCATTTAAGGGGTCCTACCATATCGAGCCCCCAGACCGCAAAGGGCCAGGTTATGGGGATTGTTTGGAGAGCGGTGGGTGGCATATGGCGTTGGTTGGTGAAGAGCTGGCAACCGACGCAATGTTGGACGAGGTCCTGTGCATTTGCTCGGGCTGTTAGCCAGTAGAAACCTATACGGAAGGCGATGCTTACAAGGGCCCGAGCTGTGGCGTGGTGGCCGCTGAGTCCAGCATGAATTTCAGCCAATAGATGCCGCCCTTCCTCTTCGGAGATGCATCTTTCAAGTACTCCGGTAGCGCTTTTCTTATAAAGCTCTCCCTCGTGGACCCTGTAGGCTTTAGAGCACCGCACAATGCAGCGTGCCTCAGTTTGATCCTCGGGGAGTTCTTGCCTATTTAGGTAGGATAAGAAGGGTTCGGTCCATGGGGCGATGACCGCCATGATGAGATGGGCCGAAGGTGTTATTTCGGTGGCAGAGCCTCCAATTATGTCAGTGTGTTCGGAATCTGGGGTTGTGGTCAGATCCAGACTAGTATTGCCGGTCTCTCCTTGCCACACCATGGATGGCTTGAAAAGCCTTTCCAGGAAGATGTTAGGTGGGACAGGGTCGCGCTTGGCGCCAATGCGGGCCAGTATATCTGTCGCTTGATTGTTTTCCCGAACCACATGATGAAACTCAAGCCCCTCGAATCGAGCTGACATTTGATGAACGGCATTGTGATAAGCTGCCATTTTTGGATCCTTGGCGTCAAAGTCTCCATTTATTTGATATATTGCGATGTTTGAATCCTCACGCACTTCTAGGCGCTTGATTCCCATGGAGACAGCCATCTGAAGACCATGTAACAGAGCCTCGTATTCGGCTGCATTGTTGGAGTCTGTGTATAGTATTTGGAGTACGTATTGGAATGTATCTCCGGTGAGGGATGTCAAAACAACACCCGCTCCTAGATCAGCCAGCATTTTAGAGCCGTCGAAGTGCATGATCCAGTTGGAGTACGCATCGTACTCTTTAGGGAGTTCGGCTTCTGTCCATTCGGCGAGCCTGTACTTGTGATTTAATGGCCCGCTGTGGTTTATATGTAATGTTGAATGGGAGGAGCTAGATGGCCCACTTAGCAATCTGGCTCGTTGCATCGCGGTTATTTATTATGTCATTGAGTGGTACTTCAGAGGCCATCGTGATTGAACACTCTTGAAAGTAGTGTCGTAGTTTCCGGGATGCCATGAAGACCGCGTATGCTATCTTTTGATAATGTGGGTACCTTGAATTGCATGGTGTGAGGATAGTGGATACGTAGTATACTGGCTTTTGAAGCGGGAATTTATGCCCGTCCTCCTCTCGTTCGACGACGAGCACTGCGCTTACAACTTGATGTGTTGCAGCTATATATAACAGCATGGGTTCGCCAATGTTCGGCGCGGCCAGGATTGGGTTGCTGGCCAAAAGGGCCTTTATTTCTTCCAGTCCGACTATGGCCGCATCCGTCCACTTGAAGAGTTCGGTGCGTCGAAGAAGGCGGTACAGAGGTAGTGCCTTTTCTCCCAATCGGGAGATAAAGCGGCTTAAGGCAACCACGCATCCAGTTAATTTCTGGATTTGCTTGAGGTCTGTTGGGGTAGCCAACTGTGAAAAAGCACGGATTTTAGCCGGGTTTGCTTCAATTCCTCTATTGGAAACAATGAAGCCCAGGAGCTTTCCGGCGGGAACGCCGAAAACACATTTTTCTGGATTGAGCTTGATGTCATATGTTCGAAGGTTGTCGAACGTGAGCCTCAAATTGTCTATTAAAGATTTGACGTGTCTAGTCTTGAGGACCACATCATCCACGTATGCCTCAACTGTCTTGCCAATTTGTTTTTCCAAGCATGTCTGAATCAAGCGTTGGTAGGTAGCACTGGCGTTTTTGAGCCTAAAGGGCATGGTGTTGAAATAGAAAGGGCCGTATGGGGTGATGAATGTCATTGCGGCTTGATCGGACTCTGCCATCTTGATTTGATGGTATCCGGATTATGCATCATGGAAGCACAGTGAGTCGTGTCCTACGGTAGCGTCGATGATTTGATCAATGTGGGGGAGGGGGAAGGGATCCTTGGGGCAGGCCTTATTGAGGTCCTTGAAATCGACACATAGGCGCCAGGATTTGTCCTTCTTTGGTACCATCACCAGGTTTTCCAGCCAATCCGGATGTTTTATTTCTCTGATGAATCCGGCTTCGAGTAACTTGGCTAGCTCCTCTCCCATAGCTTGTCATTTAGGATCTGAAAAGCGCTGTAGAGTATGTTTGACCGGCTTGTAACCTTTCAATATGTTGAGACTATGCTTGGCCAGCATGCGTGGGATCCTTGGCTTCTCAGAAGGGTGCCAAGCGAAGATGTCCCAATTCTCGCGTAAAAACGCCCGCAGTGCGGCGTTGATTGTGGGGTTTAGTTGTGCCCCAATGGATGTTGTTTTTGTAGAGTCCGTTGGGTGGACTTGGAATTTGACTATTTCATCCATTGGTTTGAAAGAGGTGTACTTGGGTTGCTTATCGAGTATCACGTCGTCCCTGTCCACTATGGAGCGTAATTCCGTTAATTCTTCGGCCGCAAGGGCTTCAGATAGTGCCTCCAGGGCCAAGGCGGCAGTTTTATTTTCGGCATGGAGTGCTATGTCCGGATCACTGGCTAGAGTGATGATTCCGTTGGGCCCGGGCATCTTGAGCTTCCTGTATCCATAATGGGGTATGGCTTGGATGCTCGCAAATGCGTCCCGCCCTAAAAGGGCGTGGTACCCGCTACTGAAAGGGGCCACCTGGAATGTTATCTCTTCGGACCTGTAATTTTCCGGCATGCCGAATACCACATCGAGTGTGATTTTTCCCGCACATCGTGCCTCCCGACTAGGGATAATCCCTCGGAAGGTCGTGCTACTTTGCTCAATGCGGCTCTTGTCTATTTCCATTTTGTTGAGAGTTTCCTCGTAGATGAGGTTTAATCCGCTGCCGCCGTCCATGAGCACTTTAGTAAGCTAGAAGCCGTCCACAATTGGACTAAGGACCAAAGCGGCTGGTGCTCGGACTGTTCGTTATTGAGGTTCGTCACTAGCATTAAAGGTTATAGCAGTGCCGTTCCAGGGATTTATTGCTGCAACGTGGCAGACTTCGACAGGGCCGCGGAGTGCTCTCTTGCGCCTGTTATTCGAGGCGAAAGTCTCGAAGACTGTCAACATTGTATTGTTGTTTTCTACAGGATGATGCTCTGCGGTATAGATAATGAGGATATCCTTGCCGCTCTTGGCCACCTGCCGAAGTATCCAACATGCTCTAAGGCTATGTGTTGGTTCGGTATCCGACGTGGTGTGAATTTTGCATGGCCTATTGAGCCATCCCTCCAATACGGTTCCTCGCCCTGTAGTGGGCTTTGGTTTCTTTATGATTGGATTGGGTGACTTTCGAGAGTACACCCTTTTGGTTCGAATGAGGGGTTTAGTGAGGGCCACGGGATCCCAGAATGTTGCCTGGGTTTTCCAGGCACTTTCCATCGCACAGTACTTCTGTACTATGGCCGCCAAGTCAGCGAAGTGTGATATGTCATGGTGACTTATGGCGTTGAGGATTCCCTTCTCCATGCATTTTTTGCAAAAGAATGAGATTGCGTCTTCCTCGCGACAGTCCTTAACCTTGCTCATTACAAGGAGGAATCTGGCCCAAAAGTGATGTACTGTCTCTTGGGATTGTTGTTTGATGTGCGAAAGATCGCTTGTATCTGGGTGGGTGGGCGGATTTAAATCCAAACCTTGACCCGATCCGAGACTCAAAGGCTGAGGAGCTTCCGAACTTACCAGTTCGGGTTCCGGGATGCTACCCAATTTTTCTGGCCCACTGTCCGATTCTAGATTCGGAATTTGGGGCATGTCCTCCCGCGAACTGGTATCCGGCTCAGTAAGCCCAGGAATCTGGACATAGTTCGTCCTCAATATAGAGGAAGAGTTGCTACATTGATCCTCCAGCACCGCTTGATGGGTGATCGGCAGAGAGTTAATCTCTCTTTGGTCAGGTTTAATCCCAATCCGATCATAGTCCGTAGAGACTCCCAAAGTGGTGATGCGATCTAGGAGCTCGTTCAAGGACGATAGCTCCATCGGATCCATCTGCTTGGCGTATTCCGAGCTGACGTGGAGGTTGTTTTTGATGACCCGAGAAGTCATCGTCGGCACAGTGGCCGAACGGGCGGTCATGACGAAGCCGCCTAGTCGGAGGGTTTGGTCTGAGGCCAGGGCTCCCTCGGAGGTGATGTTGTCCTTGATAACAAGGCGAGCCATCAAACCTTTTTTCGACGTCACAGTGGAACTCTCAATGAAAGCACCAATGTCGGTGTCAAAACCGGCAGATCCCGAGTAGGGGGTCCCGAACTGTGCGTCTAAGGCTAATGCTAACAGGAGGCAGGGGACACGATGTTTACCCAGGTTCGGGCCCTCTCGATGGAGGTAATATCCTACTTCCTGCTTGATTGATCTTGATGATATGAGTATTACAAGAGTTGATCTACCACGAGATCGTAGAGGCTAACCCTAGAAGCTAGCCCATTATTATGATTTTCCTTGTCCTATGGACTAATCCCTCCAGTTTATATAGACACCGGAGGGGGCTAGGGTTATATTAGGTCGGTTACAGAGAAGGGAATCTACATATCCGAAGCGCCAAGCTTGCCTTCCACGCAAAGGAGAGTCCCACCCGGACACGGGACGAAGTCTTCAATCTTGTATCTTCATAGTCCAACAGTCCGGCATAAGCATATAGTACGGCTGTCCGAGGACCCCCTAATCCAGGACTCCCTCACTGCATGCCTGGCGTGGCTCCCCATCCAGGCGACGATGGCGGGCTGCATGCCTGCATCGATGTTCCAGGGCTCAACCGAGCCACATCTCAGGAGCGCTTCTGGCCTTCGCGCGTGGGACGTTGCGAGGGTCCGCTGCACAGCTACGTTCGCATGCCTTTCGGCCTGCCGAACGCGGCTGCCATCCACCAGCGACACCTGCCGAGCATTCTGGCGACTCAGGAGGCTAGCCACCACGCAGTCCTGATACATCTCCGTCATATCTATAATTTTTGATTGTTCCATGCCAATATTATTCAACTTTCATATACTTTTGGCAACTTTTTATACTATTTTTGGGACTAACATATTGATCCAGTACCCAGTGCCAGTTCCTGTCTGTTGCATGTTTTATGTTTCGCAGAAACCCAATATCAAACGGAATCCAAATGGGATAAAAACGGACGGAGAATTATTTTGGAATATTTGGGATTTTCCGGAGGAAGAATCAAGGCGAAACGGTGTCCGGGGTGGCCACGAGACGGGGGGGCGCCCTCCCCCCTGGGCGCGCCCTGGACTCTCGTGGGCCACCCGTAAGGCGGTTGACGCTCTTATTTTGCCACAAGAAAGCTAATTTTATGGAAAAAATCTGGACGAAAGATTCACCCCAATCGGAGTTACGGATCTCCAGATATAAAGGAAACGGTGAAGGGGCAGAATTAGAGAATGCAGAAACAGAGAGATAGATCCAATCTTGGAGGGGCTATCGCCCCTCCCATGCCATGGGAGCCAAGGACAAGAGGGTAAACCCTTCTCCCATCTAGGGAGGAGGTCAAGGAATAAGAATAAGAAGAAGAAGAAGAAGGGGGCCTCTCTCCCCCTTGCTTTCGGTGGCGCCGGAGCGCTGCCGGGGGCCATCATCATCACCGCGATCTTCACCAACAGCACCGTCATCTTCACCAACATCTCCATCACCTTCCCCCTTCTATATCCAGCGGTCCACTCTCCCGCAACCCGTTGTACCCTCTACTTGAACATGGTGCTTTATGCTTCATATTATTATCCAATGATGTGTTGCCATCCTATGATGTCTGAGTAGATTTCCGTTGTCCTATCGGTGATTGATGAACTGCTATGATTGGTTTGAGTTGCATGTTTTATTATTGGTGCTGTCCTATGGTGCCCTCCGTGTCGCGCAAGCGTGAGGGATTACCGCTGTAGGGTGTTGCAATGCGTTCATGATTTGCTTATAGTGGGTTGCGTGAGTGACTGAAACACAAACCCGAGTAAGTGGGTTGTTGCGTATGGGATAAAGAGGACTTGATACTTCAATGCTATGGTTGGGTTTTACCTTAATGAATCTTTAGTAGTTGCGGATGCTTGCTAGAGTTCCAATCATAAGTGCATATGATCCAAGAAGAGAAAGTATGTTAGCTTATGCCTCTCCCTCAAATAGAATTGCAATAGTGATTACCGGTCTAGTAACATAGTCAATTGCTTAGGGACAATTTCACAACTCCTACCACCACTTTTCCATACTCGCTATATTTACTTTATTGCATCTTTATCTAAACAGCCCCTAGTTTATATTTACATTCTCTTTATTATCTTGCAAACCTATCCTATCACACCTACAAAGTACTTCTAGTTTCATTCATGTTCTAGGTAAAGTGAATGTCAAGCGTGCGTAGAGTTGTATTGGTGGTCGATAGAACTTGAGGGAATATTTATTCTACCTTTAGCTCCTCGTTGGGTTCGACACTCTTACTTACTGAAAATTGTTGCGATCCCCTGCACTTGTGGGTTATCAAGACCTTTTTCTGGCGCCGTTGCCGGGGAGTCATAGCGTGTGGTGAATATTCTCGTTTGTGCTTGTTTTCTTTATCACTAAGTAATTTTTCTTTGTTGTTCTTAGTTGTTTTATATCTTTAGTTATGGGTAGGAAACGCAAAATACCAAAAAAAATTAGTTGTACCTACTACACCAATGGTTGAAGAACCACTCAAAATCTATCACACTACTGAAGCTTTTTACTTGGATCATCTTCGATCCCTTTGTGCTCGTGCTGAAACCCCAACTAGCTTAGTTGAGGGCAAATCTTTAGATGAGCATGCTTGTTATGTGCGACACCGTATATCTGAAAAAGGGAAACTATTATGGGATCAAATTCAACGTTTGCAATGCTATGCTTGGACTTTATGTGAATTATATGATGTTACTTGTTGTTCTGAAAACCCTAAGAAACACCTTCCCTACCAATGCTTGTTTAGTGATAATGGAATCGTATCTTCATATGCTAAGGGTGTTTATAACTACTATGATGTTCAACAAATTGAAGAATTTGTTGCTTTTAAGGGAGCATATGAAATTGCTTCTTTGATTGAAAAGTATGATGCTACTCTCTACAAATCTGAAAAATTTGCCATACTTGAATATTGCTATGATAATTATGCTTCTAATGCCTATGTTAAACTATATATCGAGGCCTACCCTGATGTCCAAGATGAGACTAATATTTGGCAGGAAGCTATGGAAAAAGAAATTGATGAAACTGTGAGCTCATTGGATGAAAAAGATGATGAGGAGAGCGAAGAACAAAAGGAGGAAGAGCGGATTAGCTACCCGTGCCCACCTTCTAATGATAGTAACTCTTCAACTCATACATTGTTTAATTCCCCTTCGTGCTTACCGAAGGATGATTGCTATAATCCCGTTGTTTATCTTGAAATATCCCTTTTTGATGATGCTTGCCATGCTTGTGGCCAAGATGCCAATATGAATTATGCTTATGGAGATGAATTTGCTATAGTTCCTTATGTTAAACATGAAATTGTTGCTATTGCACCCACGCATGATAGTCCTATTATTTTTCTGAATTCTCCCTACTACACTATATCGGAGAAGTTTGTGCTTATTAAGGATTATATTGATGGGTTGCCTTTTACCATTGCACATGATGATTTTGATGAATATAATATGCATGTGCTTGCTGCTCCTACTTGCAATTATTATGAGAGAGGAACTACATCTCTGCCTCTTTATGTTTCCAACACGTTAGAATTGCAAGAATCTGCTTATACTATGCATTGGCATTTACTTGGTGTGCATGAATTGTTCTTTTATGACATGCCGATGCATAGGAAGAGAGTTAGACTTTGTTGTTGCATGATATATGTTACTTTGTGCTCACTACTAAATTACAAATCATTGTTAATTAAAATTGGCTTTGATATACCTTGGGATCCGGGTGGATTCTTTACTTGAGCACTATATGTGTAGCTTAATGGCTTTAAAGAAAGCACTGCCCGGGAGACAACCCGGAAGTTTTAGAGAGTCATTTATTTCTGTTGAGTGCTTTTATATAGTTTAAAAACAAAAAAATAAAGAGGGGAACCTAAAACTTTTCAAAAAGGAAAGTAAAAGTGAGAAAGACAAGCATTGTTGAAGTGGGAGCTAGCCTTGAACTTTGTTCATGCTCACGGAAACTTTGTGAATCTTGATTACGGGAACTTTTCATCAAAAATAATTATCCCCTTGTACAATTCCATTGTATTATAAAATTAATGTGCCAAGGTTTGCCTTTAGGATGTTTACAATGCTTGTTGGTTTGTACGGTGCAGGACAGAAACTTCGGCTGTAGTGCGCGATTTTACATTTTTAACTGGAACGTCAAATAGTTCTGATTCCTCTTGCACTGCCTTTCTGTACAACTTGTTTACGTTTCCTAATTTTGGTAGAATTGTTGGGGTACCAGAAGTATGGTGAATGTTCAGATTGCTACAGACTGTTCTGTTTTTGACAGATTCTGTTTTTGATGCATAGTTTGCTTGTTTTGATGAATCTATCAATTTATATCGGTGGATTAGGCCATGAAAAAGTTATAATACAGTATACACAATGCAAAAACAAAATATGAATTGGTTTGCAACAGTACTTAGAGTAGTGATTTGCTTTATTATACTAACGGATCTTACCAAGTTTTCTGTTGAAGTTTTGTGTGGATGAAGTGTCTAATCGAGGATGTCTCGATATGAGGAAAAGGAAGGGAGGCAAGAGCTCAAGCTTGGGGATGCCCGAGGCACCCCAAGCAAATATTCAAGGAGACTCAAGCGTCTAAGCTTGGGGATGCCCCGGAAGGCATCCCCTCTTTCTTCAACAAGTATCGGTATGTTTTCGGATTCGTTTCGTTCATGCATTATGTGCAAGTCTTTGAGCGTCTTTTGCATTTAGTTTTCACTTTTCTTTTATGCACCATGCTGGTATGAGATAGTCCTTGGTTGATTGATAGAATTCTCATTGCACTTCACTTAAATCTTTTGAGTATGGCTTTATAGAATGCTTCATGTGCTTCACTTTTATCATTTGAAGTCTGGATTGCCTATTTCTGTTCACATAGAAAACTGCCATTTGTAGAATGCTCTTTTGCTTCACTTATATTTGTTAGAGCAGGGGCATATCTTTTGTAGAAAGAATTAAACTCTCTTGATTCACTTATATCTATTTAGAGAGATGATAGGAATTGGTCATTCACATGGTTTGTCATATAATCCTACATAAACTTGTAGATCGTTGAATATGATATGTTTGATTCCTTGCAATAGTTTTGCGATATAAAGATGGTGATATTAGAGTCATGATAGTGGGGGGTTGTGGATTTTAGAGACACTTGTGTTGAGGTTTGAAAGTCCCGTAACATGCACGTATGGTAACCGTTGTGTGACAAATTTGAAGCATGGGGTGTTTCTTTGATTGTCTTCCTTATGAGTGGCAGTCGGGGACGAGCGATGGTCTTTTCCTACCAATCTATCCCCCTAGGGGCATGCGTAGTAGTACTTTGCTTCGAGGGATAATAAACTTTTGTAATAAGTATATGAGTTCTTTATGACTAATATGAGTCCATGGATTATACGCACTTTTACCTTTCCATCATTGTTAGCCTCTTCGGTACCGTGCATTGCCCTTTCTCACTATGAGAGTTGGTGCAAACTTCGCAGGTGCATCCAAACCCCGTGACGTGATACGCTCTATCACACATAAACCTCATTATATCTTCCTCAAAACAGCCACCATACGTACCTATCATGGCATTTCCATAGCCATTCCGAGATATATTGCCATGAAACTTCCATCATCGTCATATACATGACTTGAGCATTCATTGTCGTGCTGCTTTGCATGATCGTAAGATAGCTAGCATTATGTTTTGGATGTCATTGCTACGCTAGATCATTGCACATCCCGGTACACCGCCAGAAGCATTCATATAGAGTCATATCTTTGTTCTAGTATCGAGTTGTAATATCGAGTTGTAAGTAAATAAAAGTGTAATGATCATCATTATAGAGCATTGCCCCATGAAAAAAACAAAAAGAAAAAAAAGAAAAAAAAGGAAAGGCCAAAGAAGCCTAAATAAAAAAGGAGGCCAAAGAAGCCCACCAAAAAAAAGAAAAAAAGGAAAAAAATAAAAAGAAGGGGCAATGTTACTATCCTTTTTCCATAATTGTGCTTCAAAGTAGCACCATGTTCTTCATATAGATTGTCTCCTATGTTGTCACTTTCATATACTAGTGGGAATTTTCATTATAGAACTTGGCTTGTATATTCCAACGATGGGCTTCCTCAAATGCCCTAGGTCTTCATGAGAAAGCAAGTTGGATGCACACCCACTTAGTTTCTTTTGTTGAGCTTTCATACATTTATAGCTCTTAGTGCATTCGTTGCATGGCAATCCCTACTCCTCGCATTGACATCAATTGATGGGCATCTCCATAGCCCGTTGATTAGCCGCGTCGATGTGAGACTTTTTGTCTTCTCCACATAACCTCCATCATTATATTCTATTCCACCTATAGTGCTATATCCATGGCTTGCACTCATGTATTGCATGAGGGTTGAAAAAGTTGAAGCGCGTTAAAAAGTATCAACCAATTGTTCGGCTCGTCATCGGGGTTGTGCATGATGGTAGCATTTTGTGTGACGAAGATGAAGCATGGCCAAGTTGTATGATTTTGTAGGGATAAGCTTGCTTTAGCCTTGTTCTTTTGAAGAGACATGATTGCTTTATTGGTACGCTCGAAGTATTATCGGTTTTATGTCAAATGATAGACTATTGCTTTGAATCACTCGTGTCTTAATATTCATGCCATGATTAGACATATGATCAAGATTATGCTAGGTAGCATTCCACATCAAAAGTTATCTTTTTTATCATTTACCTACTCAAGGAAAAGCAGCAATTAAGCTTGGGGAATGCTGATATGTCTCTGTCTTATCTATAATTTTTGATTGCTCCATGCCAATATGATTCAACTTTCATATACTTTTGGCAACTTTTTATACTATTTTTGGGACTAACATATTGATCCAGTGCCCAGTGCCAGTTCCTGTCTGTTGCATGTTTTATGTTTCGCAGAAACCCAGTATCAAACGGAATCCAAACGGGATAAAAACCGACGGAGAATTATTTTGGAATATTTGGGATTTTCTGGAGGTAGAATCAACGCGAAACGGTGTCCGGGGTGGCCACGAGACAGGGGGGCGTGCCCTCCCCCCTGGGCGCGCCCTGGACTCTCGTGGGCCACTCATAAGGCAGTTGACGCTCTTCTTTTTCCGCAATAAAGCTAATTTTACGAGAAAAATCTAGGCGAAAGATTCACCCCAATCGGAGTTACGGATCTCCAGATATAAAGGAAACGGTGAAGGGGCAGAATTAGAGAATGCAGAAACAGAGAGATAGATCCAATCTCGAAGGGGCTCTCGCCCTCCCACGCCATGGGAGCCAAGGATCAGAGGGGAAACCCTTCTCCCATCTAGGGATGAGGTCAAGGAATAAGAAGAAGAAGGGGGCCTCTCTCCCCCTTGCTTCCGGTGGCGCCGGAGCACTGGCGGGGGCCATCATCATCACTGCGATCTTCACCAACACCGCTGTCATCTTCACCAACATCTCCATCACCTTCCCCCTTCTATATCCAGCAGTCCACTCCCCCGCAACCCGCTGTACCCTCTACTTGAACATGGTGCTTTATGCTTCATATTATTATCCAATGATGTGTTGCCATCCTATGATGTCTGAGTAGATTTCCGTTGTCCTATCGGTGATTGATGAATTGCTATGATTGGTTTGAGTTGCATGTTTTATTATTGGTGTTGTCCTATGGTGCCCTCCGTGTCGCGCAAGCCTGAGGGATTACCGCTGTAGGGTGTTGCAATGTGTTCATGATTTGCTTATAGTGGGTTGCATGAGTGACTGAAACACAAACCCGAGTAAGTAGGTTGTTGCGTATGGGATAAAGAGGACTTGATACTTTAATGCTATGGTTGGGTTTTACCTTAATGAATCTTTAGTAGTTGCGGATGCTTGCTAGAGTTCCAATCATAAGTGCATATGATCCAAGAAGAGAAAGTATGTTAGCTTATGCCTCTCCCTCAAATAGAATTGCAATAGTGATTACCGGTCTAGTAACATAGTCAATTACTTAGGGACAATTTCACAACTCCTACCACCACTTTTTCATACTTGCTATATTTACTTTATTGCATCTTTATCTAAACAGCCCCTAGTTTAGTTTTACATGCTCTTTATTATCTTGCAAACCTATCCTATCACACCTATAAAGTACTTCTAGTTTCATTCTTGTTCTAGGTAAAGTGAACGTCAAGCGTGCGTAGAGTTGTATCGGTGGTCGATAGAACTTGAGGGAATATTTATTCTACCTTTAGCTCCTTGTTGGGTTCGACACTCTTACTTATCGAAAACTGTTGCGATCCCCTACACTTGTGGGTTATCAGGTCCTAGCGGAGATGGAGACGTTCCTCAAGGAACCACCCGGACCCCTAGAGCCTCTCGAGGCTCAGGGCCCGGTGGCTCGTGAGGGACGACCTCTTCACCGCGCATCATCAGCAGCTCCAGCAACCCCCTGCAACGGAACCATGTGACATCTTCCAAGTTCATTTCAGCTAGGAGCGCCCTTAGGACTACATCATTCCCTGTCCGCGTGGGTCCGTCCCTGTGGCATGTACCCCTTTTCTTATGTTCTTAGATTACCTTGCAAGGGGCGCCCCTCGGGCTGCATCATCCCCAAGTCGCTCGGGTTTGTCCCAGTGGCATGATCCGCTCTGCTTTTACCTAAGCCGGTTTGCCTTTCATGCCTAATCCACTTGCGATTATTACTTGGTCGACTACTGCCTACCATGGGCCTCTCTCTCCCTCGTGCAAATCGCTTGCGTGTTAAAAGGGGGGCTCCTGAGCATCGCGGCTCAGGAGGTCTTACTGGCTCTCCAGCCCTCACTCCTGGCCTTGACCACGGCATCGCGACCTGGCATACCAGTGGCGGCTGAGCTCGCTCGAGAGCTGGGACCTGAGGACGCAGAGCATTTGTACCTAACCATCTCGCAGGAATACGCAGTAGTCCAAGATCCAAGACCATGTGCAACCCGCCTTGAGGTAGGGCCTCGTGAGTCCCGCGCTAGCTCACGAGTGCCCAGATACACCTCGTCTAGCCCTGCTGTGCAAGCCACGTGTCAGGGCGGGGCTGTACATGCCCCGGGGGGCTCACCCCAGAGGGAGCCCCCCTCCCACGCACTAGTGGAAGCACCATGCTCCGCGCTAGCCGTCGACACTGCTGAGGAGCGGCTATGCCCGTACAGATGCGGAAGCACTATGCTCCGCGCTGGTGATAAACAACTAAGGGCGGCCCCACAGCCGTATCAACCTCAGGGAGCCCAGATTTCGGTGTCTGGCCTCATCTCAACACCTCCCCTCGGAAGCGTCGCGCGAGGGGCTGGGCACGGGGGCTGCGCTCGGGTCACGCCCGAGCATACGCCACCTGGCGAGCTCCTCCAGACCTGGTCGTTGCGCGCCCCTCCCTCAGTGGAGCCAAGGTATGAAGGTCGTTTAAACATCAAGGGGGACTCCTGAGCATCACGTCTCAGGAGCCTAACTGGTCACGTAGCTCCTCACTCCTTGGTCCCGTCCTGGTGATCCGGTCGGGGCTAACGGTGGTTGAGGTATGCGCGGGGCCGGGCTCTACCGACGTAGAACACTAGACCTACCCCTACGTTCCCTCCCTATTTGCTATTTGCGCGTCAAGGGGGACTCCTGAGCATCATGACTCAGGAGCCTAACTTGTCACGTAGCCCCTCACTCCTTGGTCCCGTCCTGGTGATCCGATCGGGGCTAATGGCGGTTGAGGTATGCGTGGGGCCGGGCTCTGTCGACGTAAAACATAAAGCAAATAGGAAGGAAACCGCAAAATCTTGAAGTAAATTCTGGAGCAAATATTACAAACCATAATTGTGTTCACAATACCGGACACAAGTTTAAACGCCTCCACGAGGCATGGTGCACATTGCAGGAATTAAGCAGGAAAGAAGTCGTCACCCTTGGGCACCGCTGTCGCCCGCCAGAGACTCCACCCCTGTGGAGGCACCACTCGGGGCTGCAAGATCAGCAGCACCGCCTGCCGTGGGCACAAAAGCGAAGGCGCGAAACTTCCCCAGCAAGGCCTCCACCTGGCTCTTCACGGCTTCTGCAGCAGCGGCGAAGCGCTCGCTGTCCACGGGCTCCAGCAGCTCGTCAAGATTGGCATCGGGGTCACGAAGGTGGAGGTGGGTGAAGACGCGCGTCAGCACCGCGGAAGAAACGACGCGAGCTTCTATCTCTATGGGGCCGGCACCGCTCACGACTTCTTCAAGCGCTTCGACCAAGTAAGGAAGCAGCTGGGCGGGGCCATCCCTGTCGGTAGCCAGCGTTTCTCCGGGCCATGATCGTAGAGTGTCTTCAGTGCCGCACGAGACCTCTCCTCGAGGGGTGCGAAGGCCACGCGATCCTCTGCCAGGACATTCACCTTGGCGTCCAGCTCGGCCTTCTCCGCCCTCACCGTCTGCTCCAGTTTCTCCAGCCAAACCGCGCTCAGTGGCCTGCACCTCCGTCAGCTGCGTCAGCTTGGCGTCGCGGTCCCTGATGGTGTCCTCCCGAGCCTTCATCTTGTCCTCCTCCGCCTGGCGGCCACGAGCTTCTTCAGTGTGCCTGTCGCGCAGATCCTGCAGCTCAACCTCTAGTACCTTGCAACGGTCCTGGGCGGCCGCGGCATCCTTCAGCGCCGCCTCGCGAGCACTTGCGGCTTGGCTGGCAGCCTGTTTCTCCTTCTTAGAGGCAGCCGCGGCCCGCCTCAGCACCGTTTGGACAGAAGCATCAGAGTGAAGCCAGCCGGAAACTAGCTCCAGACGCCCGGCTGCCAGATGGGAGTCGGTGCCCTGGAGATCTTCGCGCCGCTGGACTATCTCGGAAAGGGTGCAATCCAAGACATCGGAGGAGGCAGAGCAACCTGGAACCTGCGGCACAGCAGAAGGAGGAGGCGGCAGCGTATCCACGGCTCGGGAGACTGGGGGCTCCTGAGCCATGGGTACCTTGGCAACAACATCAAGAATCGGCACCTCTGGAGCCAACGGGGCCGTCGGGGCTGACGCAAGGTCAGGGCACTCCTCTAGGCCTCGCAAGGATGACCGGGCAGGGGAGGTACAAGCGTCGTCACCTCCCCTTCCCACAGATGAAGGAGCGGCCACGGCAGACGAGTCGGCCCCAGGCGGCGTCGCCACGTCCCCTTTTCTCTTCTTCGCCGCAGGCGGTGGCTTAACCAATCGATGGAGGACGTCAAGTACCAGTCGCATAATCAAGAACAAGGCGGAGCGCGGACACTTACTGGTCTACCACGGCGTAGTTCACCATCCTCTTGCCGAGCTTGAAGCCCGAGAGCCTCGAGGCTCGGGGCACAGTCGCGAGAGCTCCGGGAGCAGAGGAAAGCGAAGCAGAAGGCCTGGAAGTGGCTCCAGGCAGCGCGTGGGCAGAAACAACCTCTCGGGAGATCAACACCGACCTGCCCTTCCTCGGGATCACGAGCGGATCCTTCTCCTCTTGGGTGGCGTTGGCCTTGTCATCGTCTGGCAAGGTGCGGAGGATATCGGCCCTGCGCGGGGGAGAGGTTTCCGCCGCCCCCTCGAGGGTCGCCTCCGAATCGTGCTCCTCATCTTCTTCCTCTCCTCCTCCTCTGCGGGAGTCACCCGAAGACACCTCCACCGGCACCGTCGCTTCCCGGGCCACGGGCAACACTGGTGGCACCAGGCCACGCCCATCAAAGGTGGGCATGGAAGCCAGCACCTGCATCCCGTCCTCGCGTAGGAACAGAGGGGCGGTGATCCTCGCCGGGTACTCCTGGTCCTCCCCCACCAAGAGACAGAGAGCCGAGGCTAGCTCCTCATCAGCCAAAGCCACCAGATTCAGGCGGAGCTTGTCGTCTGTGCCCCCAAACGTCCATAGGGGGCGCGAGCACACCTGAATCGAAGCCACCCGGTGCGTCAAGAATTCCCTCAGGAGCGTGGCCCCGGTCAGTTTCGCCGCATTCAAGTTGCCCGGCTTCAAGTCGGTGTTCATCTTCTCCAGCGCCAACGTCGCCCGATTGTCAGCAAGCTTCATGCGGGACCACCCATCGACAGATGTAGGCATCTCTATCGGCAGGTCCAATAGGGGATGGACACACTTGGCATCCATCATGACCCACTTGCTCCGGAAGCCGTCAACCCTCTTCCCGGCCTTCGAAATCGCGTTGGCCTTGCTGTATGCGACGAAGTTGGCGTACCCCGAGGTGTGAGCACCTTGGGTTCGAAGGAAGAAGAAGTGGCGCAGCAGAGCCACAGACGGCATCACCCCGACATACACCTCACAGTAGTAGGCGAAAATCGACAAGAGAAGAATGGAGTTGGGATGGAGATGAAGGGACTACAACCTGTAACAGTGGAGGACGGCAAAGAAGAAGTCGGAGTAGGGGGAACAAGGCCTGCGGTGACCGCACTTACGAAGAAGGGGTAGAAAGTGCTCCCTTGAGCCTCCGGCATGGTGGAGCCAGCCCGGAGTGAGGTCTCCCCCTTTTCGTTGCTCCCCTCCGCAGTCAGCAGGCGCGTGGTGGCGAGACTCTTCTCTGACATAGCGGGTGCATCCAGGGCCGGCTCGTACCAAGTTAGCGGCGCGTCAGCCTTGGCCTTGCGGGGCGCCATTGCTCGCTGAAGAAGAAAGGATTGAAGCGGATCTGGAGATTTTGGAAGCAAAGGGCAAGGAAGGGGATCTGGAGCAGGACGAAGGAAAGCAATGAAGGCAAGCCTTGCCCGTGCTGGCCTTTTTGTCAGTTGGGCGGTTACCAAGGCAGCATGGGGAAGCAGAGACGCCCACATCCAATCAGTCGCCACGCGTTAACCAAGGCCACAGGTAGTTGGGGCCCACGGCGCTCCGCACTTACCCTTTGGCTTCGCTGCTAAGCCAAGTCCGAGCGCGCCTTGGGCCCCGGGGCTACTGTCGGCGTCCTGGGAACAGGGGTCCCCAGACTTGCCTGCCTGCGGCCTGCATCGTGGCTCTACCAGCAGCCCAGTGTGGCCCATCTTCATCAGCCAAATGCTCAAGACCCTCGCGAGGGGCCAAGCCTCGCGGGGCGGACGACACAAGGCCTCCTCAGGGGCGGCCTCATCAGGCAGTCTCACGAGGAGGCGGAGAGATCAAGGCAAAGGGCACCTCGTGAGGTTCTCGTGACACAAGCCATGACGACCAAGGCCAGGCGGGTGTGAGGCGGGTGCCAGCGTGCAGTGTCCTCGTTTCCCCTTTGGTGCTAAGGGGTCAAGCGCAGGCGCGGAGTACCGAGGCATCAGGCAAAGGTTACCATATCGGTGCAAAAAGACCAAGACTGGCAGGACGGCAAGACGGAGGTCATCGTGGAGCCCAAGACGGCATCATCACTAGAGCCTTTGACAGGCGAAGACCACCTTTAGTCAGGATAACTTGTACTAGTTGTCCCCTTTCAAAATGGTCGTTGTTGGATCCCTTCCCGCTCAATATTTGGGAAGAGGACCAGTGCCTTTATAAATAGGGCTAGCCACCACCAAGGCAAGGGAGGGGACCCTACCTCGAGATGGAATCTCACCTTGACCAGAACCACCCACCTAGCACAAGAACATCTCGGCTCAGGAGGCTGTTCTTCCCCTTGTACTGTTCATCATCAGCCCAAGAGGCAATCCACCACACCACACTGGAGTTGGGTATTACACCACGATGGTGGCCCGAACCAGTATAAATCTTGTGTCCCTTGTATTGTGAGTTCATCGAGCTTAGCTTAGGGATCGCGGTGAGGCTGAGGGAGTGATTCGGTAGGGGGAAATCTTCATGCGCACCCTAGAGTTCAAACCTTAAGGGTTTTGCCGGACCCAATATCCGACAGTCATGTCCATCACATCATTCTCCTACTGATGTGATACCATTCATCAAATGATAACACATGTCTATGGTTAGGAAACATAACCATCTTTGATTAATGAGCTAGTCAAGTAGAGGCATACTAGGGACACTTTGTTTTGTCTATGTATTCACACACGTACTAAGTTTCCGGTTAATACAATTCTAGCATGAATAAGAAACATTTATCATGAAAATAAGGAAATAAATAATAACTTTATTATTGCCTCTAGGGCATATTTCCTTCAGTCTCCCAATTGTACTAGAGTCAATAATCTAGTTCACATCGTCATGTGATTTAACACCAATAGTTCACATCTTCATGTGATTAGTTCACATAGCCATGTGACTAACACCCAAAGGGTTTACTAGAGTCAATAATCTAGTTCACATCTCAATGTGATTAACACCCAAAGAGTACTAAGGTGTGATCATGTTTTGCTTATGAGAGAAGTTTAGTCAACGGGTCTGTCACATTCAGAGCCGTATGTATTTTGCAAATATTCTACGTCTACAATGCTCTGCATAGAGCTACTCTGGCTAGTTGATCCCACTTTCAATATGTATCCAGATTGAAATTTAGAGTCACCTGGATCGGGGGAAAAGCTTGCATCGACGTAACTCTTTACGACGAACTCTTTATCACCCCCATCACCGAGAAATATTTCCTTAGTCCTCACTAAGGATAATTTTGACCAATATCTAGTGATCTACTCTTAGATAACTATTGTACCCCTTGGCCAAACTCATGGCAAGGTACACAATAGGTCTGGTACACAGCACAACATACTTGATAGAACTTATGACTGTGGCATAGGGAATGACTTTCATCCTCTTTCTATCTTCTGCTGTGGTTGGGCTTTGAGTCTTACTCAACTTTACACCTTGTAATACAGACAAGAACTCCTTCTTTGACTGATCCATTTTGAACTCTTCCAAAAACTTGTCAAGGTATTTACTCATTGAAAAATCTTATCAAGCGTCTTGATCTATCTCTATAGATCTTGATGCCCAATATGTAAGCATCTTCACCGAGGTCTTTCATTGAAAAACTCTTATTCAAATATCCCTTTATTCTATGCTTTATTGTATATTGATGTCTTCCGAAGGAAGGGATTACTCACTTGGATGAAATAAGAATAAGATTTATTGTATGCTTATCCTTCATCAAATTAAATTGATGACAAGATGGATTTTGCATATTACTTATTCTTCTTGAAAAGGATTAAGGGTTATAGCACAAAACTTGAGAAAGTCTTCATGAACCACCAGTAGGATTCGAAAGAACGAATGGATTAAAATGATAATGAAGGAAAAATAATCTTGAACGAACCACTGTAAGAATTCGAAAATGACTGATGAAAGAGGAAGAATCGTCGGGAAGAATTAGAGGAACAAATATGCTAGAGGGGATTTAGATACAAGAGAACTGGAAGAACTCGTGCTGATTAAAGAACATTTGAACGAAGCACCGGGATAATTGGATAATGGTAGCTGAAATCTGAGAACAAAGAATTGTTCTGGAACGATGACCTCCGATGAAAAGAAATGGGAAAACAACTTCTGACATACTCCGGATGGGTAAGAAAAGAGTATCTGACAAATGGAATAATTCGCGAGGATAATATGAAGCTAGAACCATGAATCTTCGGGAGAACGGGCAAGATTGAGAGGAAAACTATTCTTCGGTCTTCAAGTGATGACGAGAAACAGCACCAAAATACTGAGATACTCCGGGAGAATGAAAACCGAAAAGGTTGAGCCAACAATGAAAAGAATTTGAAAGCGATCTTGGACAAGGCATATGACTGATGAAATTCATTCTTACGTCACACTTGAAAAGAATTGAGAATAACTGCGGGGGAATTAGAAGAGTCAGGTAAGATCCTGGGAAAAGACATGTGGGTTAGGGCCCACTAAAAGAAAACACCGTTGGAAAGGGTTGTTGAACAGATAGGTGATGCACCGGAACAATTGAAATATTTGAATGAGGTGACAACCTCGAATTAATTTGAACACAGACGAATCTTCTCAGATGTCTTCCGAACTCCGGAATGATTGAATGGCAAGAGGAAAACGAGCAAGGAGAACACTTTAACCAAGGGAAAGAATATGATCAACACCGGAAAACTTGAATTGAGTGCACCGGGAAAAGAAAGGGATGAAGAATGACGAATGAGACGAATTCACCTGTTGAAACAATTGACGAAAGACTGAAGAGGCTCCACGTGAATGAAATTGATGCTCGAAAG